>NW_022196906.1:110630635-110646896 GCF_008632895.1 Mastomys coucha | reverse complement strand
AGAAGAAGAGGAGGAAGAGGAAGAAGAAGAGGAAGAAGAAGAGGAAGGAGAAGGAGAGGGGGATAAAAAAAACCCAGACTCTAGAAGAGGAAGCAGTGCCCCTAAACAGCTTGAGTACATGTGCCCTCAGGTCAGGACAGAGCTGATTGTTGGGTACAAAAAAATAGACTGCTTGCTCTTGGGGGCCCCTGCCCAAATTCAGGGTTCACTCTCCTATACTTATTATTAGGTCCAAATGTCAACTTTCCACATGTAGCGGGTGGCTGATTTCTTGGTCTTTCAACCGTTCTTAGGTTCTACTCCAACCACAGGTAGTTTTATATTTCAGGCATTGTCCATGTCATAAACAAATAGGTAGCTGATAACCAGGTAGTAACATCAAAAGACACATCTGACTTATTTCCACTGAACTCAAACTGTGCCACGCATACATGCATTTATCAACTGTGGTTCTGGACATATGACTTCATTTTCTGTGTCTGTTTCCTTATTTGCAAAACAGATATGTTAGTTCATAAGACTGTTGCCAATGTAAACGCTAATTTACAGACATGTCATATCCTGAATATATTCATTGGCTTTTCACTTTTCCAAATCTCTTCTTGGGAAAAAAATGAAAGCAGCAAGCCAGGTTAGGGCTGAAAATGTGCACAGCGCAGATCTCAGTCATTTTGAAAATGACTTCAAATTGATGTTTTGGCTTCCAATTCCACAAGGTGCAATCCACCGCAGTAGGGGAAGGCGTGGAGGCTTTCAGGGAAGCAGGTGGGCATGGCTGTGACTCTACATCTTGATGGCTCAGGAAAGTGAGAGTGGGGGAATGCTGGCACTCAGCCTAGTTTGTCTATGTCCCTTTTCATTCAGTCTAGGACACCAGCCCAGCAAATGGTGGCTCACTCAACTTTCATAATAGGTCTTCCCTTCTCAGACAACACTCTCTCAGAGCAACTTTCCTGGCTTTCCCAGAAGCATGTCTCCTAGGTGACTCCAAATGCAGCTAAGTGGACACTGAAACTGAACCGCTACATAAAGCTCTTCCAAGCCTGTGCTGTCTGCAGCATCAATCCTTCTGTCCTTGTTTCCCATTAAGCCCACATGCACAGTCAGATCTGTCAGTTTTCAGTGATGGATATTTCTCAGAAATTCTGGGAGCCAAACAGCTTCATTCAAGGGGCCTGTTATTTTCACAGAATTTTCTACCCTTCTGAGCTACCTTGTCACTATTCTCTGATAACTAATATCAGTTAATTTAACCTAGTAATCTGATAATTAAAATAAGAAACTTATTTTGTAAAACTAAGGTAGAGGTGCCAAGGGGATGCCTCAGTCAGTTAAATATCTGCTGTGGAAATATGAGGACCAAGTTCGATCTTTAGCTCACATGTTTAAAACTAGGTGTGGTGGTGCATGCTTCTAATCACAGAGCTCTGGCTGTAGCGATGGGTAGATCCTTAGGGCTCGATGGCCAGGCAGTCCAGTCAAGTAAGCAAACTCCAGGTATAAATGAAACTCTGTCCCAAAACATAAAGTGGAGGTTAAGTCAGAAAGACACTCAAGATTGATCTCTTTATGTGCACATGTGCATGCTCACATAAAACAGTGGGGGGAAGGAAGAGGAAGAGGAAGAGGGAGGATATAGGAATGGGGGATGGAGAGGGACAGGAAGATGGAGAAAGAGAGAGAGAGGAAATTCTCTACTAGGCAGTCCACCAGCTGTGTCCGTGGACCACTTCCCTCCAGATTCTATCATCTGTGCCTTTTGTTAAGTGGTTGATCATTGTTCCTATGCCATGTGTATTCCAGTCACACAGCAAAGGAGAAAATGCAGCACAAAATTCCTTAGACCCAGTGCTTCCTTTTATGAGGGCTCCCTGGAGTGACAGGCCTGTGGCTGTGCCCTTGTTCCTGTGAAATTAGTGCTGCTTCCTCAGACTCCTGCTAGTCTATTTATAGCCACAGGGTTTCAGCATTCGAAGTGTCCAGAAAGTTCTGAGGAATGTGCAGAATTCTACAGGCACAGCAAATTCAACCTGGCCAGAGTATGACTCCCCCATGAGAGAGGAAAACAGAGAATCTACGGTTCCTTGCTTTTATTGATATAGTAAAAACTAGAGCAGTTTGTGTCTGGAAGGGCTATAAGCCGGGGATCTTTTCTTGTAAATTCTGTAGCCAGGTTCTAAGGAACATGGCCATGAAGGTGGTAAGTGTAGAGACAGGAGCATGAGGAACCAGGCCTCTCAGCAGACATTCGATATTTATTTATAAATACCCTGTAAATATAAAAAGTAAATGAAATAGCAATTAATATTAATATTAATGGAGGGGGTGTATCTCCCAAATCACAAGTGGTAGGAAGGGCAATTGTGAATTCTCATTATCTTGAAAGTCTTCTTGCTGCTTTGTTTTTGTTCATTTTTGAGGTAGGGTCTCATCTAGCCCAGGATGGCCACAAGAGGAACTGCATAGCTGAGACTGACATGAAAATTCTGGTGAAGAGTATGATCCTCCTGCTTTTACTATACCTAAGAGCTGGGAGTGCAGGCGTGAGCTGCCATGTCAGGTTAGTGTGGTGCTGACAATAGAACTCAGGTCTTCACGCCTACTAGACAAGCTCTCTATTGACTGAGCCTCATCCCAGGTCCTCATCTGATGTTTTAAAGTATTAAAAGTTGAAGGGACCTGGAAGGATGGCTCCCCAAGGCAGGGTGCTTCATGAAAGCCTGACAACCTGAGTTTGATTCCTGTGACCAAAGTGTTGGAAGGACAGAACTCTTCCCTATAAATTGCCCTTTAATTTCCATATGTGCACACACAGACATGTGCACATACTATACAATTAAGTAATGAAGCATAAAATGTTACAGTGTTGTGGAATAACTCTATGCAGACTGGTGCTACTTTTTAAGTATAAAATGTTACAATGTTTCAGAATAACCCAGTGCAGACTGATGCTGCTTCTGAAGTATAAAATATTACAATGTTTCAGAATAACCTTAGTAGACTCGTGCCACTTCAGATTTTCTTGGAATTATCTTTTTTAAAGAACCAGGCAGTTCCTGCCTCTCTGCTATGTTCTGTTCTATTTGCGTATTTGTTTGGGTTTGTGTGTGTGTGTGTGTGTGTGTGTGTGTGTGACCCCACCTACCCTGCACCCTGGGTTCTGAGCATCATTGTGGTACCAAGACAACTGATGCTCTTGCTCGGCTTCATAAATCTGCAAATATATTTCCGCTGATAGTTGCATACTGAGAAGGGAGGTGTGTGCAGCTAGGTTGAACCCCCCCCATCAGCACCCAAGCATGCTGGCTTCTTCCCTCCTTCAGCCTTTACCATTGTGTACAGTACATTTTTGCTGGTAGACTCAGCTGACCACTTACATTTGATTATGCAGTCCAAACTTGAACAGTGACTCATAAGTTTGTCCAAAGGGGTCCTCACTAACCTCAGCACACGGGACATTGAGCAATCAGTAGAAGGTACTGGGCCGTCTGGATGCTAGGAAGGTGCTCAACCACCAGGTTCTTCTGATAACCCTCACCGTCACCTGCTTGCATTGACTTTGGTCATTTTATGTTTATACTTATTTTTCTTACGCTAAAATGTAAACTGGTTTAAGGTGACCATTAGCTTGTGGCATCTAAAGTGAGAGATAAAATAATAACATGGTCTTCACTTGGTGAAACACAGAAAATTTACATTCTTTCTATAGTCTTTTTTTTTTCCTGCAAACTGTATCAACATACAGCCCAATTAAAATAATGGTGTGTTTTTTTCTATGAGAGTCCACTGCCATCTCTGTTTTCATTTGGGTTTAGTTTTTGTCTTAAGTCCAAGTGATGTATATTCCTCATTTAGTTTAGTTTCTTTAAAAGAATGTGAGATATTAAAGTCGATTCTAAACAAACTTTGTAAAACTGCGTGCAAGCTGGCCTCGTCCTTCCCCCGGCTCTCTTTCTGTTACAAAATTCTTTCTTTCAGCTACAGTTCATCTTTGGCTTTCTTTATTATCATTTTTAACATTTTAAAATTTTATTTTGTGTGTATGTGCATGTGTGTGGGGGCACATGCCAGGGCACATGTGCCCAGGTCAGAGGGCAACTTGTGGGAGTTAGTTCTATCCTTCAACCCTGCGGGTCCTAGGGATAGAACTCGGGTCATCAGGCTTGGAAGCGCCTACTGAATCATCATCTCTCCAGACTCTTTTTAAATGTGGGCATGTGTGTATGCACATGCATGTGTCTGTGTGTGCATGTATGTGTGTATCTATGTGTATGTGTATGTATGTGTGCATCTCTGTGCCTGTGTGTATGTGTGCATGTGTGTGTGTGTACATTTCTCTGTGTATGCATGCATGTGTGTGTGTGTGTATGTGTGTGTGTGTGTGTGTGTGTCTGTACACATGTGTGTTTGCTTGAGTATTATTTTGATTCTCTGGTTTTTGGTTAATGGAAGCAGGCCATCCACATGGATTAACACCCTGCTTCCTTTATATATTGACACATTCTAGGACTCCCTTTATAATAACATCTGAAAACAATTTGGACAGATACATTCCATGAGCAATGTCATCATTTAATAAGTTAGATCTCAGTGGATACATAGCAGTAGGCCATCTCCAAGTTCTTTCTTATGTGGGAGTGTACCAGTGATGAGCCTGTAGCAGACATGGTGACTCTTCCCATAGGTAGAGACATTTCAAAACTAACAAAACTCGCTCTCCAATTTTGGTCTCAAATAATGGGGTTCTTCACCACACAACACAAATATGCCATCGTCCTTTCTCAAGTCACCCCTGTCATTTCCTCTCACTTCAAACACCATCTCTTTCTCCCAAAGAGTGGCTCTTTCCGCTTTCACGTTACCTTCATGTTCACATGCATGAATACGCTTCCATGGATCACACCCCCAAGCATGTGATACTGGTCTGTTTTTCACAATCACCCTTTCTTGCTCTACCTCTTCACCTTTGACCTCAGGTCCTCATAGGACATAGAAACCATTCCCGCCTTCCTGTATAGCTTATTTCACTTAACATGATGGCCCCAGCAGTTTTCTGTGGGTTAAAATTGAGATAAAGAAAACAATGAAAATCACACACCATCTCACCACCTACAAAGATCACTTTTCCTTTTAGATTTTTTCCTGTTTGCATATATCCATAACCTTAAAGGCATACAAAGTAAAGATACTTGTTCTCCTGAAGTCTTATTTTTTTCCAGTTAATAATGTAGCTTAAGTATTAACTACCTCAAAATCAAGTTTCCCTATTATTTTAAAATATCTACATCATTATCATTCCTCATAATGCATGGGTGTATTGCAGCCTTTTATATATTTTGTTACATTACAGACAGAGAAGGATACACTGATTTGTTCTTTAAACAGTGGTGTAGTGGCCTGTAGATGTGTCTCAGCCATTATGAGCACTTGCTGCTCTTGCAGAGGACTCAGGTTTTAACCCTATTACCTGCATCAGATAATGCACAACTTAAAACACCCTGTAACTCTAGCTCCAGGGGATCTGGCATCCTTTTTATGCCACCTTTAACCTCAGTACATTTGTGCATACCCCAATACACACACACACACACACAGACACAGAGAGAGAGAGAGAGAGAGAGAGAGAGAGAGAGAGAGAGAGAGAGAGAGAGAGAGAGAAGAGAGAGAAAAGAGAAAAGAGAAAAAGTTAAAAATAAAAAGTTACATATTTACAACCAACAGTGTCTGAAATGGCAGTCTGCTGATTATTAGGTGGGTCTGAGATAGATTCTGAACTCCAAGATCCTCAGACAGTGAGTATCTCAAACAAAAACAGAAAGAAATGGTGTAATATTCTGCTTCATCTAAGACTGAACAAATGATGTGTTTATACATGTGCAGGGGTCCTCTGACCTCAAGGACACATTTCTTTGAACTGTCAGGATCTGACCTTAGTTTCAGACAGATGTGTTAAACCAAACCAAGCTGTGTCTGAAGCATTCTTGGGAAGGCAGACTCTGGCAAACAGGCTGAGGAGGGAGGCTCCATGACCTCCCTGGAATTCATCTTTCCTTCATATCTGGTTGGATCCATTTTCCAAATTGTTGACTCTGCAAACACCAGTGTGGGCACTGCTAGAAATGTGGCTTTGAATAGCAAATGGAACCTGCACTCCAGGACCTCACTGTTCAGAAGATCAGACAGATGGGAAAGTCTGTAATTATATATGACATTAGGTTCAGGAAATGCAACAGAAAAATAAAGGTTAGGGACAGAAGAGGAAATCCCACATCGATATTCTAGGAAATGTTTCCAGGAAAGTGAAGAGGTAGCATGATTAGAGTCAAATTATATCTGTGGAGTTTAGGGAGGAGGGAGCAGCTCAGGGGGACAGAGGTTCAGAGAGAAGCAAGTGGGGGTGAAGACACAGTTGGAGCTGCAGCTTCAAGTGTCTTGCATGTGTGACTCACTATTGCCTGAGAAAGTTTTATGAAACCTCATTAAGTCAGACAAATAAAACTATTGCTAATGAGGAATTATCAAAAATGTATTTTCAAACAATTTTTTGTTATATAATTCTGATACCAATGCAATGGATGCCTTATTTTTGCATAAAATACTCACTCTTAAGATTTGACACTGCTCTATGTACAGCATCTTTGATGTTTCTGAGAGTTGATTGATTTCATACTTATCAGTGTGGAGAGTGCCACTTCAAATAATTCGTAAGTGTTAAAGTATTTTAAGTATATTTATGCCAGGTTTGGAAATTGTTGGTAATTCTATTCTTATACCAAGCCAAAAGTTATTTAATATGTATTTGTTTATTTATTTACTTATTCTTTTGTGGATTTTTTTTGTGAAAGGCAGATCAGCAACTGAAAATAGTCATTTTAAAAAATTAGTCATTCTAATGCAGCAGCATCCAAAGATTCACTAATTTAACAGTTACTACTTATGTGCTGAGGAACAACAGTAGAAAAATCTTAAAGAACAATTAGACGATTGTGCTTCTGTAAGAGCAGAATGTGTGTGCACAGTCAAAGCTCTGCCTGCAGTTCTTCGATTGCCAGTTGAGCTGTTTCAAGCATTTTGTGGCATGACTTCATGCACAGAGCAAAATGAGCATGTATGTGCCAGAACCAATTCTGGAGTCAAGTTGAGGAGCATTGTGGGTAAGCAGTGCCAGAAACTCCCGGGATTCAGTCCATGTTTGATTTTGAATTGACTTTTGAGTATGGGTTGCTCAGAAAACAACTAGTATGGTCATTTTAAAAATAACCCCACTTTTAATAGTTCCACCCCATATTGGTTGGAAACCCCACTGTATATGAAGCCAGACCTAGAAGGAGTATATCCTATTGTGTACATGTGTGCATGTGTGTGCCTGTACATGTTTGTATGTGTAGAAAAGGGCATTATGTTATTGAGAAAACTTAAGTAGTTGGAATAGTTAGGGAAGGCCAGATTGTAAAAGACTCCATAAATGTTTTGGGGTTCTATTTGAACATTTCAAGAAGGGCTGAGTACTCCCTTTAATACTTTAAAACATCAGATAAGGAGCTAGGATGAGGCTCAGTCAATAGAGAGTGTGTCTAGCAGGCATGAAGCCCTGAGTTCTATTGCCAGCACCACACTAACCGGACATGGCAGCTCACGCCTGCACTCCCAGCTCTTAGGTATAGTAAAAGCAGGAGGATCATACTCTTCACCAGAATTTTCATGTCAGTCTCAGCTATGCAGTTCCTCTTGTGGCCATCCTGGGCTAGATGAGACCCTACCTCAAAAATGAACAAAAACAAAGCAGCGAGACTTTCAAGACAATGAAAACTAACAATTGCCCTTCCTACCACTTGTGATTTGGGAGATACACCCCCTCCATGTTCATTTTGATATTAATTGCTATTTCATTTACTTTTTTATATTTACCAGACATTTATAAATAATTATTGAAAGTCTGCTGAGAGGCCTGGGGTCGATCAGTGTAAGCTCATTCTATGTGCATCAACACAAGTTAGCATCACTTGTCAGACACTTAGTGGATACTTTCTGTAAGGGACATGTGACAGTCAAGTAAGAGATGCCATGACTAAGAATGTAGTACCTTCCTGTGTGTGTGTGTGTGTGAGTGTGTGTATGTGTGTGAGTGAGTGTGTATATATGTGTGTGAGTGTGTGTATGTGTGAGTGTGTGTGTGGTGTGTGAGTGTGAGTGTGTATATGTGTGTATGAGTATGTGTGAGAGTGTGTGTGTGGTATGTGTGTATATGCATGTGTGTGAGTGTCAGTGTGTATGTGTGTGTGAGTGTGTGTGTGTGTGTGTGAGTGTATGTGTGTGGTATGTGTGTGTGTCAGTGTATATGTATGTGAGTGTGTGTGTGTGGTGTGTGAGTATGTATGTGTGTGAGTGTGTGAGTGTGTGTGTGTTTGCTAGCATTTCCACAAAGCCTAAGTTATACCTAAAATTGTTTAGCTTTGAGCCCTCATGGTTCAGCCTTCTGACTGAGTCCTCTTTTTTATCAATCCATCCCTGCCAAGCATTACCTAGCGAGCATTCAGGTAAGCTTAAGCCAGCCATTTCATTTAGAAAAGTAAAGATGTACGTGTACATGTGTGTGCACATGCTCATGGCTCTGTGTGGGTGCAATGCACATGTATGTTTGCGTGTAGGATGGAGTTTGGCATTGGGTGTCTTCCTTAATTTCCATCTACCTTATCCACTGACCTTAGCAATGTAGCATGTAAAGCTAGCCAGCTTGCCTGAGGGATCTCTGTCTCTCAAACGTGCACTTGGATTACCGGATCTAAACTACGGTCCTTACACATGTGCAGCAAGCATTAGCCTTAACTATGGAACCGTTTTTCTGGCCTGTATGGGTGCATGCAATCAGGTACACACATAAGTACACACACACACACATACACACACACACACACACACACACACAGACAGACAGACAGACAGACAGACACCCACAGCCTCAAGCTTTCGAGAACTCTCCTGCCTCCTAGGATTACTCAGGTTACAGATGTACTACCCTGTTCTGCTTTGTATAGGTTCTTGGGATCTGAACTTAGGTCCTTACAGTTGCACAGTAAACACTTGACCTGCTGAACCATCTTCTGAGCCCCTATATGCTGTTCTTAGTCACTCAGTGTGTTGACTGATTTCTATTTTATTCCTACCTGGTGTGAACCTTCTTCCTTCACAGAGACGCTAGGCCGCTGCTTAGTGGTATCACTGGGTCACGTTGAAGTGAGCCATAGTCATCAAGCAAACTCTAGGAGTTAATGTTGATTTTTGGATTCAAGATGTGGGACACCACTGACACTGTGGTAGACTCATTATTTCTGTAATGAGTTGTGCTAATTTGGGGTTTGTTTGCCTTCTGAAAATGAGAGGTTAAAGGATAGTGTCTGAGCTGTTCCTTAATCTTCAGCCACACAGCAGGCATAGCAACCAGGACTCTGCCATCGCCTTCACGGCTGTCCTATCAACATCATTCTAGAAAACTGTGCACTGCTGAAGTTACAAGGGCATGATGTCACCTGCTGAGGGCTTCTAGTCTGTTGGGACAAAATAATGGGTCCCTGGAACAAATGAAGCATTCACTACTGATAGCGAAAACTCCTCTTGTTATCAGGAATAGATTTGCAAACTGTAGCATGTGATGGAATTCCCCTCCTGAAGACTCACCATAGCTCGACCCTCTCAATTTCTCATTCTTTGCCACAGAGCCCAATGTTCCAATCTCTTGCATGGAAGCTAGTATTTCCCTAACCTCTCACAAACTCTGCGAACATTGAAGCATCTATAAACCGGATTTACTCAGTTGTGCAGAGGGAGCTGTGCTGAAGCACTGTAAGGACATCAGTCATCAAGACCTCCAGATCCCTCTGCCTCATTCGTTATGTCAAGAACAACGCTGGGGTGAGGGAGGGCGAGATGGCAGAGCTGTCTGCGGGAGGCATTAATCTCCCACGATGCCTTTCACTGACTCTAGTGCTCAAAGATGTGGCAGGACACAGAGTCAGAAAACTCATGCCCCAGCTTGTCCTGCTCCTGCTGGAGTCTGCAGATGGAATAGCCAGTGACATACTGACACATTTGCAGATCTCAGGGGATGATGCCAGGAACGAGGAGGATGTTCCTGAAATCAGTCGCTGTTGTTAAACCCTGCATCTGACAGACAGACAAAGAGAACACTGCCTCAACAGACCGATGGCGACTTACCTATTTTTCCCAGGCGTTATCCTACACAAGACATTTTCTTTTTAATTTGTTGACAATTTATTTTATTATTTTTAATTTCTCTCTCTCTCTCTCTCTCTCTCTCTCTCTGTGTGTGTGTGTGTGTGTGTGTGTGTGTGTGTGTGTGTGTGTGTGTGTGTGTAGAGAGAGAGAGTTGTTGCATCTCCTGGAGCTGGAGTTACAAGCAACCGTGATTTGTCCACTGTGCATGCTGGGAGTTGAACTCAGGCCTTCTGAAAGAGCAGTGTGGAGTCTAAGGCCTGAGCTGTCTCTCCAGCCCTGAATCACTGTCATTATTGTTTTTCTGGTTAACCACATGAAAAAAAACCAAATCTCGGGATTTCCCTTGTGTCTGTTTTCTTAGGTGGAAGGGACAGGCTTGACTACTCAATCTAAACATATTCAGTTTATTTATTCTCCACATAATCTTGAAGTCCCAGAAGGTCAGTGTTGCCTCCCCCTTTAACGGTGGGTAAAGAAGAGAAAGCAGCATGCCATGTAATTTTCAAATTTAAGCAAAATATGTACGCACATACAAAATGAATTTTTTCCATGGGTAGAGAACTTGAATTCTTGCTTGAAATTAGTGTGTTTCACAGGAGATATCTTCTGCATATCTAAAAAACATTTCTGCATATTGATGTTTCTATCTCCTTACTAGTCTAAAGGTACATGTTTATTAAGGAGATTTTTAAATAGATTATGGCAATTTCTACTTAGTTTATCTTTTAAGTGTTCTGTCTTTAAAAACACTTATTTATTTTATTTTATATGTGTATTTATCTGCATGTATTTGCACATGTATGCATTACCTATAGAGACCAGAAGAGTGTATCAGATCCCCTGGAACTGGAGTTATAGATTATTATAAGCCACCATGTGAGTGCTAGGAATTGAACCTGGGTCCTCTGGAAGAGCAGCCAGTGCTCTAACCACTGCACAACCTCCCCAGTCCTCTGAAACGTTATTCTTATAAGAAGCAAAGTGAGTGTCATAGAACAAAGCTATGTTCGTGTTTTGGTAGTTTTTCTTCCCATTTTGTTCATAACACTTCAGCCTTCTAGATAGGATATTTAGATATTGGAAAAGCATTGATGACATTTCCACAGCTTTCAAGTTTTTATGACTGTGTGTGTGTGTGCATGAGTGAATGCACGCACGTGTGCACATGTACATGCATATGATCATTAGATGTCACCTTTAAGCATTGGTTCTTTCGACCATGTTGGTCTTGGGAAGCCAAACTTAGGTCTTCAGGCTTGAGAGCAAGCGCATGTACTTGCTGAGCCCTCTCACCAGTCCTTACATAGCTTTTAAAGTTGAACAGTTAAAAAGTCATCCTTTCCAGACCTGTTTATCTCAGAAATAAGGTTCAGCACTGACATATTTTTCCCAAGCATGACAATGGTTTAGTGACAACTGTTTATATAAGAAAACAAAATAAATACCTAACAACAAAAATGATCATATTAGAATTTTTAGTCAGGAAATAGAATAGCTGGCAGTTTCTTCCTGTTTCCCCCTAAGTACAAAGAATCTCTTCTTTTGTGCTTCCTCCTCCTTCTCTTCCTCTTCCTCCTCCTCCTCCTCTTCCTCTTCCTCCTCTTCCTCCTCTTTTTCTCCTCCTCTTCCTTCCGCCCCCTTCCCCCTTCTTTCTGTCTGTCCCTGCAGACTCACCTCAGGCAAAGCTACACATAATTTATGTTTATAAAGACACTTTATATTTTGGTCCCCAGTCTCTTCTCTTCAACACAGGACAATTTTTCACTTTTCCTCTTGCCAAATAAGGGTAGGCAAGGAGACACTGTAGAGTGCTGGGAAACCCATCTGAGAAAAGACAGGTCATTTCATTTCCTTTTCATTTTCCAAAGCTTAAACACATTCAGCAGCTTATACTTCTATGTGCTTGCTGATGCTTCTCTTGGACAGTGAGAATTTATTGCTAAGTTTCACTGAACATCATGCGACTGCCCCAGCCAGGGAGGAGGCCCTCCAGTGTGACAATGTCAACTGTTGCTGATGGCAAATGTGACATGGGATGACTGCCATGCAGCCAGAGAGCCATCCTGTCTCATGAACAAGGAACAGGTTAAAGGCTCCTTGATTGACAGCCGTGCATGGTCCTTTTGTACTTCACTCTTCAACACTCGATTTTTCTCAGATGCAGCTTCAGACAAGAGAGCCACTTTCCTATAAGACCTTCTGTACAATTCTGAGGCCAGGGAGTAGGTTGAAGGTGACTGTCGGAACTCATTTTCACAAGCGTTCATTTGCATACCAGATGGAAATTCGTAAACCTGCTGATTGTATTATTAGTTTCAGACCTCAGTCTATGACAAAGTAGCTACCATGTCAGAGGCCCTGGATAATTTTGTCTTCCAGTACTGGCAAGGAAATGAAAAATTATCTCATGCAGATGACCACAGCAGGTGTCTGAGTTGAGCAAATAAAATAATAAGTTGTGTAATCTGTAGAGATTTGGAATTGAATCTTTTCAGAAATGAGTTTCCTTGCTGATGTAATAAGAAGTTTTATAAATTTAATTTTTTTTCTTCATTGTCCATTCCTGAACTCAGTCCTCCCACCCAGATGATGGATGGTCTTAGGGGGTAGGGTGGCTCTGGAAGTGGATACATTACTGTTCACCCAGAGTGGAAAGGATGGATCCAAGAAGCTCACCTGGGTTGGGCCCCAAAATTGCTTCTTAATTAAGAGAGCATCCAACCAGGGAGGTACTGGGGTGTATAGTGACCATAATAAGCCACCCACACCACTTCAGTGAACGTCTGCCAAATGGGAGACATGTTGTGAAAGAACCTTCAGTCTCTAGAGAGGTAAACTTGACCACAGACATCAAGTATACACTGATGGGACCCTTCCAGGGATGGGTTATAACATCTGATGAGAAAGGTCACAGTTCAAATTTGGACATTGTGCTCCTTTGTCTCATATCAACTTGACACAATAAATAGTTATATGGAAAGAGGAAACCTTAATTGAGAAAATGCCTCTACAAGTTCCAGCTTCAGGGCACTTACTTAATTAGTTATTGATGGGGGAGGGCCCAGCCCAATATGGGTGGTTCCATCAGAGAGCTGGTGGTTCTGTGTTCTATAGGACAGAATGTTGAGCAAGCCATGGGGAGCAAGCTAGTGAGCAGCATCCTCCATGGCCTCTGCATCAGCTCCTGCCTCCAGGTTCCTGCCCTGACTTTCTGGTGATGATGAATAGTGATCTGGAAGTGTAAGCCACATAAACCCTTTCCTCTCCAATTTGCTTTTTGGTCATGGTGTTTCATCACAGCAATAGAGATGCTCACTAAGACAGGAGTCTTCTAACACAGTATATGAACATTCTAGGCAAACAACGCATCCTAGCTATCTGCAGGGGCAGACAAGGACCAGCCCAGTTTCTCCCTCTGTTCGTGTTTCCTTACACCCCATCTCTTTCATAGGACAAAACCTGTATTGTACTCTTAACTCTGCCTCAGGAGTGGCTTCCCAGGAAATCTGTCCCATAGCCAACCAACCCCATTCACATTTGATAGTTGTCTCTAATCAACATCTCACTGAAGGATGGCAGCCTTGTTTTGTAATGGTCAGTTCTTGTCACCAATGCCAGAACATCACAGCTAATATAATGAATACAGAGTTTTTTGATCTCTAATATATTACCAAAGTTTAGCTAGTCAATCTCAAATCTGTGTACATGCAAACACTGCTAACTGACTCCGTAGGCTTCATATAAAATAGTAATGAGGAAAGAAGAGCTGATTTTTTGAAATAAGGAGCATGGGGGGAGTTGGAGAAAGAGGGAGGTGTATAAATGATGCAAATACTCATGTGTGAAATTCTCCAAAAAAATAAATAAATAAATTTAAAATTTAAAAAATGTGCACCCATATTATGGGGATGAATCTGAGGAAAGAGCCATATTTTATCTCAACAGCTCCTAGTAGAGACAGAAGAAATCAAGATTATATTTTGGTTTCGGAGAAGTGCTGGCATTACTGTAATGACAAAGTTTTGATAGTTTTTGAGTCACATGTACCGTCCTGTGAAATTTTGCCTTTTAAAAAATTCTCCCCTTCTGGGTTAAGATTCCAAAGAATTATTGCCTTCATTATCAGCAGCCAGTGGAGCTGCCAATTCAATTATCCTCCATAATGGACAGTAGCCGCGACAGGAACTAAAGCAGCGAAAGATCCGGAATTACGTATGTGTGTCCCCTAAGTACTTTGTTCTTGCATTTGAATACGAAGCCTTACAGCAGGCAATTCAAAATAGAACATTTAAAGAAACTGTCCATGAAAGACAGCAAAGCAACTGTGTGAACATTTGATTCCTTCTCAAAGAAAACTAGGATTATCGCCATGAAGATAAAACATTACTTTATGTGAGCATAATTTTTTTTAATTCTGTTCATCTTAGGAAATAGGAAAAGAAAGTATGAAGAAGGGTCAAGCCAATGAATGCGGGCTGAAAGACAAGTAGCAGTCGGGAGAGACTGCTTAGTGCTTAGCAGTACTTTGACTCATAGAGGACTCCGGTTTGGTCCCAAACACTCGAATTGAGTGGTTCACAACCACTTGTAATTCCAGCTCTGGGGCATTCAGTGTCTCTGGCCTCCTTAGGCACCTGTACTCACATGTGTGTATCTATGTATCTTATACACACACACACACACACACACACACACACACATACATACACACACACTAAAAATGAAGTCAATAAAATCTAAATCAAACAGAAACAAGTTGGTACATTCCAGATTTCCAGATTTTTCTTTTATTGATCCATCTGTTCTTGAGCTTCAGTGGGCCTCTCTGTGTGTACTTTTCATATGGTTTGAGAATTTCATAGGCGTATACAGTCAGATATCACACCCACTCCATGGTGCTCCATCCCAACTTCATGTCTTCCTTTTAATTTTGATCACTTAATCAGTGTGATTAGTGCTGCCCGTATGTGCATGGGCATGAGGACATCCACAAGGGCATGGAGACTCACCAGTGGGGATATCCATCCACAAGGGCATGGAGACCCACTAGTGGGGACATCCACCCACAAGGGCATGGAGACCCACCAATGGGGACATCCACCCACAAGGGCATGGAGACCCACCAGTGGGGACATCCATCCACAAGGCCATGGACACCCACCAGTGGGGACATCCATCCACAGGTCATGGAGACCCACCAGTGGGGACATCCATCCACAAGGCCATGGACACCCACCAGTGGGGACATCCACCCACAAGGGCATGGAGACCCACCAGTGGGGACATCCACAAAGAAGACTGACTCTTCCTCCTGCAGCAAATATCAGTGGCCAGTAGCTCTTCAGTGACATGCAGGTCCTGAAGAGCTCCTCCCAACCTACATGGTAAATTTAGCTCTGGACGAATGCTAGAAAAGCTTCTCTTTAGAATAGAGATGAATTCAGTGGTGGAAGAGGATCCAAGGGAGAAATTCCCAATACTTGTGGCCACATAAATACAATTTTCAAAGAAGAGAACCTTAAACTCTTTTGATTTTAAGAGTCCACCACTGTGATACCCATTTTATTTAGTTTTCTTCATACCTTGTGAGTGGAGAAAGGCCATGGTCCTTACTTATCTATGTGATAGCCTCGGTAGTGTTTTGCCATCTTGATACCCACTAGATTCACTTGGGTAGAGGAACCCTCAATGGAGATAATGCCTCCATCAAATTGTGTATGTGCAAGACTGGGGTGGGGGTGATATCTTAATTAACGGTCTGTGGATGGTGCCATCCCTGGGCAGGTGGGCTTGAGGTGTATAAGAAAGCAAACGGAGCAAGCCATGACCCACAGGCCAGTAAGCATCCTCCTCCTATGGTCTCTGCCTGAGTCTCTGCCTCTGGGTTCCTACCTTGGCTTCCTACCCTGACTCCCCTCAGTGATGTGCTGTGGCATGGAAGTTTACTTAGAAATGTAAGCTGAATGTGGGTTGTTCTTCCTGTATTCCAAACTTCTGGGCTAATAACCACTTATCAGAGAGTGCATAC
>NW_022196906.1:110623386-110630016 GCF_008632895.1 Mastomys coucha | reverse complement strand
AAGTGGGAGAGGGCGGGGTGGCAGGCATGGGGAAGGGGAGGCAACAGGGGTTTGTTTTTGTTGTTTTTTTGTTTCTTTGTTTTTTGGAGGGGAAACTGGGAATGGAGAAATTTACATGTGAATAAAGAAAATATCAAAAGAAAAATAATAAAATATACAGTTAAAAAAAAAAGAAATGTAAGCTGAAATAAACCTTTTCCTCCCCCAAGTTTCATTTGGTCATGGTGTTTTATCACAGCAGTAGAGACCGTCTCTAACTAAGACAGTGGACTTGTCTTCCACTGGAGGAAGATACTCACTAAGGAGGCTAAATTTCTATATATTTTTCTTTTCTGTGTCAGTTGTAGATCCTATTTTGGCTCAAGCAAGGATCAGGTCCTGCCCCATGACATGTTCTCTCTGCTCAGGTGCTCCGTGGCCCTCGGCTTATATTTTCTCTTATTCATCTCAAAGCCTCCACAGGAAACTCACAGCGAGTCTGTGAGGTGTGAATGAGAACAACCATGGCCTCTGACGCTTGAGCAGCGTGTCTTCAGCTGGTGGTACTATTTTGGGAAGTCTAGGAGGCGTGGCCTTGTTGGAGGAAGTACGTCACCAGGGGCAGCCTGTGAGAGTTGAAAGACTGACGCCATCTCCAGTTTTCCTTCTCTGCTTCTTGTTTGTGGTCAAGATATGAGCTCTTGAGTCTGCTGCAGCCACCTTGCCTGCCTGCCACCATGGCCACAGGCCATCATGGGTTCTTAATGTTCTAGAGTCATAAGCCAGAGTAAACTTCTCTGTGAATTGCCTTGCTCATGATGTATTCATCACAGCAATAGACAAGTAACCAACACAGACTGTGAAAACTCAAAACTCAGAAAGTAAAGAGGAGTCAGCGAAGACCTCAGGATTAGGAGTAACCAGCGTGGTAAACAGCGTCAGTCAGTAGGCCGCTCGCCCTTTCTCTCTTTGCACTATGGTGAACAGAAGCAATGAGAGCCCTGTGTCCTCAGAAGGAGCAGGTGCTTTGCTGCACTAAACACAACAGTGGCCCTGGAGACCCGGCTCAGCAGCTAAGGGCACTTGCTACTTTTGCAGCGGGTCAGAGTTTGTTTCCCAGAAACTTCATGGGGGTTCACGAGTCACTTCTTGTAACTTCAGCTCCAGGAGAATGAAAGCCCTCTTGTGGACACCATAAGTACTGCACTGCACTCACTCATACATACACACACACACACACACACACACACACACACACACACACACACACACGTACACACTCCACACATGCATGTGCATATTTTAAAATAAAGCAAAATCTCTTCTTTAAAGAGGAGAAAGGAAAGCACAATACGGAGATGGAAACAAACTCCAACCCCTTCTGGTGAGTTTCCTTCACAATCTTAATTATCAGGTCATACCTCTCAACGTTAAAAACAAACCAACGAGAACAAAGAAACAAAACTAAGGCTGAATCTCAAGGAGCCTTCTTCAGGAACGCCTTTCCCTGTTTTATTATGTAACTCTCTGCTATACCTGTGAAAATGGTCAATTTCCAATTAATTTTCATTACGATCAAGTTTTGATAGCATACACGATGTAAAGCCACCCACTTGTCAGAAGATACTTGAGGACCTACTCTGTGTTAAGCTGTAGGCATTCAGTATGAACTAGTAAAGAAAGAAGGAGTGGTGTCTGTGTTCAGAGTGTTCATTTTCTTGTGGTGAAAGGGGCAAGCACCCTGAATTCTCTGAGCCAGGTCATTAGCATCTGCTTAATAGAATTAATCCAAGAGCCATAAACATTCTTAACCTCATGACATTCTGGAACGAGAGGAATTTCCTGCTTCTCATGAGTATTGCTCTTCTATCAATGCCATGGAAACACTATGATGCTCTTCTAAAATTATATGTCAATATAAAAAGTAAAATTTGAGACATGCATCTGCTAAGGAACATGACTTAAACTTCCCATGCTTATAAAAGGTAGTGACTCTGTGTCCAATGCAGATAAACAGAGGGTCAGTTTGTCTCTCTCTGCTTTCTAATCATTTCCTCTATACTGGCATACCTCACCCTGTGTCACCTACTTGATATTATGGTAAAGAAAACCCAGAAAGTTTTAAATCCAAGTTTTTGTGTAACTTTCCCCAAACATTAGGTGGTTCGTTTCAGTGCAGTAGCTGTAGTAACAGCCATTTCTGCCATCAGCAAACTCCAGATGTAACCCTACCCAGAGCTTCACATCACCATGTTTATTGGAGCTGGATTAGATTTGTGACCTTGGGCCTAAAAATTTGACGTGTAATTTTGGTCTACTGTTTTGTACCGCCCTACATCTGGTCCTGGAAATGATCTTTTCCTCATTTTTTGGCTCATTGAGCTGTTCTGACTAAGTTTGGAAGGGGGGTTTCAGTGTTTTGGGTCTATGTGCTTGACTGAGAGTGTAGAAAGTTTGACCATGGTCCTAGCTCTAAGGGGCTTGGAACATGGCCTAAGAGGTTGCCTAATGTACACACGCATAATAACTTGGATCAGAAGGGACCACGGAGGCCACCTACACCCTACACCAACCTTTCAAACAGATGCAAGAACTCCAGTGCCAAGAGAGGTCAAACAACTAACGAAAGATCTTGGAATGAACTTATGGCGAAGGCTGGGCCAGAGTCCAGGTCTCTTCCCAGGGTCACTGTCTTCCCATGACCACAGCCTCTCTCTAATCTTTGGCACACCCTCCTCTTAACCTAATAAATAGGATGGATGGTCTTAAACTTTAGACAGGGTCACTCATCGTGGGAATTAGCTAGTAACTATTGCCTTTTGTGGTAGAGCAAACATCTGGCCCATGATTAGGGACTGAGGAGAGCAAAATAATGAAACAAAGCAAGAACATAACTGACCAATGCAGAAGTGAGTAGTGGCAAAACCACTAAAGGGACTGAAGAGCCAAGTGACAGAACTGGTCCTATATGTTAGGGTGGCTTGTAAGCAACTGGTCTCTTGGGTGAGCATTTTGTGGTTACTTCATTTGTGTGTGTGTGTGTGTGTGTGTGTGTGTGTGTGTGTGTGTGTGTATTCCAAGAAGAAAGACCACAACTTAAACAGCCAGAAAAGTTTCTGTCATTCATTTTCTTATTTATTACCTAAAGGAAAGGGATGTTGTCAAGGTTTGCAGAAAGAGTGTTCATACCATTCTCGCTTCAAGAATTTAATCTGAGTAAACCCAGTTTACAGGTTTATGATGGTACCTCTCTCCATATGAGCTCTGTAGCAATCTAACTGTCTCTGTCTGTCATTTGCATATGTTCTCTGGGTTTTGTTTCTCTGGAGAATCCTGACCAGTGCCTTCTCTTTTAGGCTGTGACTCTGTTCATATTGATGCTTTTTGACTTTGGTAATGATTGACTGCTGATGGAGATATCTAGGGCTTAGGGCGTGGCTTAGTTGGTAGAGTGCCTGCAGGGTTCAATCCCCAGCCCTGCATAGACTGGCATGGTGATGAGCCCAGGACTTCAGAGGTTGGATACAAGAATCAAGAATTTTAGAGCAGCCTCAGCTACATAATGAATGAAGTCAGTTGGACTCTATGGGACCTATATAAACAAAACCACAACAGCAACTCGTGTGTGTGTGTGTGTGTGTGTGTGTGTGTGTGCGCGCGAGCGCGCGCGCGCGCGCGCACGCGCCCGAGTGTCTGTCTTCTGGTTGTTTTATTTATGAGTTAATCATATTCCCATACTATTTTTCTCTCTCCTCATTTACCTTCATAATAACATCATTTTCCACTTACTAAAATTTTCATTTTGAATCATGTTTTAATAACATCAAATTTATGGAAGCATATTAAATTAAGATTTCTCCTTGTGTGAAATATTTAAGTTTATGTCAAATACTTTGATAGCAGAAGGCCAAGAAGTACATGAAATTTATTAATTTATCTGTCCTCTATATCCTGAAGATACTGGGTTTTTTGCAGCTTAGCCCATAGTCCATGTGCTGGTATGTTCTAACTTAATTCTGTCCTGGAAAATTACATTTATGGGCACTGTGGTAAATCAAGAAGTTATAATCATTATATATGAAGCATGCATACAGCAAACTTTATGTGAAATATATAGTACATTTAAAAATGTTATCCATATCATTCAATATTAAGGTAAACATTGTTGGTGTGGCATGAGTTGTATTATTTGTCTACTCTGCCATTTTTAAAAAACATGAATCCTGGTGTTTGATTCTTGATTTTGGTAACTAATTTTGAATCAATCCTTTATGTCACTTAAAGTGCTGGTGACAGAGCATGTACACTGGCTGCCAGATTCGATATTTATATTGAAAGCTGGATTACATATCCATGGATTGGAGGCTACAGTTGGCAGTGATGCAAAGCTCAGTGCTCAGGGAGCACAGCTGTGTTCAGGGAGCACGGTGCCTGGTAAAAGCCTTCCCACCGCTGCTCTTCAGCACTCAGATCATTTTCACACTGTTCTTCCCCAAACAATTTATAAAGCAAATTTTATTCATTTAATACTCAGAAATGGAGAAAAGGAAGATTCTTTCTTTCCCATTAACAATATGACATAGTAAGGGTATCTAGCCTTCTTTTGTTTACTTTCTAGACAAGATGTTGCTATGTAGCCCAGGCTGGTTTAGAAACTGCAGTGATCTTGCTTGGGACCCTAAGTGTATCTATAAGCATCCCCGTGCTCCCCCTCTGCGAGCTCTGGGAAGGCACAGGTAACCTTCCTTGGCAAGGTCTCTAATTATAACATTGCTCTAGCTCCTTGGGGAGCTCTGGGAGGATTTCCAAGGCACCTTGGCCATGGGACTTCTCAGGGGCAGAAGAGGATCTCAAACGAGTTGATACTTACCGAAGACACTTTGTTTCTTTTTTGTATCCACCACACACTTTGTCTTCCCTCCTATGCACATGTAAATCATGAAATGTGTGTATCTGTCTGCCATGGGCATATTCTTCTTCTATCCCTTTCCAACCCTGAGTTAGCGAGAAATATAAGTTATAAATTATTACTATTAAGGAAAAATGCTAGAAAGTGGAGAGATGGGTCTGGGTTTCAGAGCACCTGTTGCTCTTGTAAAGGATCTGAGTTCGGTTCCCAGCACCTCCATCAGGCAGCTTCTGACCACCTGTGACTGGGGCTCCAGATCCAGTGCCCTCTGACTGATTCTGACCTCTGTACCCACACTTGTATACACTCTCTGCCTCTGTCTCTCTGTCTCTCTGTCTCTGTCTCTGTCTCTGTCTCTGTCTCTGTCTCTCTCTCTCTCTCTCTTTCTGTCTCTTTCTCTCTCTAACACACACAGAACTAAAAATAACTTAAAAACTATTTTAAAATGAAAATGATGGTACAGCCTGAGATCTCCTCCATATTTACTGGATTGTTATCTCTTAAATCAGAAGTATGGGTGACTGATTTCTAGGACTCTTGTACCATTTCTGCAACAGTTACCTCCACTCTTCAGCACACACAGGAGGCAGCTGGTTTTTCATGATGACTGTGCATAGATGCAGGGTGTGGACTCAGCCCTACTCAACCCTGCGATGTAACATTTACACTTAGTGCTCAGCATGGGAGGTAAGGAGAAGCAGAAGAGATGATTTAGCAGTGACCCGTCTAAATCTCTTCCAGATACTCTTTGGCTTTTCTGGATTTTGGTGCAGGCATATTTTTTTTCTTGGGTGAAAATAACAAATTCACAACTACCAGGGTCCTTGAGGCTTCATGGAAGCACCAGGGATCATGATCATTCAGATTTGTGTGGGGGCAGAATCCACAGACAGCCCTCACAGATAACAGTGGTCCTTGTTTACTTGTGTATAGGCATTGACACTTGCATCTTTGTCTTCTATATAGGGGTGTATTCTGATGTGTTTCATTTCTTTTTAAATGATAAAAATGTAAGATCAATAATAGTACAAAACATATCACTTGCCATCCATTAATCTCTCCTGAGTGACAAACATAATTTTCATCTGTAAAATTTTCCGTATCTCATCTAATATATAAATGCATTCAAGCCTATTAATCACTGTATAATAAACATCTATGCTAAATATGCTCTGAGATGGCATTAGTCAGCAGCCTTCCCCCTAAAGCAGCCTCCAACTGGAGGACTTGAGTGTGTTGTGTTTATTTGAGAAGTAATGTGAGAATGTACAAATAAAGGAGAGGATGGGTGAAATGGCATGGACAGAGATGGAGAGGTTCTGAAGAGAATGTGTGATTAGAGACAGAGTCTCTGAGTCACCCCTGGAGAGCTCTGAGAGACCACAGACATATCCCAGGTCACAGAATGGGACAGTCCTTGTTCAACTGTCATATTACATTGCTGGGAGAATGGCCCCAGGGTGTTAAATCAATGCAAATCTGGTTGTATGTACATGGCTGAGTGATGTTTGAGAGTGCTGAAAGAATACAACACAGACTGACCCTCAGCAGAGATCTGTTTGCACTAGCCACCACAGTTAGGATTTGATGGATCACAGCTATGTGTGATGTAACAAAAACATAGACCCATCATACATGCTGTTCTTCAGCCAGCTGCTGCTGCTACCACCACCACCACCACCACCATTACCACCTTCACCACCACCATCTCCACCACCACCACCACCACCTCCACCACCAAC
>NW_022196906.1:110607475-110623120 GCF_008632895.1 Mastomys coucha | reverse complement strand
CACCAACACCTCCACCACCACTACCACCGCCACATGTATCTTAGACACAGATCTATATTTGAGCACATACCCTATCTTAGTGACATCATTCCTCTCAGTGGGTCATTGTTGAGCTTCAAATGCCACATGCCCTCCTTCATGGGCTCCTGTGTTTGAACACTCCATCCCCAGATCTGGAACTATTTTGGAAGATTATAGAATCTTTAGAAGGTGAGATCTTTCAGATGGAAGTGAGTCACTGGGATAAAGGTTGAAGATGGAGAGCCAGGTCTAACCTTCCATTCACTCTCTTACTCCTGCTTGCTGATGCTCATAGTGTGGCCAACTGCCTCACCCTCCTGCTGCCATGCTTCCTTCCCCTCATGTAATGGGCCGTGAAACCCTGAACTGCAAAGAAAAATAAACCTTCCTCCTGTATGCTCCTTTATGTCAAGTATTGGAGCATGGTAACATGTACCTATAGCCTGAATCTGCAGATGTCTGGAGTCACTGACATCACCAGCCTGCTCTGCTTCCATCTCAATGAATGGCAGCAGAGACCTGGATTACATCATGGCTCATAAATAAATAAGCAAGCAAGCAAACAAACAAATAATAAAATTTAAAATTAATACTGTGACATCTTTGGATTATATTGTGTTAGAAGATCTCAGTTTGAAAATTGTTTGAGCTGTTGAGTTTCTTTTAAAAAACTTATTAGATGAATCTGGCTTGGAATTAGGACAGAATTTCTTACAATTTCTGAAAGTCTGTTTGCTGTTTTGTGCAACTTGTTTATGCAAAGCAGTGCTTTCAGCATCGATGATGATAAAATGAAGGCACTAATCAGCTGTGGAAGTGTCCGGCTCCTCAGCACCCTGAAGCTTCTAATGTTTGACCAAGATGTAATTAACCCTTTATGTAGATGCAACAAGCACATGTGTCTCATTGATATGCAAATTTACCTTAATCCTTACTAAATGATAAAACCATAACAATGAATTGCTTTAAGGTGCTTTTATTATTACCAGTAAATGATTGATTTGTGTACTTATATTTTATACCTGTGTACTGAGATTGCATACGAATATCCTGAGTCCACAGAGACTGGGATGGCAGAAAGTTTAAGAAGCCCCGTTTTAAAGGCTTACAGATATGAGTTCACTAGGCCAGGATCAGAGTACCCAGTGGGCCTGCATTTTCCTAATTTTGCAATACCTTGTCAATAAAATTATTTCAAAACATGATAAGTGGGCACAAAAACACACAAGCTATGAATATTTGTAAGTCCAGAACTATTCTCAGCCTAAGTGCCTCCTCTTTTAAAGGAATAAGATGACAGACACCATTTGGTTTTACGTTTTACATTTCGCAGTTCCTTTCACCTGATTGTTCGCATTCTTTCTGCCTTCTCCTTCCCAGTGTTTCTTCAACTGTGAATGATGGTAGGTTAATATGCATGACTCAACCATAGCAGAGCATTCATGGTTAATTATTCTTGGCACTTGACCAAATATGAGCCTCTCCATTAACCAGGACCTACCATGAGACACAGCTTCTCTGATCAATGTTTGGAACAACATACATTTATAGATATCAATATTCAGAAGGTAGTTTGACAGTACGACCATATGATAACGACTGGTAAGCTAGGAAGGCCTATGATATCCCCAGTTGTGGGTTTTGGCTAGGTTCACAGTTCCAAGTATGAAATTCCTCCTGCAGAGCAAGCCTCAGATCCAATTAGAAAATCAAGCTGGTTACTACCATAACTCTCATGCCACTATTGCACTGATGGATATATGGAGACTGCACACTTTTGTCTGCTTGCATTTGCACTGATTCCTGAAGACAGAAGGAACACACACACACACACACACACACACACACACACACACACACAATTCTACCTTGCTTCTCTTAACAGTATGTGCTGATCACACATATCCTCTTGAACAGTCAATTCACCTAGCTCATTGCTACTTTTAAGATCATAGTCTCCACTTAGGGTTTTATGGGTACCTACCCATCTATAAAACTGCATGTAATTCCTCACAAATGCAAGTTCATCAGTCATGGAAATCTCTGCCAGTTTTTGTTCTGTTAATCTTCTTCCAAGAGTTCATGAAGATGATTTCTAAGGATGCATTATCTATAAGCAAGTCTAACTAGGAATATTTTTCATTAGAGAGAGTACCGCGTATAGACCAAGGCTCTGGGTTCCATCCCCAGCACTACCTAAACTGGAGTGGTGGAGGCACAGAACCTCTAATCCTAGCTACTTCAAAGGTGAAAGGCAGAGATTCAGGAGTGCAAGGTCTTTAACCTGGGCATCATCCAGATCCTCCATTCCCAGGTCTGTGTGAGACACTGTCTAAAATCACAGAAAAGCTTATGTATTGCTTTCTCTACCTCGTGAGCCAATGAGATGACTCAGCATCTTGCTTTCTGTGCAAGCATGATGACCTACATTCCATCTCTGGAACTCACTGTAGAGTTAGTGGCCCTTTGACCTTCACAGGTGTATGTGTGACACAAGTGCCCACACAGACCTTGCACTCACAGAGACACACAACAACAATGAAACAATAACAAACATATAAATTTGTAATTCTGCAGTTTCCTCCTGGTGTCTCCACACCCACAATACAATCACAACTAAAAATAATTTAGAAAGAATTTGTAAATTTGGAGCTTTCTAATCCCATGATGAAGCTTTCACAAATGGGAGGAGTTTCTTTCAGGTGACACCAGCTTCTGTCACTGCCTTGGTGTTTATAGCTATAATCTTCTATGGATTTCTCTCAGGGTCTAAGTCACATGAGGAACAAGCCAGAGAAAAAAAATAAATGCTTAAGTGATCAATTTAAAGGCAAACTGAAAGCCATTATTCTGTCAAGTTACCTCCAAATGAAAGTTCATAGGAAACAGTGGTGCAGGAATCTGAGTGCCACACAGCACATGAGCATAATATATCTCGATTCCAGAGTCACTTCGTGTCTCAGTAACATGGGTGTATTGCAAGTGACCCAGTTGGGTTTGGATAAACGATGTCTGCCTTGATGTTAATTCATGTCTTAATTGAATTCTGTTGAATAAACAAATTTCCTCTTATGTAATATGGAAGGATACCTAGCTTAATAATTGCTCTAAAGATGGAGATGGAAATATTTATACTTCATGATACATTTGCATATACTTAAGGACTCTAATAAAAATATCCAAATCCATACTGGAACTTGAACATATTCATACACACACAGAGATTCATATGCAAATTCATACACACGTGCACACGCACTCAGGCACATGCATACATATGTGCACACGCACTCAGGCACATGTATACACACGTGCACACACGCACTCAGGCACATGCATACACATGTGCACACGCACTCAGGCACATGCATACATACACAGATGCAGAATGGCAGGCACAGCCCCTTAACTGCAGTTGTGACAACTGCAAAGGTCTCCAGGTATTGACAGATGTCCTGTGGGAATCATGACTCCCCTGTTTCCCAATCAGTGTACTACACACCAGTCAAATGCAACACCACTGCCTTACTGAATGTATGTGTGGACTGGCCTTTGTTATCTCTTGATGAGGAAATGACTCAGATTGGCTGCATCATGAAGAGCAGACCTTGCACAGTTGGATGAATGCTGTCTTTATAGAAGGTAATTACATCTGCATTGAAAGTGCTTCTATCTGGCTCTTGGCTGATGCACTAATTCTCAGTGATAACTGGATTCTAGTTTGAATCCTCATATTTATACATTCCATTCTGGCATCTAAGCATATGTGCTTCTAGTGAAGCCCAAGAAGTAATAATATACAGATGATGCAACCAATGAACACTATCAGGGTGTGTCAGGTATGATCCCAGGGTGTGTCAGGTATAATCCGTGTGTCCCATCTTGGAAACCAGACATGGAATCCCACCTTTTTAGTGATGGGGGAGTGTAGTTTAAATGCAAAACCCCAAGCCCTCAGCCTTTGCATTCCTAAGATGAAGTACCTAGGATGGACGCTGCAGTTTTGTGGACTTTTAGCATCAACACTAAGAGCTTGCTCCTTCCGTTTCACAGCTGTTCTGTTACTTTTGCATAGTTTCAAACATTTTACAAAACCTTGCAAAAATAGCACAATGCTTTTCATGCAGATTTTCCACACAATTAACGTCTCCTACATTTGCCTCATTGATTTCTGTAAAAATATACACATATTGTTATAATACCAAGAAGTCTGAGAGTAAGTATATATGATATAAGTTTAGATAGATAATTTTGTAATATGTGCTAATACCAAGGGAATTCATTCACATAATCACAGTAAAATAAATGACAGCAAAATTAATATTAATACAAAGGAAGCATCTACATCAACATGGTGAGACTTCATCTTGATTCACTCACTTTTCTTTACAGTAAGTGAGCAACACCTGGAGACAGGAGAGAGCCAGCTCAGCCCTTAGGAGATGGCAGAGAGCCAGCTCAGCCCTTAGGAGCACATAGGGCTCTTACATCACTTTGGACGGAGGTTCCCAGCACTCACTCTGTGTGGTTCACAACCAGCCACCTGTAACTGCAGTTCCCAGAGATCTGGCGTCCTCTCCTGTCCTCTGCTGGGACAGCATTCACATGCACAGACACAGACAAATGCCCAGAGGCACACACCAACACACAAAAAAGAAAACAAAATGTAAAAATTTCACAGGATCTGAGCTCCAACCCAAAATCATTAGTTGCATTTACATGTCTCTGTGTCTGTTCGAGAACAACAGCTGTCCAGTCTCTCTTCATCTGGAATCGTAAAAAGAAAACATTAAGGCCATTTATCCTGTAGGTCTTCACACTTACCGTTCACACTAGGTCTGACTGATGTTAACTGACGATAAGGTTATGGTTTGATTGCTGGAAGGTGGCCACAGTGCAGTGTGTCCTTCTTCACCTGTCCTGTCAGGAACGCACTACTCTAGCGTGTCCCATTCTGGTCACTCCAAGGCAGTGTCTTGAAGGTGTCTCCATTATAAAGCTTATAATTAATGAATCCCCCTTTAAGACAGTTCTGCCAGATTTTACACATTTTCTTTTTCTCCTCAAACTTCTTTCTTTAAAAATAATTTAGTTTTCTTTATTTTATGTGTATATATTTTGTCTACAGGCATGTATGTGAACTACATATGTTCAGTGCCTGTGGGGGCTGGAAGAAGGCATTGGATCCCTTTGAGCAGGAGACACATGTACACTTAACTGCTAAACTATCTCTGCAGCCATAGTTTTCTATACTAAAAATCAATCCATCAATCAATCATCAATCAATCACTGTCTCTCTTTGTCTCTCTCTCTCCTCCTCCCTCTCTCCCTCTCTCTTTCTCTCTGACTCTCTCCCACTAAGTGTGTGTGTGTTACATTATTTACATGTATGTGTGCACAAATGAATGCCTGTTGTGCACTAGAATGTCAGAGATAGGCACTGGGTGTCCCACTGTACCACTCTTCCCCCAAATTCCCTTGAGACAGGGTCTCATGTAGCCCAGGCTGACCTATAACTCACTATACAGCCAAGGATGACCTTTAAGCCCAGATCCTCTTGGGCTCTCAAGTGCTGGGATGGCAGGCATATACCACCCTGCCTTCCCAGATCTCCTCAAACTGCCCCTTGCTGATAACTCTCACACCAATCTCTTGACATTCTTAGATGCCAAGCAGCAATTCTGCAACCCCAGAATCCCTTCTGCTTTTATTACCTTTCTTCCGGAAGGCGTGGCTTCTCTTCTCCCACCCTTACTACATAATCTGCTTGTGAAAGTAGGAATTCGAAGATCCTTAATTCATTTTATGGGTTATAAAAAAGAAAAACCACCAATACTAAAATAGCAGAATGTCACCAAGTTAAGGCGGTGGCCAAGCTGAGCTAATCACCTTGCTGGTTCTCTGTGTGGCTCCTCAGGCCTTTTCAGCCACAAGCAGGGGGTGGCTCTCCCTGCAGATGCTTCTCACAAACTGGGTACCACGTCTGCCTCACTGAGGCCCTGAAGTGGAGCCAGAAACCAAGAAGCACCTAGGAGCATCTCATCAATTTTCACTGTGCTGAGCATGCCAGTGGCTTTGATGATGGGTAGGAAAAGACTCTTAATGAGTCCCAGCATTTAATGTACCACAGGTCCCCAGCTGTATGGACATAAGAGGCTTAGCAATTTTGTATCTTCTGAATAATAGCATTTATTTTATACTCTAAAATACTCCCTGGGAAGTCTGAATAACATTGTAGCTTCTTTGGTGTAATAGCTTTGTGGGGCTAATTGACTCGAACAGCAAAATTGCTCCTTAAAAAAAAAAAAGCCACACATTTTTGATTAATGAGCCCAGTAATATATCATTAATCTTTTCAGCTCCGAAATCCTAGGAGCAGTGCTATGTTTTGTACCCAGTAATATATTCCTAGATTTTTGGGCCGATACAGTGGCCACGTCTTAAAGATCTCAAGATCAATATAATATGGTGATCTCTGCATAATTTAATATAGTATCTCGCAACTCTTCAGTTGGAAGGATGTCATGGGTCACATCCTAAGTAGTGGTAATTGTTCCGCTATGAACATAGCTTGTATTCAGTTACGAGCGCTCTTTTATGATGCCCTAAGTTCTGAGTAATGATAATTACAGGAATGTTAATGAGTTACTGGAGTTCTCCTGTGTATCTAGCACTCTGCTAAGTTTTCAGCACACCATATATTGAATTACACATTAGCTCTCAGAAGTTAAAGGTATTGCTTCTGTTTATGGTTCAAGAAGTTCTCTGAAAAGTGGTACTAATGAGCTGACAGCACAGGACTGGCTAACCCCAGGTACCACACCACTGTGTGCTCACCTCCTGTCATGCTGACCGATTTCTGGGAGGTGACGGATGGGCAGATGACTTTGAGGGAGTCGGGCCTGCGTGAGCTGTTATGTGGATGGCTGCGCTGACCTGAACAACTGTCATAAGCCTTGCCATACCAGAGGGGTTTATATTTCCAGGATCAATCTTCATGCTTGTGGTGGAGCCAAGGCACAATTTCCACGTTGGCTCTGGCTGTCTGGTCACCAAGGAAAACAGAATTCCAGATTATGAGCTGTGAAAGTCCGGAGGGCAAATGTCTGCCTTGCTGGTTGTGCTCCTGTGTTGGCTGGTATAAAACACCACCTTATTGTTAAGATTCCATCATAAGCTGCACACTGGACTGAGGTCTCTATCTTCTGCAGTGACCGCAGGCACTGCTGTTAAAGCCATCTGTCCATTACCGAGCCACATTAAGAGTTGGACCTACCTTACTCCCACTGGTACATTTTAAGGAAATTAACAATAATACAAGTGCCAGGTACAGACCAACAATGATGATGCAAAACATTCTTTTGGAAATACAAGTAGCTTGCCCCATTCGAACCTCAGTAACCTTGACTCCACTGTTCTCAAAAAAGGTCTGCATGCTAGTATGAGACAGGGAGGAGACGGGAACCTCAGTCCTCAGAGTATATTGCCTATTGATAAGTCAGTTTTCATTGTGAGAGGCACACCCCTATATGCATATTCTCATGCACACACACATACTCAAACACACACATACATACACTCACATATACAAACTCACACACACTCATACTCCCATACACATATCCTCACACACAAATACACATACACATTCATACACACATATTCACATACATACATAAACTCACACACATATAGACACACACACATATTCACACATACATACAGAAACTCACATATATACTCACACAATACACATATCCACACATATTCACACACATATACAAACTTGGACACATACACATATTCACACACACACCTCCATACACATATTCACATATACACATATTCACACATACATACAGAAAATCACACACATATACACTCACACAATACACATATCCACACATATTCACACACATATACAAACTTGCACACATATTCACACACACATATCTACATACACACATATTTACACATACATACAGAAACTCACACATATACACTCATACAATACACATATCCACACATATTCACACATATACAAACTTGCACACATACACATATTCACACACACACCTCCATACACATATTTACATACACACATTTACACATACATACAGAAACTCACACACATATACACTCACACAATACACATATCACATTCTCTCCAGCTCGTGTTAAAGGTCACAGGCTACCAAATCTTTGCCAGCTGTTCACATTCTCCTTGGAGAAGAACTTGAATTGCATCAGCCTGGGTATGCTGCCCGCCTTCACCTGGATTGACAGAGTTTTAATGTGTGGCTGAATTACATGTGAAGTGCCAACCTGTCCCCGGCTGTTTCCTCTCCAGTGTCATGCACATGGCCTCACGGAGTCAGTTTTCTGTGAAATTGGCAGGGCTAGCTTAGAAATGAAAGCAAGTTCGAGCAAACCAGCAAGACAACAGGTCATTTGTACACAGAGGGGCATTCTCCACTTTCCACATGTCTAAGGTAGCTTTTGTTGGTCTAATCCTCTTGAAGTAGAGGTTAGAAGAAAGTTAGTTTCATTTTCCTCCATATTGGGAAAATGTCACAGTTCTAGTCTTACTAATAAGGCTTAACCTCTGGTCACTCATTTCCCCAGTATCATTAAGATGTTTATTCTTAAGAAGTTGAAGTATCTCACTAAAGTAGCTTATGCCTAGGGAAACCCCATAGGAAGCCAGCCAGCAATACATCCCTTCTTTTAATCTCTTAAAAAGTTGTGGCTCAGCCATTAAGCACAGTGTGTCTACAGCATCTGTATCGAATCCGTTGGATTCACTTCTGGCTGGATTTCTCAACAGCTGTGTGGGCCCAGGCAGCTGCAGAGCTTCTTGTAACCTGGGCTTTCTTGCATGTAAAATGGGGATATGAATAGACCCTACCTCAAGGGTTTTTTTTTTTTGAAGCCATAAAAGTATAATGAATTTAAATAGCTTTAGAGTATAGTTCTTGGCACATTGCTAGATAATAGCCCTGAAATGATTATAATACTAAAAGCAAATAATTTATGTAAAATGGTGCTAACATTAATCCCACATGGCAATGAATATTCTCAGTGTATTTCTCATGAAAACAACTGAGATGAAACCACACTAGAAAGTTACTCATATTTAGGTGTTTACTTCTTTTATTGGTGTATATTCACTGCACCTGGTACTGGGTTAGATAAGGACATTGACATTTCTGTATATGTAGATAAAATACTGTGAGTATATCTATCCACACCTTACTCATTGTATAGCACAAACTCAAATTGACTGAACGGTCTTGTATTTTATCAGCTGACCATAATTTTTCAGACTTTCATGATTCTGTCATTATTTATGCTGTGTTCTGAGGCTGTTGTCTACATAGCCTGGTTGGACTGGTTGTCCATCAGTCCGTGAGGAATTTCACGTCCTGAAAGGATTGTACCTCAGTAATATATCTCTGTGTGCAGACTAAATATAAAGTTCAGCCTCATCCCTGTGCCAGTATATTCTAGGAAGATGTTTTTTGTTTGTTGTTTGTTTGTTGTTGTTTTTTATTGAGACAGGGTTTCTTTCTGTAGCCCTGGCTGTCCTGAAACTCCTTCTGTAGACCAGGCTACCCTCAAACTCAGAGAGTCACCTGCCTCTGCCTCCCTGGTGCTGGGATTAATGGTGTACATCACCATGCCAGATCTTCTGCTTCTGCTGCTGCTTCCTCCTCCTCTTCTTCTTCATTTTTCTCCTCTTACTCCTCCTTCTCCTTGTTTTTCTCCTCTTTTCTTTTCTTCTCCTCCTATTTCATCCTCTTAGTGGAATTAATTAAAAAATATTATAACATGGCGGTATATGCACCAGCTCTATTATTTGGTACTTGTTTGAAGTAATCCTTGACGAATCGGATGGCTCCTTTTTGTTCCAGCACACTAAGCCGCTGGATGATATAGGCTCCCTAGCGCCTTCTCAGAGTGGAAAAATGACCAAGAAAGTGCGGGCTCTGTTGACAGTATTGGGCTGCTTTTCTGTAGCTTCCTTCCCTGGTTTCATTTTTGGTTAGCAGTATTGTCAGGACAAAGCCATTCCTATTGTGGTGGCATTATAGTAGATTGTAAGGGGACTCTAGGAGATTGCTGTATTGTACAGCTTAGGTCTAGCAGATTCTCCCGAGGCAAGGCGTCCTCCAGAGCTGGGAGCTGATGACTCTGGACTCACAATCAAGTGTGACATAGGGCAGGAGTCCAGGAAGAGCAGGAAGGAGCACAGCCCCTTGGCTGCTTCTGGACAGAAGCCTCAGGCGCTTGCTCAGTCACGCCCAGCTCAGCTCACGACTGTCCTGAGGAAGCAGAGCAAAAGCCACCCAGGACCAGTGGGGTCAGGCTCTCAGGGATCCCGTCACTGAACGTCTACCCTGTGTTCTCCCAAAACTAAACCTTCCGACTAGACCAGAGGCTTCGCTTCCATGCACCAGTGCTGTGCTTGGATTAAATCTGAAATGCACAAAACACTCTATGGCCTGTCTTTCCTAGAGGACTGTATTCATTTTTATTTGGGGAATGTTGTTCTTCCTCAAGTCTCACCCATAGGCTGAGCTCATTTCCTTCACGTATACATTGTACAATACTAAGATTGCATTAAATGTATTTTTCTGCACATATTTACATTGATGATGATGATGACTGTCAAAATGATTTCTTCTAGTTTTTTGAAATGTGCAACACATTCTTGTTATCTGTTGTTGACATCCTGGGTCAAAGACCAGCAGAACTTCTTGCTCCTGTATACTGACTGGGTACTGGGTAATTGCTCATGTATAACTGTACCACGGTGCCTGTAAATCAGTCTCCCCTTCTCTTCATCCCACTACTCTCTCCAGCCTCCAGTAACCCCCATTTTATCCTCAACTTCTTCTTAAAATTACTTTTAGCATGGGTGTGTAGATGTAGCCACGGCAAAACACTTGCGTGGAGAGTCAGAAAACATTGCTAAAGACGTCTGTCCTCTTTGACCATGTGGCCCCAGGGACTAAACTGAGGTTCTCAGGATAAGTAGCAAGCTGATGAGCCATCTCACTGGCTTCTGCTCCCAGCATCAGCGGAAGCAACTCTCATACATCCATTGTATATGGCGCTTGCTTTGCTGTACCTGGCTTATTTCACCAGACATAATCTCCAAGTTGTCTCCAATGACAGACTTTCATTCCTGGTATGGCTGACTATTATACCATGCTGGGTAGACCCCCATTTGCTTTAATTATTATCAGTTGGCAATCATTGCAATGGGTTTCCAGTCTTGGTGATTTGAATAGTGCTGCAATGAACATGTCTCATCCATATGCAGAGCTCATTTGTGTCACTGTCCCTGCTAAAGTGACACTTGTGGGTGAAAGTTCCAAGGGCAGCCTATGCATCAGGCATGCTTTGCACTATTTATGGTCTCTAAAACAGCTTTCCTGCCGGGTATTTTCCTGCTCGGTGATTGGCAGGCCCACTTCAGGCTAACCCTTGAGGCCTGGTGAAGTAGAGTGTCTTTGTTCTTTACCAGAAAGCCTCTGGCCATATCATAATCTTATGACCTTCTGGGAAGTTCAGAATGTTCTGTCTCTACCCAGGGCCAGAGACATGACTCAGATCTCATCCTCTGGACTGGTAATTACAACCCTGAAGCTTCTGTCCCCAGTTTTACAAGGTACTGATTAGGGGAGAATGTTCCATGCTCAGTGGCCTCCAGGCCTGCTAAGGCCTGACTACCTCCCTAGCAGCTTGACCTGGATATGGGCAACATTCCCTCCCTACATGAGCACCCTTTTTCCTCATTTAAATGCTCCAGTCTTCTGACATTCCACTAACTAAAAAAGAAGCAAATTTGAAATGAACTGATCGCATTTGAACAATTTATACACACAAAAACCTTGAGGGGAAGAAAAGGAGGAACTCATTTCAGAGGAACTGTATTCTTGGGTAAAATGACACATTTCTCTTCACAGTAACAACAGGGAAACTACTTTTCTAAATTTTTCATGAACAAGATTAATACAACTAGGTAATAAGTCAAGAAATCCCTGTTCAGGTGAAGCGATGCACAACCAGGCCCGAACGGAGGAGTGACACTGATGGTGACACAGACGATTAGATACATGGCAGCTGTATACTTTTACCAACTCATGTATTCAGCACAGTGCTCCTTCAGTGGCAGTCTCCAACAGCAAGGAGGTCAGATGCAGACTCATGGCTGCCATCCTGGCACTCAGGATCCAAGACAGCAAGGCTAAGTGTTGCTCAGCCACACAGCGAGCTCCAGACCAGCCTGGGGCAAGTAAGACTCTGTCTCGAAATAAAGAGACAAGCAAACTGATCAAATCATTCGAGAAAACATTTAATGTCCTTTTAGATTGTGACTATCACAGGTGAAGTCCTTCTGAACAGTTGAAAGAACTCATTTGGTTTATGACGCCAGCCAGCCTTCTCCCAGATCACTATTTAAGATAAGTGTGATGTGTAAATAAAATTGTAAGTGGAAATATAGGGTGTATAGTATTTTAAAGTTCATTCCATGAAGAGCTTAAATTCTATTGTCAGCCAATATACTCAAGACTAATGCTGCATTTCAAGAGCTGGAATTATTTAATGAATATCACTGCCCAAAGCCGTATTCTCTCTGTGAATACAAATTAAGGAATGACCCCATCAGGGCCTCTACTGTTTCTGTGCATACCAATTAAGGAGCCGGCCTCACTGTTTGAATTTAGATTCAGAAAATAGCTTACTAGGCAGTCCCTCGTGGACGATGTTCTGGGTGTTCAGAGCATGTTGCGGAGTGGCTGGAGCACTAAGGGAGTTCGGACATGAATCTGAATTGGGATTAACCAGCCGACAGAAAATGAGAAAAGTCCCAACATCATCTAGGACAGTGATGTAGGTGTCTTGGCACCTACATCTTATTCAGTCTTATTCAGTTTCACCAAGGGCAAAGGAGTGCAGAGGATTGAGTCAGCTCCAACCACCATGAGCCTGCCATGGGCTACAGGCCATCTATTGGTACGGTCTGGACAAGTGCAGAGACTCCTAAGGGGTTGAGCATGTATTCTTCAATGTATTTTCCATAGAAAGCCATATTGTTCCTAGCGAGAGGGTGGTCTGTTGCTAAAGTGCTTGTCATTGCAAGTGTGATGATCCGAGTTTGAGCCCAAGCAGACCCATGTGACCTAGTTCCTTTTCTATTGCTGTGATAATATACCATCACCAAGGCAACTTATAAAGGAAAGCATTTATTTGGAGCCCACAGTTTCAGAGAACTCGAATCCATGTCCATCACAGTGGAGTGCATTGACAGCAGGCAGGCAGGCATGGTGCTGGAGTGTAGCTGAAAGCTTGCATCTTGAGACAACCACTATCAGGCAGAAAATGTGCTAACAGGATGGTGCAAGCCTTTTAAAGCCTGCCCCTAGTCACTTACCTCCTCAATATGGCCACAACTCCTAATCCCTCCCAAAGAATTCCATCACCTATGGACCAAGTAGACAAATGTACCAGCATATGGGGGCCATTCTCATTCAAACCACAACATCATGTGAAAATTGGAAATTCAGTGGTTGATGCTTTGATCCCTGCCCCAGGAGACAGGTGTCTACCTGTGCTCTCTGGATAGCCAGTCTAGCCTAATTGGCAAAACCCAGAAACCCTGTCTCAAGGGAGCTACATGGAGTTCCTGAGTGAAGCCCTGGTGTTTTCTTCCATCCTCCCCCCAATCCGTTAAAACAACACTGTTGATTTTTTTTTTTTTTTAGATCTTTGTCCAAACTGGTTCTTCCCAAATAAAATAATGTTAAAACAAATTTGTTAATGTACCTCTTACCTCTCCTCCTTGAGAATCCCCTTGGAGTTGGAGTCAACTAGAAGTGTCAAAGCCTCCCACAAATAAATACCATTAATTCCTTAATCCAGCCACTGTTCTGAAAGTAACTTTCTTTTTATGGCAGGATACCCGGGCTCTTCTGGTACAGTCAACATAAAGACGTGTTTTAAAAATTAGTTTATTTCAGTCCTAAAGGCATGTTAGCTTTAGAAAAACTAATTTAAATTTTTAAATAAATTGTACATGGCAGGCAAAAATAATAATAATCTGAGAACTGAAATGCAAATGATTGAAACTTGGGGAACACAGCTGGTTGAAAGTGCACTGAGCTGGTTCTTAGTCTAATTCTAACTCTGTCACTAATTATCAGATTGTCCTTGGGCAGGGTGATGAATCTTTCATGGCTCTCTTTCCTCATTATCCAATACGAAGGATGATATTTGCCAAAATACCTTTACAGTTATGAAGGGAAGATTAAAATTAAGTGACAGATAATAAAAATGCTGTAAAATTTGAAGGTTTTATGTGAATAAGGCTCATTATTATGTATCTGAAGCATCAGAAAAAGGGACACAGAGAGAGAGAAAGAGAGAGAGAGAGAGAAAGAGAGAGAGAGCTTCAGCTAGTTAATAGAAAAATAATCTCATTTTCTTATTATGATCTTATCATTTGACATTTGTTGATGATAGCATATTTTATGTGTGTTTGTTTCTGCGTATTTTTGCCTGGGTGTATGTGTGTTTTCATTTATGTGTGTGTGAGAGAGAGGAGAGGAAATGAAACAAGGATTTCAGTTGTACATTCTTCACATAAACATCATTACCAAATGTTAAAACTGTGGCCCCTTACAGAGAGATATGTTCATTCTTGCTATTTTCCTGGTAAAAAAATGTTTAAAAAATAATTTATGTTTAAATAATAAGCTCGATGACTGATTTCTTTAGATATTTTATTGACTTTAAATTTTATGTGTCTGAGTGTTTTTCCTGCGTGTATATATTGTACCACATGAGCATGTATGTATGTTTACCACATGTGTGCAAGCACAGAAGAGGAAATCAGATCCTCTAGAACTGGGGTTACAGATGGTTGTGAGCTACTTTGTGTGTGTGTGCTGACAACTGAACCCAGGGCCTCCAGAAGAGCAACAAGCATTCTCAACCACTGAGTTATCTCTCTATGACAAAGTTCTATTCATCTCAAGAATTAACAAAAATATTGTGACCTATCTGCAATGAGAATTATAGTTTCTTTAAAAAAAAAAAACACATGGAGGAATAGGACTCTGTTCTCACCTTAATCCCAGGTGTGGGCTATGGAACTGCATCAGATCATCCACAGAGGCTCAGTATGATCTTCCTCATGCTCTAGCAGGGCTGGGATTTTGCCAGCTGCAGAGAGTTTCTGTGATTGTGTGACAATTGGAATTCTGGGGACTTTTCAGAGGGACATAAATGCTAGGGCCCCAAGAGACAGAGTGGGGCTGTTGGTTGCTGGTTGCTGTTGGTTGCTGTTGGTTGCTGTTGGTTGCTGTTGGTTGTTGTTGGTTGTTGTTGGTTGCTGTTGGTTGTTGGTTGTTGTTGGTTGTTGTTGGTTGTTGTTGGTTGTTGTTGGTTGTTGTTGGTTGCTGTTGGTTGTTGTTGGTTGTTGTTGGTTGTTGTTGGTTGCTGTTGGTTGTTGTTGGTTGTTGTTGGTTGCTGTTGGTTGTTGTTGGTTGTTGGTTGCTGTTGGTTGTTGTTGGTTGTTGTTGGTTGCTGTTGGTTGCTGTTGGTTGTTGTTGG
>NW_022196906.1:110596636-110607024 GCF_008632895.1 Mastomys coucha | reverse complement strand
GTTGTTGGTTGCTGTTGGTTGTTGGTTGCTGTTGGTTGTTGTTGGTTGCTGTTGGTTGTTGTTGGTTGCTGTTTGTTGCTGTTGGTTGTTGTTGGTTGTTGTTGGTTGCTGTGGTTATTGTTGGTTCATTGTTGGTTTGTTATTGGCCTCAGTTTGTTAAATAGTCAGGTGCAAAGAAGAAACAAGAAGAAAAAGAAATTAGATATTGTGACGTCAAAGATCAAACCTGCCCCAAGGAAACTGATACCCCTAATTACCAGGAAGTAGTCTAACAATAACATTGTCCCTCCCCTTTCCCCTTGTCTTAGTTAAGGTTTCCTTGCTGTGAAGAGGTATCATGACCAAGGCAACTCTTATTGACAACATTTAGTTGGGGCTGGCTTATAGTTTCAGAGGTTTAATAGATTTCTCATAATGACAGAAAGCATGGCAGCATCCAGGCAGGCATGGCACTGGAGGAGCCGAGAGTTCTACATCTTCATCTGCAGGCAGCAAGAAGGGACTATCTTCTATACTGGCAGGAACTTAACTTATGTAAGACTTCAAAGCTAGCCTCCACAGTGACACACTTCCTCCGACAAGGCCACACCCACTCCAATGAGGCCACACCTCCTAATAGTGCCACTCCTGATGGCCAAGTGTTCAAACACATAAGTCTATGGGGACCAAACCTATTCAAACCACCATACACCTCTATCCTTTTCACTCTCTTATCTAGAGTTAGGGGCTTGAAAGGGTGGAAGAAAAAGGGTGGAGAAGGTTGGGAGAAAGAACACAAAGTCACAGAAGATCAGCTGCACCTATCTGCATAAGTTGTTAAAACTAATGCAATTTAGTTTTATACCAAAATTATTTCTTGACCTAAAATATTTGGAATTTCATTTTTATAGTCTCTCACTATTTTTAAAACCATGTATCTACTTATTCTAGAAGATTTCTGGATTTCTTTTGACAGTTTAATCTTGTTTACTCTTGAAGATAAGTTTTGTTAGTGTTGGTGGTGGTGGTGATGGTGGTGATGGTTGTCATTGTGGTAGTAGTCTTTGTTTTGTTTTAGTTTGGTTTGGTTTTGGCTAAATTATAGTGTTTCAATTAAATGTCTAACTTATTTTGATATTTGTGATTAATGATGATGTTCTAGCCATGGTTTGCTTCTGACACTACTATTGTTTTAACATACATGTAACTATGTTTCTGTTTATTAACCATATATGAATTATAAAATGTTCATACATACAGAGAATGCTAGCATTTGTGGTTTTCTTTCCTATGCTACTAAACAAAGCTTCCATAAGCATCGTTACCACTCAATGAAATATTGGACATAATGAGCTCATTTACATATAAGTATTCCTGCTTGGTCTCAGATGGCAACTCTCAAATTGATACCATTATGAGAATCATTTGGAGGGCTTGTGAAAATCAGCTTGTGCTTGGAGTTTATGATCAGTATCTCAAGGTGGCCCTGAGAATTTGTATTTCTAACCAGTTTCAGGTGACACTTAAATTTTTTTTAATTTAATTTTACTTCATTTATTTTGAGAGAGACTCCCATGAGGCCCAGATAGCCTTCAGAATTACTATGTAGCTGGGGCTAGCTGGAAACTTCTAACTTTCATGTCTCTATCTCCTAAGTTCTGGGATTATAGGCATGTACCCCATACCTGGCTTCAGGTGGTGTTGATACTGAATTTCTGGATCACCTCATGGTACCCACTGGTTTACTAGGAGACAGCATCGAAGAGCAATAAGGCTGCGGCCTTGAGGATGGTTCAGGGACGCTGTCCTGCCTCTCAAACTTGTCAGTTGTATGTATCATAAGGACAGATAGCAATTGAATGTGCCCTCTACAACATGAGAGTTATATTGTACAGGAATAATGAATGAAAACTGCATGGAAAGTACCTGGAAGGATGGCTTAACAAATGGAGTGGTGCAGCAAGGGCAGTGGCTAGTAGAATGCTGTCCAGTGACTAGCTGGCCCTCTGGGACTTCAGTTAGCCATAGTAAACCACAATCTGAAACTAGTAAGTAGAAAACCCCAATAATAATTCACAATGCTAATTGTGTATTACCACCATTAAATGCACAGTAAACTCTTGCCCTGCCCTCCTCTGTCCTACTGTGGTTGCAAATGATTCCCTTGTCTTGTGGATCTACGTCAGAGCATAGCATAATATGCTACAAACACTCAGGGGCAGTCTCTACTAAGATCTGCTGTTGCACCTATGCAGTTCTTGCTCAGGAACCATTGGTTCACTGCCAGTATCCTCAAAGTATAAATGTAGTGATGCTGCCTGTCTTGGTTAGGGTTTACTTCTGTGAACAGACACCATGGCCAAGGCAACTCTTATAAGGACAACATTTAATCGGGGCTGGCTTACAGGTTCAGAGGTTCAGTACATTATCATCAAAGTGGGAACATGGAAACATCCAGATAGGCATGAAGCAGGAAGAGCTGAGAGTTCTACATCTTCATCTGAAGACTGCTAGCAGAATACTGACTTCCAGGCAGTTAGGATGGGGGTCTTAAAACCCATGCCCACAGTAACACACCTATCCAGGGCTGCATCTCCAAATAGTGCCACTCTCTGGGCAAAACACATTCAAACTACCACACTGGCCATATGAAGCTACACTGAAAGAAGTGCTTCCTTAAGATGAGAAGATGAACTAGATAGCCCAGATCTATAGTAACAATGAGACTGACTCCTGCCCATGAAGTTATAAGGAGAGACAAACCCATGCAAGTGTTGCTGTCACAGCCCAGTTTGCAAAACTCACATAGCACATCACAAGCACTTAACAAAGATGGGGAAGATATTTCTGTGCCTGCCCTCTGAGATTTGAGGTGTCATTGTTGGATGCCTCGTGGATAAAGTATGATTATATATGTACTAACCTGGGCTCAACTGCAGTATAAGCTTGTATGTATTTTTACAAGAGAGCTTGGATTTCATTGATGGCATTATTTTTTTATGAGAAATGTTCCACATAGAATGGGAGTGGGCAGACACGGTGATGCGCACCTGTCCTCCCAGCACTTGGGAAGATGAAGCAGGTCGTGATCTCTAAGCCACTGTGCAGACTAGTTCTATGTCAACTAGACACTAGCTAGAGCCACAGAGGAACAGTGTCATCAGATGAACAGTATGCCTAACCAGAACAGTCACCCTGGACTATCCCAGGCGTTTGGAGCTATCCTGGGAAGCATTGGCCTTTGAAAATGAAGGAGGACGTTAGACTCTAGTTTGCAATTTAAGTGTGATGCTTGTCCGTAGACCTCACTGCATTTCTTTCTTTTTCTTCCTCTAGCAACAAGAGCAAGACCCTACGAATCTATACATCTCAAACCTCCCCATCTCCATGGATGAGCAGGAGCTGGAGAACATGCTAAAGCCCTTTGGACATGTGATATCCACCAGAATCCTGAGAGATGCTAATGGAGTCAGCAGGGGTGTTGGCTTTGCCAGGTAACTCTCTGGAAGGAACCCGTGTGGAATCTGTCTTTCCTTACTGTTTCTTTTCAACCCCACTCCTCGGAAATATCTAGGGCCCAAAGCAATAGGATATGAAAAATAAAATAAAATACAGATAGCTTATCAAACCTTTCATCTCTCTGTAGGTTTACTTCAAGCCAAAGAAAAGCCCACGAAATTGTGAATACATTGTGTTCTCTAAAGCATGTACACAAACTGTATAGGTCTCTGGTCATGGTAATATGCACAGTTAATATTCAATCCTGTCTATATTTGCCAAACAACCAAATCAGAGGAAGCCAGTTTTAGTCAATAACCTGAAGCAAAAGACACCCATGTATATTGGGGCTGAGGATGAGGTTCATCTGGGAGACTGTTTGCCTAGCATGCAGGAAGCCTTGGGTAAAGCAGGCATAGTGTCACACTCATAATTTTAGTGCTGGGGAGGTGGAGGCAGGAGGATCATCAAGGTCATCATTGGCTACATAGCAAATGCACAGCATGATCAGCATGAAGATATGTTTCAAAAAGGCAAAAGGCAAGGAGAAAATATGTGCCTGTGAAGTGGCCAAAGTGTCTTTGTGGCTTACATGTGAGTTTCTAATGGAGAGAATGGACGGTGAGGAGCAGAGAGAAGAGGGGAGGAATTCCGAGGGCAGCAGGTATGGGGAAGTTCCAGGGTGAGTGGAAATAGAACTGGGGCCAACAAGGTGTTTGCATTTAGGAGGCACTGGCTGTGTGGTTTTGATATTTTAGACATAACAGGAAAAATACATTGTTTTTCATCTCATCGCCACAAAAGGTAGAACAGTTTTAACATTAAGGGAATGTTTACAAAAGAGAGTCTCATTCTGGAATAAAGTTAGAGGACCGTGTCTGCTGCACTTTCATGAGAAGACAAAGCCAGAGAGACCTCAAAGAGAAAGAAGGTACTCAGTGATAAGATACTGGAAAATGAAACAGAGTCTCCATAGCTCCATAGTGTGGGCAGAAAGAGATATTGGGTCATGAGGGAGTATGGAGAGTGTTGCCCAGTGGTTTAACCCTAGAGGAACAGTGAAACTTGAATGTGGCTTATCCTCTAGCTTAAATTTCCTGAGGTCATGTACCCCATCATAAAATAATTTTTGTGCTCTCGAATATTTTATACGGGGTAGACCAGGAGATGTATGAATGGTGCATGCTTGGTGAATAGAATAAAATAAAAAGAAAAATAGAGTGGAGTTCTTGCAGTTCTCTACTGTGTAAGGTAGTCAGGCTTTTGAACACTGGTCCTAGTCCCTTTTGATGGGCTAGATGGGACAGGTGCGCCCTCCTGTGTCTATGAGCACCGCCACGTTGACAGCATATCACCTGCAGTCAGAGACCTGAACAATGCAGGTCTCCCCGAGTGACAACTAAGTTTGTTTTACATATTGAGCACATTCCCTTGAACTCTTACAACTCTTACCCCAGCTCTTACCCTCCCAAATCTCTCTGATCCATTAATCTCTTTTTTAAAAAAAAAAAATTATTGGTTATTGTATTTATTCATATTTCAAATGTTATGCCCCTTCCCGGTTTTCCCTCCACAAACCTATCCCATCTCCCCCTCCCCTTCCTTCTATGATAGTGCTCTCCCACCCACCTACCCACTCCCACCTCACTGCCCTAGCATTACCATAAGCTGGAGCATCAAGCCTTCACAGGACCAAGGGCCTTCCCTCCCACCAATACCAGATAAGGCCATCGTCTACTATGTATGTGGCTGGAACCATGGGACCCCCATGTGGTTTAGTTCCTGGGAGCTCTGGGGGTCTGGTTGGTTGATATTATTGTTCTTCCTATGGGGTTGCAAAATCTTTCAGCTCCTTCAGTCCTTCCCCTAACTCCTACATTGGGGTTCACCATGCTCAGTCAAATGGTTGGCTGCAAGCATCTGCATCTGTATTGGTCAGGCTCTGGCCTGGAAACAGCTATATCAGGTCCTGTCAGCAAGCACTTCCTGGCATCAGCAATAGTGTCTGGGTTTGGTGTCTGCATTTGAGATGGATCCCCGGTGGGGCAGTCTCTATAAGACCTTTCCTTCAGGCTCTGCTCTACTCTTTGTCCCTCTTTAGACAGGAGCAATTCTGGGTTAAAATTTTGGAGATGGATGAATGAGCCCATCCCTCCACCGGGGGCCATGCCTAATCTCTGGATATGGTCTCTACAGGTTCTCTCCCCCCTTTGTTGGGTACTTCAGATAATGTCATCCCAGTTGGGTCCTGGGAGCCTCTTGCTTTCCTGGCATCTGGGACTTTCTGGTGGCTGCCCCCAGTTCCCCATCCCCCGCTACACACCTCTGTTCAATTTCCTGAGGGATAAGTACATTTTAAGTTCATCAAGGGAACACATTTTCTAGGATGTATCCTGGTATGTGGTTTGGGGTTAGATTTTTGTTCTTAATTCACCACATGTTGGTTTTCTAATAATGTTATAACAGCAAAAAACCTTCTGGTTTAAATAAAAAAAATTGTTTTCTCAATCTCGAAGCTAAAAGCCAGTGATCAAGGTATCTTGTGGTTGTTTTCTTATGTCTTCTCTGTGGTAGATGGCTCTTTCTCCTCTGCTCTTCCTTCTGGACAGAATTTCCATCTTGTCTGCCCTCAGCTTGCATGCTTGTTTTGTTTGTTCATTGTTGGATTAATGAATGGGTGGTGGAGAGTGGTGGCTTTCAACATTTCCATCCTATGATGCCCATGAATAGCTCAGCTCAATAGTTTAACACTTGGAGCTGAATCTTTTACAGGCACAGGTCATGGTGCACTAAGGTCCATTTTACAGGCACAGGTCATGGTGCACTAAGGTCCATTTTTAAGATAATCTGCCTCCAAATACATTTGCTTTCTTAAGTATTATGGGATAGGTCTAAATATGAACCTGAGTAGTAGCTGTAGGCATGCAGTCAGGGCTACTTGCTCATCTTATATGTCAATCGTTGCTGTATAGTTTGAGTTTGCCTAAAAGGAAGGGAGCATAGATATCTACGAAGGGTGGAGTTAACAACTAAAGTCATCAGATCAAAACTGCAACCATGCAGATGGAATCACACAAGAACACACACAGTTACAACTCTGCAGGAACCATGGAAGGCTGGGTGCTTTCCCTTGATTATTTTCCAGGTTCTAAATTCAGCCTCTTCGTCCTCTTGTGTATTCTGCATATAAACACCACAGGGAACCCTTACAAATTCAAATCTGGACACCTCAAAGTCTTTAGCATTGCCTGAGTGACTTCATTCCTCAACCCAGCCCCCCATCTTCCAATGTCATCTCTGGCTTGGGTCACATCCCTAGTCATGGTTCTTCTTGTCCCATGCTCCTGGCAAGGCTACCTTTCTTGATTGACCACCTTGTTGACAACCATTCTGCTGCCTTCTGCCTACTCAGCTCTTAGGTATTGACAGGCCCATTTTTCTTTAGAATTCTTCCCTGACCTTCAACCCCAGACTGTTACCCAAATTAAATGCCACTGTTCAAATTCCTATAAAAGTTTTTTATTCCTCAAATAAAGTTTATCATAGTTGCACATAATCCATTACTTTATTTCAGTATTCTCTCACAGGGTTTTTCTTTTCTTTTTATTCTCTTCTCTTTCTTTTCTTTCTTTTCTTTCTTCTCTTTTCTTTTCCTCTCTCTCTCTCTCCCTCTCTTTCTCTCTCTTTCTTTCTTCTTCCCTTCCTTCCTTTCTGTCTGATTGTTAGATGGGTGAATAGGTAGATGAAGGATAGATGGGTTGATGAGTGGGTGGATAGGCAAACAGATGGGTGCATGAATGATAGATGATAAATTGGTAGGAAGGTAGATGTATTGATAGGGGAATGAGTGGGTGGATGGATGATGGGTAGCTGGATATATTGATGGGGAATAGGTAGGTGGATGGATGGGTAGGTAGGTGAATGGATGGGTAGATGGGTGGGTAGGTGGGTGGATGGGTGGGTAGGTGGGTGATTGAATGAGTAGGTGGATGAATGGATGGATAGGTGGGTGGGCAGATGGGTAGGTGGGTAGATGGGTGGGTAATAGGATGCATAGGTAGGTGGGTTGATGGATGGGTAGGTGGTTGGATGGCTAGGTAGGTGGTTGGATGGATGGGTAGGTGGGTGGATGACAGAATGGAGGATAGATGGGTTGGTGGGGGTGGCTTAATGGAGGGGTGAAGAGGTATATATGTGGATAGATGAATGGACAGTCAATTTTATGATTAGAATTCTATGCAATTACTAAGTAGCTTAGCTCAGTTTTCTCAAAATTTGGATCTGTGCCCTTGAATAATCAGCTGAATTCTTCTGCTGACATCCAGGTGGTTTCTTTGTTTGGTTTTGTATTCAAGATAGCAACACCCTCTGCATTCCACAGTAGCCTTGGCCTCCCAAGTGCCTGGATTATCAGTGAATGCTCAGCAGGTCTTTCTTCTCTCAGTATTGCATTTACTGATTTTTGGAAGGCAAGTAGATTTAAAAGAAAAAACACTAAGAAATCAGAAAACAGAAAATGTGAGCCTGTCTTGCTTTGTCAGCTTCTTGGAAACAGACGTAGAATGAGTCCTCCTTTCTCTGAGAATTTTAGATTTTAAATCTTGAGGAGCAGAACCTCCCTCCACTGGCCTAATGGCAAAGTCTAGGACAGAGCTTTTAGCTCTACCGGGTGCTACACAGTCTAGGACGGAGCTTTTAGTTCTACTGGGTGCTACACAGTCTAGGACGGAGCTTTTAGTTCTACTGGGTGCTACACAGTCTAGGACGGAGCTTTTAGTTCTACTGCGTACTAATAGAGCTGACAAAATTCCTACCCACCCTGTAGCATTTGCTCTGTGTTCTGGAATAGTGGTGGCTCTTGCTTCTGCTATCAGGATTAAAAATAAAATTTTGCAGAGTTCCCCCTTTTTTCTAAAAGAAAAATGTTACTACATTTATTGTATTGTGTGTGGAGAAGAGGGGACATGTTCCATAGCCTATACTACACAAAGGAACAAAGGGGAACTTCTAAAGGTTGGTTTCCTCTTTCTGCCATGGGTGTTCTAAGCCTTGAACTCAGGTTCAAGGCAGGTGCCTTTAGGTGCTGAGACCTTCACTGTTGCTGCTTTTAGAAGTCCCACCCCCTTTTTCTCACTCACTTTTTCTCCTTGAGAGTCTCTTCATTTTTTATTAGATATTTTCTTTATTTACATGTCATAAGATTTCTCCTTTCCCAGTTTCCCCTCAAAAAAAAAACAACAAGAACACACCCCTGTTGCCTCCCCCCTCCCCCTACTTGCCACCCTACCCTCTCCCACTTATTGGCCCTGGCATTCCCCTACACTGGGGCACAGAACCTTCACAGGGCAAAGGGCCTCTCTTCTCATTGATGATCAGCTTTGCAATCCTCTATGATACACATGCTGCCAGAATAATCAGTTCTACCATGTATAGTCCTTGATTGGTGGTTTAGTCCCTGGGAGCTCTGAGGGTACTAGTTAGTTCATATTGTTGTTTGTCCTAAGGGGCTGCAAAGCCTTTAGCTCCTTGGGTCCTTTCTCTAACTCCTTCATTGGGGACTCTGTGCTCAGTCCAATGGATGGCTGTGAGCCTCTACATCTACATTAGTCAGGTACTGTCAGAACCTCTCAGGAGATATCTATATCAGGCTGGCTTGTCCTTCCTTCAGTCTCTGCTCCACAGTTAGTCTCTGCAATTCCTTCCATGGGTATTTTGTTCCCCCTTTTAAGAAGGAATGAAATGTCCACATTTTGTTCTTCCTTCTTCTTGAGTTTCTTGTGGTTTGTGGGTTGTTCTTCCTGTATTCTGAACTTCTGGGCTAATAACCACTTATCAGAGAGTGCATACCATGTGTGTCAATGCCTATACTTAAACATAGTAAAAGCAGTATACAGAAAACCAGTAGCCAACATCAAACTAAATGGAGAGAAACTTGAAGCAATCCTACTAAAATCAGGAACTAGACAAGGCTGTCCACTCTCTCCCTACCTATTCAATATTGTACTTGAAGTCCTAGCCAGAGCAATTAGGCAACAAAAGGAGATCAAAGGGATACAAATTGGAAAGGAAGAAGTCAAATTATCACTCTTTGCAGATGATATGATAGTATACTTAAGTGGCCCCCAAAATTCCACCAGAGAGCTCCTAAACCTGATAAACAACTTCAGCAAAGTAGCTGGATACAAACTTAACTCAAGCAAATCAGAGGCCTTCCTCTACACAAAGGATAGACAGGTGGGGAAAGAAATTAAGGAAAGAACATCCTTCACAACAGAGAGTCTATTTCTGAACCACAAAGCAGGGATGATTGGACAATGTTCTTGATTCTCCTAGGGCTAGTACATAATGCGTACTGCTATGAAGAGACACTATGACCAAGGTTCCTCTTAGAAAGGGCTGGCTTACAGGATCAGAGGTTCAGCCCATTGTCATCAAGGCAGGAGCATGGCAGCCTCCAGGCAGCCTGGAGTTGGAGGAGCTGAGACTTCTACATCTTTACCCAAAGGAAGCCAGGAGCACACTAGCTTCCACGTGGCTTGGAGGAGGGCCTCAAAGCCCACGTCCATGGTGACACACTTCCTCCAGCAAGGCCACACCTCCAAATAGGGCCACTCTCTGGGTTAAACACATTCAAGCCACCACACATAGCAAGAGAAGGTGCTGGGTTACATACAGATGCCCCTGGCAGTTGTACTCAAAATATTAGCAGCTTCAGAGTCACATGAGAACTTGGAGGAAGTGGCTGCTTTCCCATGATAACTGACTCTGTAGACCGATGGAAGGCTTAGACGGCCATCTGCAAACTGAGCTCACAAATACGGGCACAGACCTGCAGCCCACTATGCAGGAGAAGCCTCACTGCAGCCCACTCACGCAGGAGAAGCCTCACTGCAGCCCACTCATGCAGGAGA
>NW_022196906.1:110594604-110594869 GCF_008632895.1 Mastomys coucha | reverse complement strand
CCTCACTGCAGCCCACTATGCAGGAGAAGCCTCACTGCAGCCCACTCACACAGGAGAAGCCTCAGTGCAGCCCACTATGCAGGAGAAGCCTCACTGCGGCCCACTCATGCAGGAGAAGCCTTACTGCAGCCCACTCACGCAGGAGAAGCCTCACTGCAGCTCACTAAGTAGGAGAAGCCTCACTGCAGCTCACTAAGTAGGAGAAACCTCACTGCAGCCCACTACGCAGGAGAAGCCTCACTGCAGCCCACTCACGCAGGAGAAG
>NW_022196906.1:110590008-110594594 GCF_008632895.1 Mastomys coucha | reverse complement strand
ACGCAGGAGAAGCCTCACTGCAGCCCACTCACGCAGGAGAAGCCTCACTGCAGCCCACTCACACAGGAGAAGCCTCACTGCAGCCCACTCATGCAGGAGAAGCCTTACTGCAGCCCACTCACGCAGGAGAAGCCTCACTGCAGCTCACTAAGTAGGAGAAGCCTCACTGCAGCCCACTACGTAGGAGAAGCCTCACTGCAGCCCACTACACAGGAGAAGCCTCACTGCAGCCCACTCACGCAGGAGAAGCCTCACTGCAGCCCACTACGCAGGAGAAGCCTCACTGCATCCCACTATGCAGGAGAAGCCTCACTGCAGCCCACTCACACAGGAGAAGCCTCACTGCAGCCCACTCACACAGGAGAAGACTCACTGCAGCCCACTCACGCAGGAGAAGCCTCACCCTGGTGTATCAGGACCGATTCTCAAACTTATTTGGAAGATCTGTGTCTTAGTTAATGTTTCTGTTGCTATGGTGAAACATCACAATTAAAATGACTTAGGGAGGATGGACTCTCTTGGACTTTCACATCACAGTCCTTTGAGGGAGTCCAAGGCTGGAGCTCAAGCAGGACAGAAATCTGGAGGCATGAGCTGGTGCAGAGGCCATGGAGGGATGTTGCTTACTGGCTTACTTCTCCTGGCTTGCTCAGCCTGCTTTTTTTTTTTTTTTTTTTTTTTTTTTTTTTTTTTTATAGAACTTCAGGGCCACCAGCCTAGGTTTGGTAACAGCCTCAATGGTCTGGGTTCTCCTCCATCAATCACTGATGAAGAAAATGTCCTACTCTACCAGTGGGAGAATACAGATATAAAGTGATGGACTGGGTACTACTATGATAAATTTCATTTGAGGAAAAAAATTTTTACAGGAATTCGAACAGTGGCATTTAATTTAGGTAGCAGTTGGGGGTTGAAGGTCAGGGAAGAATTCTCTGAAGAAAGATAGGCCAGTCCTACAGCCCCACTTTAAAGATGCATTTTTTTTTTAATTGAAATTCTTCCGCTGGGATGACTCTAACTTCTGAGAAGTCGACATGACATAGGAAGCATGTCTGCAGACCCTCAGATGAGAGAAAAGTCATGCAGAAGATCCAGTTCACGGCTTGAGTGGTGGGTCAGTCTGTGAAGGCCCTGGGCAGAGCACAGGCCCTGTTTTTCTTTGTACCTATATACAGGGTCTAGAATGAGAGGTTCACACATAGTAAACCTTCATCATGTGTGTGTGTGTGTGTGTGTGTGTGTGTGTGTGTGTGTGTGTGTGTGTGTGATGTTTAGGCTCATAAGGTATGCATGCTCCCTTGGGTGTGCATGTTTATTCCTGTAGGTGTGTGTATGTGTGGCATGTTTACGCCTGTGTGTGTGTGTGTGTTTGTGTGTGTGTGCTGTAGATGGGTGTGTATGTATGCATGTGCCTGTGTTTAGGTGTGTGTGTGTATGTGTATGTGCCTGTGTTTGGGAGTGTGTATGTGTGTGTGTGTGTGTGTGCCTGTGCATGTTCACTCCTGTAGACGGGTGTGTGTGTATGCATGTGCCTGTGTGTGTATGTGTGCCTGTGCATGTTCACTCCTGTAGAGGGGTGTGTGTATGTGCATGTGCCTGTGTTTAGGTGTGTGAATGTGTGTGTGTGTGTGTGTGTGTGTGTGTGTGTGCATGTTTACTCCTATAGGTGTGTGTGTGTCTGTGTGTCTATGTGTCTGTGTGTCTGTGTGTGTGCATGTGCCTATGTCTAGGCACATGTAGGCCAGAAGACAAATTCAGATGTCACTCCTCAAATGCCGTCTACCCTCCCACCTTCCTTTTGAGTCAGGGTCACTTACTGACAGCAACCTACCAAGTACGTAAGTCTGGCTGACCAGGAAGCCCTAGGGATCTGCCTGTCTCTGTCTCGATGGGACTAGGATTATAAGCCCATACAACTATACCTGGCTTTTTATGTAGTGCTAGGAATCAAACCCAGGTCCAAACCAGGTTCCTCTGCTTTTGGGGTAAGCACCCTTATGGTCTGAGTTATTTGCCCAGTCACCCTTGAGTAACTTGATGACTAAGTGAAGCCCTTCAGGTTTGGCTTGCTCGTTTGGTTTATCACAACATACAGGAAGACTGAACTGACTGATGACAATAAGCCAACTCTAACCGAGGGAGCAGTTCACTGTCCCAGAAAACCACGGCAGCTTCTACCCAACTGAGAGCTTAGATGGTTCTTCTGGAAGCCCACTGTGTTACAGACCCCATCAGAGGAAGGGTACAGTGTCTACTGGGAGAGCAGCTAGCTTACATTCGAATGTAGTAAGCTTTAACGTGTGTCTTGAGAATGTATCTCTATCTCAGTGGACAAACCCTGCATGGTGCTTCACTGGGAATATCACCCGGCCATTCCTCACCACTAGATGTGATCCTACATCGTTCAAGAAATCTGAAATTCCTTTGACTAGAAAGAAACATTCCCCCCATTATTATTTTACTTGCAAGATATACATTAGTCTTCTTTGATAACCATCTCTTCAAAGTAAAAGGACTATCTTCAATTTATATTTAAAACGGTGAAAATCAAAGCTTTGGTTGGAATGCCGGTAGGGTGCACAGAAGAAAAAAAGTTCTTGGGGGTTCCAGAAATATCGGATAGAGTCTGAAATTACAGCCATTTTATTTTTGTGTTTTCTTTTCTTTTTTTTTTTTTTAAGTCTCCTGTAACTTAAAACCATTTGGTGGGACCCTCCACCTGCTGGGTGGCACTTTAGAGCTATGCCAAAAAGCTCTTAAAACAGAATTTTATCATAAGAATGTTGGTCATCGGGGCTCCTAGGGAGCTAGTGAGTGCAGCAGGCTACCCTGCCTGTGAAGATGAAGATCAGACCCTCAACATATATCACTGAGTCTGAAGTCTCATGAGTATGTGCCCAAGCTTTCCGTTTCCCATTCCCAGAAACATGAGACCGTTTGTCTAGGAAGTGTTTTTGAGAGACCATCGAAGCCTCTGTAGGCCTGGAGAAGGGATTTGGGAGTGGGGAGGGGTTGAGCATTCACTGGGCTCCAACATCTGGGAATCCAGACTCTCTTTAATAAAGCATTTAGTGTCCCCCATAGACTAAAGAACATGAGAGAAGTCTGTGCACACAGAGGCCCTCGTTCTCGCTTGCGTTTCCTCCCTCTTCAGTGAATTCCATGTGCTTGTCTTGGAGACTTACTTCCTTTGTTGATTTTTTTTCAATTTAGAAGAATTTTTTAATAAAATTCAAGATTGACACATACAAAAAAACCTTAAGAAACTAGAAAACAGTGATAAAATCAAGTCACGGGAAGCATGTGACATCACCGTAATGAAGATAGTTAATCATCCTTATGGTTCATATACGAAATATCGCCCAGGAGCTCAGCTGAACCACTGGTTTCCAATGCTCAGAGGTTCCTTGCATCACAAGGGCTCCAGCTTCATCAACTGATTGTCTATTAATGGATCCATGATAAGAATTCACAGTGTTTTGCCCACTTCATGGTATACATTGACTTTTCCCACTTTCTCTGTAACTCTGACTTTTCCAGAATGTCATAAAATGGGAGCTCTTCAGGATACAGGCTTCTCACAGTTGGCTTCTAGCACTCAGTAATATGTGTCCAAGTTTCCTTCACATCTCTTCATAGCTTTGTAGATCACTTGTTTATTTATTTATTTATTTATTTATTTATTTATTATTTTTTATTAGATATTGTCTTTATTTACGTGTCATATTATATCTTCTTTCCCAGTTTCCCCTCTTAAAAAAAGAAGTAAAATAAAATAAAATAAAAATAAACAACAACAACAACAAAACTTTGTTCCCTCCCCCACCGCCTCTGTTCACCAACCCACCCTCTCCTGCTACCTGGCCCTGGCATTCCCCTACCCTGGGGCATAGAACTTTCACAGGGCCAAGGGCCTCTCCTCCCATTGATAACCAACTTGGCCATCCTCTGCTACATATGCTACTGGAGCCATTCGTCCCACCATGTGTACTCTTTGATTGGTGGTTTAGTCCCTGGGAGCTCTGAGGGTACTAGTTAGTTCATATTGTTATTCATCCTAAGGGGCTACAAACCCTTCAGCTCCTTGGATCCTTTCTCTAGCTCCTTCATTGGGGACTCTGTACTCAGTTCAATGGATGGCTGTGAGCCTCTACTTCTGTATTAGTCAGGTACTGTCAGAGCCTCTCAGGAGACAATTATATCAGGCTCCTGTCAGCCAGCACTTGCTGGCATCTGCAATAGTGTCTGGATTTGATGACTGAATATGGGAAGGATTCCCAGGTGGAGCAGTCTCTGGATTATTCTTCCTTCAGTCTCTGCTCCATAGTTTGTCTCTGTAACTCCTTCCATGGGTATTTTGTTCCCCCTTTTAAGAAGGAACAAAGTATCCACACTTTGGGCTTCCTTCTTCATGAGTTTCTTGTGGTTTGTGGATTGTACTTTGTGTATTCCGATCTTCTGGGCTAATATCCACTTATCAGAGATTACATACCATGTGTGTTTTTTGTGATTGGATTGCCTCACTCAGAATGATATTCTCCAGATCAATCCATTTCCCTAAGAATTTCATAAATTCATTGTTTTTA
>NW_022196906.1:110568793-110589642 GCF_008632895.1 Mastomys coucha | reverse complement strand
ATTTCCAGAGTGGTTGTAACAGCTTGCAATCCCACCAGCAATGAAGGAGTGTTCCTCTTTCTCCACAATCTCACCAGCATCGGCTGTTGTGGTGGCCCTGCTGTGTTCATGGAAGAACTCCAACCGAAACCAGAGACTTAGCTCGCTGGGGGTTTGGAGCCTATGTAAATGACTCAAGGACCAGATACCAGCTTCCTGGGAAGCCGTGACTTTGATCCTGCTTCCTGCCTTAAGAATCCTTTGTCTTAGACCCTTAGCTTTGATCCTGCCCGAGTGTCTATTCTCACCTAGTTGTTATATACATACCTGAGTTGCCTCTTGTATAAATATCCCGTTTCACTAAGTAGAGATTGCACCTCGATGAGAACCTCTCCTGGTGCCATGCCTCTTTGTCTCTCTTATCACCCATTTACTTGCAGGACCTCAAGTTCCCGTTCGTGGAGCTCCCACGAGATGAAGTGAAGCTGTGGGCCGGCTTCCTTCAGGCTGTCACCTGAGTTTTTTATTCTAGCCATTCTGACTGGTGTTGAGGTGGAACCTCAGGGTTGTTTTGATTTGCATTTCCCTGATGACTAAAGATGTTGAACATTTCTTTAGGTGCTTCTCAGCCATTCGGTATTCTTCAGTTGAGAATTCTTTGTTTAGCTCTGTACCCCATTTTTAATAGGGTTCTTTGGTTCTTTGGAGTCTAACTTCTTGAGTTCTTTGTATATATTTGATGTTAGCCCTCTATCATATTTAGGATTGGTAAATATCTTTTCCCAATTTGTTCGTTGCTGTTTTGTCCTATTGACAGTGTCCTTTGCCTTACAGAAGCTTTGTAATTTTAAGAGGTCCCATTTGTCAATTCTTGATCTTAGAGCATAAGCTATTGGTGTACAAACCGATTCCAAGAACACATCAAAACGATCATCCATCATGATCAAGTAGGCTTCATCCCAGGGATGCAGGGATGGTTCAATATTCGGAAATCCATCAATCCCTTCGGGATAAAAGTCTTGGAAAGATCAGGAATTCAAGGCCCATACTTAACCATAGTAAAAGCAATATACAGCAAAGCCGTAGCCAACACCAAACTAAATGGAGAGAAACCTGAAGCAATCCCACTAAAATCAGGGACCAGACAAGGCTGCCCACTCTCTCCTACCTATTCAATATTGTACTTGAAGTCTAGCCAGAGCAATTAGATAACAAAAAGAGATCAAAGAGATACAAATTGGAAAGGAAGAAGTCAAATTATCACTATTTGCTGATGATATGATAGTATACTTAAGTGACCCCAAAAATTCCACCAGAGAGCTCCTAAACCTGATAAAGAACTTCAGCAAAGTAGCTGGATATAAAATTAACTTTTTTGTTGAATTTTAACCTCTAGGTTGCACAGTGCTATGCCTTTTCCTCTAGAACAATCAGACTTTCTAAACAAGCTATTGCCATTCTTACTTTTTATTCACCAATTAAATAAAATCCATCAATTTATGTGAGTTTTAAACAAATCCCAGCCTGCTTAGTAATAACCTATATAAATAGTAGGTTAAAAATAATTCTTCATATATTTTCTCCCATCCAAGTACTAACGAGGCCTGACTGCATTAGCCCCTGAGACAAGACAAGGTTAGACATATTCAGAGTGGTTTGACTGTAGACTTTTCATGTATTTTCTAGAAATGACTTTGAATAACAATGGTTTACTGCTTTATTGTCTAACTGGCACGTCCTGTTCTGTGTCCTCTCCCACCTCCTGAAATATAATGAGAAACAGAGATTTACAATAAAATCAGCAAGGGACACAGCAAGATTTTGCAAAATGTTATTAAGCAAATGCTAGTGTTTGCTTTGCTGGCAAATGTTTGACTGTTTTTAAATGACCACCAAATCAATCAAACTGCTTTGTTTCTATCGTTTGGGGTATGTTTCAGCTATATCTACCTTGACTCCATTGATGCGTTAAAACAAAACAAAACAAAACAAACCTTGCCTTGTACTTTTCAGCATTACTTTTGGCATTAGTATCTAAGGCACATGGAACCAGAAAATCAAATGTGACCAAGGAAAACCTCTCAAGGGGAAATTCAGTGATTAGTAATCTCCCTGCTGCAGCTGTGCCTGCATGGACACAGGTTACATCTGTGTGTGCTGACATTGAAAAGAGCGAGGCTTTCTTTTGGTAATTGTAATTCCTCTTCCAGTGGCTGGGCAGATGGGCAGATGTGACCCATGGGGAAATCAGTTTTGTCCTCTCTGTGTATCTCTCCTTCCTCTTTCACCTGCCACTTCCTGCCTTGTGTGTGTGTGTGTGTGTGTGTGTGTGTGTGTGTGTGTGTTCTCATCATCCAACACACATGATCATGGGTGGAAAAAGCAGAGCCACCTGTTTTCCTCTGGATATACTCAGAGCTCCACCATGATCAATCAACTAGTTGTCCCCCAATCCTAAACACAGCCCTCTTCTCAAAGGTTGTAAGAGATGCTGTATTCTGGAACCAAAGATGAGCAGCCTGGGAGAACAGATTCGGGTTGCCTCGAATACCGTAGTATTCGAGTAGTAGCTTCCATGAAGTTTTCATAGTAAGAGAACAAAGGAAGCCATAAATCAAGCCATTTTTCAAATGCATATCTGGAAAGCTCAGGAAGGCAGGTTGCACGAAAGGAGAGAAAGAGAGAAACTATGTTGTAGTCCTCAGATGCTATTCAAAGGTGTCCGCAGCTCTCTGGTTGGTGGAAGCAAGCCATGTGCTAAGTTAATATATGCAAAAGTTTTCAACCGATCACAAGGTCGTAAGGATGTTAGATCAGGCACAGACCAGGCAAGAATTGGCTTTTGGGGGAGCTGTTTGAAGGCTGGAAACACTGTCCTGAAAAACCCTTTACCCACATGAAACTGGATTTGGTGAACTAAATTCCTAAAACATTTGGACCTGATTAACCCCTTCACCCACTTCCTGCTCTAAACAGAAGTTAAGAGAGGATGAGGGCTGCAGGTGCGCATCTCTGAGGTCATGGCTTTCCAGGCCAGTGTCTGATGCTCAGATGTACAGAGAAGACACACATGGAACTATAGCCCCCCCGATTGCTTGCTCGCCCTTTAAATTCGAGGCACTCTGGCTTTGCAGACTTCTTCCCCCCAGCTTTCTGTAAGTTGGTCTGTCCACTTGACTCTCTACGTCTTTGTGGTGGCAAGTCAGACTTCTGCATGGGCTAGAAATCATTTGTTTGTATCTCTTTGCTGTACATCTTATCTGTATTTTTCTATACTTAAAAACTCAAGGCCTATCCCTGATAAATGAATTATATTTATTCATTTCCTATTTCAGTTCATCTGATTAAAAATGCCTTTGGTTCCCTAAATGCCAGCAACTACTTAAGATGCTGTACCATCAAGATGCAAGGGAGCAGAGGAAGTGTGCTTTAGTGAACTGATACTTTCTTGGTTTATGGAAATGACTGGATGTGATAAGCAGTGGAATGTCAAATAATATCAAATTACTACAGTGTCACAAGATCAAAATAAAATCTAGGCCCGTGATTCAGAGACCAGAGGACCAGAGCTGTGGGGACAGCTCTTTGAATAACGAATATTTAAATATTTAAGTATGCAAGTGATAAGAAGAAATCTGTAGGGGGTTGGAAAGTTTAAAACAATCCTGTTAAGTGGAAATGGAAGGACAGGATCTAGGCACAGGCAGATGTGGCAAGTTTGGGAAACAGAGGCTCAGTGGTTAAACCACAAAGCAAGAGGCTGCTGTAACGTAACTATATCTAAGGATAAAATGTGAATGTGGCTCAAAGAGATTAATTCAAAAATCTTTTGGAAAGTCCTGAACTTCAAAGTTTAGGCTTTGTACTGTGGTGTCAATGACAGAATACTTACTGTGTCGTCCTCAGGCCTCTTTGCATGCTAGGTAAGTTCTCTGGCACTGGCTCTAAGCATGCCCAGGGTTCACTAGTCTCCCAGAGGGCCTTGGATTCACACTGGGCAGTTAGGCTTGGAGCTTTCAGTCCTGAGCTGTTTCAGCAGTGAGCACCATAGACGAACAAGACTTTTCTAGACAAACACATCCAGATCTGAATGTGCTACTCTTCCCTACCCCAGAGTCAAGGACAGTAACTTGGAAACACCCAGAGGACCTGTCTTCAAGACGGGTTACCCCGATGACAGCCTGTCTCGCCGGACTCTATGTGCAGATGGCTTTCTTAGAAGATATCAAGCCGTTTTTGTTTTACTTTTGGCCTAGAGATAGAGTTAGATCTGAATGCACGTAGTGAAGAGTGTTGCACCCTCTTAAGCAACACATCTTTACTCAGGAATTCTGAGGGAGAGAAATACTTTCTGCATTGACTCAGAAAAAAATCCATTTTTTTTTCTTGACTGCTTTTTGAAATATACATTTTCTGTGTGTTTTTTTTTTATTTCTCTATCATTGATCAAGGCGATGGACGTAGGTTGAGCGCATTATTCATTTCTCTGTTGAGGAGATGAAGATGAACAGTAGTTCCCGGAACTGTGGGCAGAGTCATGGGAGCTAACACCTTGATAGGGAGATGCAAGACAGGCTGACCTCCAGGAAGCTCTTGCCACCTGCAGGTCGCAGGGACAAGCAGAGGCCAAACGCCTGAGACACAGAACTGAAACAGGCAGAAAATAAGGAAGAATCACTCAGATTCCTTCTCTATTAAAAACGGAATATTGGGCGGGGCAGCCGTGTGTCATGGTGTGTGTGGAGGTCAGAAGACAGCTCTCCAGGAAGTGGTTCCTTCCTCCCCCTTGTCAGGCAGCCTCTCTCCCTTGTTTCTGTTGCTCTTCCTACTCAGGGCAGGTGACTCATGTGTTTCAAGGTAGTTCTCCTCTTTTCTCAGAAGTTCAAGGTCATCATTACTGGCATGGTGAGTCTTAAATAAGCAGGCGTAAAAGTCAAGAAACTGACCGTTATCTTGTCAGGAAGAGCTCCAGGTAACCGGCACTCTTCTTGTCCGAGGATCTAATCCAAGACCCTGTTCAACTCTGCAGTTGTACCTCTTCTACCTGCTCGGGTCTGTGACAGGTCCTCTGGCTTTTTTAATTAGTTAATTAATTAACTAATTAATTAATTAATTTTAGTCTTCTCGAATAGCCCTGCATCTAAGGTCTAGAGAATCTCTCTGTATCTGAAATTGCCTGATGAGCTCTCCATGACTGAACCTGCAACGCCAGTGGACTTTTGAGAACGACACCCATGAGGTGAAGGGCCTTTCTTGTCATCCCATGTCCGGGTTTATCAATAGAACCATCTAAGAACATCTCTCCAGTTAGGAATCTATAGGATAAAGACAGAAGGGAGCCTGAGCAAGATGAGATGAATCAGCCTAGGAGCTCAGAAGGGATGCAGGGTCAGCGTTAATCCTCAACTTAACATAGAATCACCCAGAAAGAGAATCTCAATGAGGGGTTTCATACATCAGCTTGGCCTGTGGCCATGTCTGTGGTGATTGCCTTAATTAAGTTGACGGCTCTGAAAGGCACGGCCTATGATGGGCAGCACAACGCCTTACGATCAGATTCTAAACTGTTGGAGAGTGGAAAACCTGAGCTGAACACAGGCAAGCAAGGGAGCATGCGCTAAAGCATTTCCCTCCGATTAAAGCAAGGGAGCATGCGTGCATGCATTTCCCTCCAATTGACTGCATATGAGGCATCACTGAAGCTCCTGCCCTGACCTCCTCACAATGATGGATTGGATGTAACCTTGAAATTTAAGCTGAAATAAACCCCTTTGTCCCCTAAATTGCTTTTTTTTTTTTGGTCAGGGTATTTTATCACTGCAACAGAAATGAAACTCAGACAGATGGCAAGGCTGACGACAGTGGTCTGTCTTCTCTAAAACCTCTCAATCGAGACGGGAGGAACAGCTTCTCGTCCAGGTCATCTGCTAACCAGTCTTCAGGGGGGACTCCTATAGCATTCACATGCTGATTTTTTAAAAATCTCTGTAATGGAGAAAATGATATCTGAGACAATTTCTAACTCTTTAGTACTGTGGTGCTTTATTTATTTAACCTTTTCCTTACTGTGTGAAAATGCACATAATGTCTTTTGATCAAATCCATGCCAATCCTGCCCAGCCCTGTAATTCGTCCCATGCAATCTCCGCGTTTTTTCTCCAAATTCCATGTATTCTCTGCCCCCTCCCTTTAAACTCACTGAGTGCAGCTGATGCTGCTTGCAAGCACGTGGCTTGAGCATGGGCATCCTCTTGAGGGCCACATCCCTAAAGAAAACCGACTTAAGAATGGGATTCTGAGCTTGTCCGGGCATGTGGCTCACTGGTAAAACCTTTTCTTAGCATGTCTGATGCCCCATGCTTTATCCCCAGCATCCTTAAACCAGATAGCTTTCAAGGCCAAGATGCCCACAGCCCTATTGCTGAGAGGAATGAGGTGTAAATGCTGAACCACTAAGATCTGGAGTGTGCAGAGGGAACTAACAGAGTTTGCTTTACTGTTTGGTATTTGTCCTAAGAATGGCGAGAGACTAGCTGGAAGAGAGCACATTGCCAGTCAGCCTAGCCTATTAGTGCGTAGACTCTGTCTCTACGAAAAGATAGATGGTGCCTGAGGAATGTCACTTGATGACTAACCTCTACCACATGAGTGTCATGAGTGCACATGTGCAAACACACACACACACACACACACACACACACACACACACACACACAGAGGCACAAACCTAAAACAGATTGATTTTAATTTCTCCTTGTCCTGGAAACTCACTATTGCCCTCTATGCTACAATGGGATAAGAAGCAAATGACGTCATTTAATTTTGAAATGCCAAGAAAAGCACACATTTTAGCCATTAAAATTCCTCTGATAGCTTTGACGCTTTGCGTAAATCTTACCAAAATGAGGATGTTTGTCTTCTAAAGTTGGATGCTCCAAGTTACCAATAGTTTATCCAGTGCCTGTGATTGCAAAACCCCAAACATTTCACAAGAGCGGAAAACTCTAATTAAGCATAGCACGTGACGATGGAGTGGATTTGTTTTTAAATCCATGGCTTATAATGCTTAGAGCTTTCAGATCTTGACCTGAGAGTACTCTGTTGAGGTGAGAGAGTTAAGCTGAGCATGGGTTTCCACAAGACGTTCTGCCTCTGTGTGTCAAGCCTGATCCAGAACGTTCTGGAGTGCTGGATCAGGTTTGTGTGTTTGTGGGAATTATATGAGCTATAAAATCAGTTTCCCTCTGCAGTAGTGGTTGTTTAGAAGAGGAAGAGGAGGCAGAAGACTTATGAAGAGGAGGAGAAAGAAGAGGAGGAGGGAAGGTGGGTAGAGAGAAGGAAGAGGACGAGGAGGGAGAGGCAGCTGTAGCCGCCACAGAATCCTTTAGTGTGTTTCAAATGACTGAAGCCAGCAGTTGTAAGTCATAAGACAAGAAACAGAACCTTGAATGTGAGTTTCCATTCAAACAGACCTAAGAAGACCCCTGAAGCATTACACAGTGCTTGGTGCCTCCTAAAAGCCTGGTTAATGCGTGGTCCGGTGAATGGTTGGCCCTACCCGGGAGCTGTTCTGCAGGGCCCAGAGGGGCTCAGCCACTTTGTAGAAGAATGGAGGCACTGTGCTGAGTCAGGATGGCTGGAAGGGGCTTGCAAAGGCAGCTGCTTCCAGTGGGGACTTGAGAACACTCCTGTCAGCTTCAAGCCTTGCATGGGCCAGATTTCAGAGAGCTGCAGCTGGCAGCCTTGCAGAGCACTTAATTGTGAAACTTGAGAAGAAAATAGGCATGTTCTGGCTAATATGGGTATTCACCTACAGGTCTCACTTTTCTTCCATGTCCAGAACATTGCCCCCGCCCCTCTGGCAGCTCTTGGAGGCCCCATGCCATTGTTGCTGGGGCAGCTTTGCCACGCTCAGGTGTGGCCTCATGTATCCAAAAGAAATTGTCACTGCTGAGTGATACAATGTAGCATGCTTTGATGCTGCCTGCTGGCAGCCACAGAAAAGTCTTTTGTTGCATTCACTCTCTCAAAGAGTCTCTAATGGTTCACAGCAGACATCTACTTAGTTAGATCTGAATGAACCCAAAGTGAGCCATCTCCACTGCTACTGTTGTGTTCCTAGAAAGAGCCCCTCATCAGGCCCACCACGGCTATAAAATGGCTTTAAGAAAAGATGATCCTATTTAGAACCCAGAAGGGAGACTTGAAACTTTCAAACCAGAGTAAAAATAGGCTGGCTATGCACATGGAGTGGATAGCAGCCCATTTTCTTTTTAGCTTGTTCTGTATTCCCCAAATCAGCAATTACACATTGTAACCTTCAGCTATGTTTGGTCTTCGTTTAGAATTATATGTCATTTTAGGACAAAGAGAAAGGATTTGATTTGTGGGGGTTTGCAAGCAACATTTAGTCTCCTTTGTCTGTTATCTGAGTGAGCTCAGTGAGAGACTTAACAGAGAAGGGACTCTCAAGGCCTCACGCCTTCTGTCTTTAACTCCAAGAATGAAATTCCCTTAATATACCATCTGTGGGAGTTAAGGGCCCCCGTTTCCTCTCCCATTCATGTCTCTACCCAGGAAGAATCTTTTCCTCAAAGAGGTAATGGAGTAGATCTCGTGTGGGAAGATAGGGAAACAGAATTAGAATTCTTTTGTTCCTAGAAAAGGAAGTTCCCTACTTATAAAAAAAAGGCTTATAGAAACAGGAAGCATATAGTTTGAGGGTTCTTATCATTAAATAATGAATAAACTTTTCTCTTTCTCTGTATTTATGTATATATTTAAATTCATATATTTGTTATATTTAAATTTTCATTTATGGAGTTGGAGAGATGAGTCTGTAATTAAGAGCATGTACTGCTCTTCCAGAGAGCATGAGTTCAGTTCCCAGCACCTACCTGGTGGCTCATAGCCACCTGTAACTCCAGCTCTGGGGGAATCTGACTCTCATCAATGTGACCTGCTTCTTAGGGCCATATCATCCCTTCAGTCATTCAGTCATTTGGTGAACATCTTCTGAGTGCTTTCAACTGCCAAGAGGCCTCCTGTGTAGAAGGAAGAAAATGTCTGAGACTATTTCCATGACATCCACATAGGCAGCACTACACAGTTGAAACATGGAGCATGGGTAACCTTAGAGTGTCCTACCAGTCCCTGACAGTAGCTATGACAACGGATGATAGTCCATGGACATACATCCAAGCAAACTTGTCCATCTCTTTCTTGGCTCCCCTTTCTTGCTTATTCTTTATAAGAACAACTTGACAAAAGTCTATAATCTCATGTTCACCTCCCCATACTTTTCTCCCCCTAGAATGGAGTCTACGGAAAAATGTGAAGTGGTAATTCAACATTTTAATGGAAAATATCTGAAAACTCCACCAGGCATCCCAGGTAAGAAATTCCATTAGAAATCACTAAAAAGCGCCACACCTATGGCTACCATTGAATCATTTATGTGCTGTTGGGTGCTGGACAGGAGGGGAGGCTGTTGCAAACCTGCACTCATTTCTTTTTTCAAATCTGCATGTGTTGTGTAGAGTGTGTGATGTATGCACACGTGTATGTGAGTGCACATGTCCATACACTCACATGATAAGGCTAAAGGAGAACAAGGGGTATCTTCCTTACCGTTCTCTTTATTCTCCTGAGACACTGTTTCTCACTGAATCTCAAGCTCACTGTTTTGATTCTACTGTTGGCCAGTGAGCTCCAGGGATGCACTTGTCTCCACCCCCTAGTGCATAACCACGCCTAGCATTTACTCTCATAAATGTGTGTGTTTAAACACAATTTAATGACTCATTCCCAGACTTTCTTGATGATCCTTCATTGGCCCGTGTTTAAATCTGTGCTGCTGATTCCAGGAAGTGGATTAGAAGAAAAACAGCAAAGCGCAAGTGCACTTGAGATGAGGGATGCTTGTGACTCTCAACATGAGCGCTGACTCCTTCAGCTGCCATTTATTAAGTGGCTATGCAGCGATATTCATAGTAGAGTCGAAGAGCACATTCTGGACCCCAAATAGCACTTTCCACTTATAAGAATAATGTGCAAAGACAAGCAAGCATTTAGAAACTTTTATGGCAATTTGACAGCCATGAAACCTGAGTACAAAAAAAAATCATATTTTACAATAATATAAGTGACACTTTGAGAAATTATTAAAGGCTGCAGTCTATACTATCCAAAGCATTTTATATTTTCCCGGGGCAGATATCTTAAGATTTTTATATGCACTGTAAAAAGATACCACTTCATGTTATTAAGAGTTACATTTAACATAAAAAATAAAATATATCATGTCTGTCAGAATTATGAACACTGTAACTTGGCTTAATCTGGTAGGATGCAAGAAAGGAAGGTATTTGATGTTGGACGATCATGAGGCCTAGGCATGGTGGTTCATGCCTGTCATCCCAGCACTTGGAAAGTGGAGGCAGGGGCATCAGAAGTTCAAGATCATCTTCAGCTACAGAGAGACTTTAAGGACAGCCTGGGCTACTTGATACCCTTTGTCAAATATAGTACTGCATATTAATACACCAAAACTTAGGGCTCAGTAATGTGCTATAATGGGAAAACTAGAGCATATGAGGAACTTTCTAATGACTCTTAGTTACTTTATCGCTCTTTGACAATGGACTGTCTCAGTGGGAATGAGTACATATATGTTACATATATGTACATGCATACATATGTATATTAATTTATATTCTGGGTTTCAACGTCCCTCAGAGGGTTTGGAAATTTGTGTTCTAAATTCTGTAAAACAGAGTGATGTCATATAGAGAAGAAAATGTGAGCAAAAGGAGAGATATTTTGGTGGAGTAGATGGGGCTTTTGTCTTGGTTTGGTCTTGTTGGAGAATGAGGGAAAAACAGAAAGATCCTTCCTGAAGATATTTGAATGATGCAGAAGATGCAAAAGGCAGACCATTGGTTAATCTGTGTGTGCATGCGTGCGTGCGTGTGTGTGTGTGTGTGTGTGTGTGTGTGTGTGTGTGTGTGTGTGTGTATGTGGCAAATCCTGTGCCTTGACTTGGTTAGCTTCCATGCAGAACACCCCCTGGGAAATGACTACGTCACAATCCACTTGGAGACATATGGTGTTGTTAAGAAAGGCAGTAACAGTTTTCGTCTCGGCATGGAAGCTGTCTTTGCATTTTAGGAGAAATACTGTGGGCTTTTTTTTTTCCCTTTTAATATAAATAGACATCTTAAGAATTCTGCCCAGAACTGTCATTGAATAGAGGAGGCCTGTGTGTGTGAGTGTGTGTGTATGTGTATGCAGTGTGTATGTGGCGGGGGGGGGGCATGTGTGCATTTGTGTGGTGTTATTTTTGAAACAGAGTCTCCTGCTGCAATTGGGTGAGATTAGCTGGCTAATGTCTCCAGGGATCTGCCTCTCTCCCCCTTTCCAGAGCTAGGCATACAGACAGACACACACTGCCACACAGGGCTTTTCCATGCATACTGGGAGTCTGGCCTCAGGTCCTTGTACTTGCATGGCGAGCTCTTTACTGACTGAGCCATCTTCTCAGCCTCTCCGTTTTCCTCACCTTAATTCCAGTTTACCCAACAGATGTCTGTGTATACCAAAGGTATTGAAGTAGGTGTGAATCACATGATTCTGTTAAAAGGTTAAACAATGGAGACATGATCATTAATTAAATTTTGAGCATAGATTTTAACATTATAGGGCTCTTCCTTTGAGAATTCAAAGGCATGCTAAAATCCATCTTCACCTGACAAGTTTGGAAATATTTTGTTTGGTTTTCCCCAAATGATCAGGTAATTAAAACGATTTAATGCTAAGAAAGTTCCTGCAGATCCCTAAATGTCTCAGTACCTTTCCTATGTACCCAGGCAGAGATAAGCACCTTCTTAATATCATAGCTACACCCAATGGAGGCATGGTGCATAGCAAGACTTTGCTCCTGAGTTTTCAGCCCCTTGTTATCTCATTGGAGCAAGAAAAACCAACAGCTCGGTTCAGTTACGAAATACTTAGAGATGGAACTTTATGCTCAGAGGCCTTCTCTCGGTTCAAGAGAAATATGCTATGCTCATCAATGGAAGTTCATAAATTTGCCTTTATTTATACACAGTTCTAGAAGTCAAATAGAATTTAATAAAAACTTCAAACACTAACTGAAGGTGTTAAATCTTAGATATCTAAATCTGATGGGAAATACAAGAGAACCTTGCATGAAATGGGTTTTGGGATGGCACAATAGAAAAGTGTCTCCACAGGACACATTGTGGAAGCCATGGCAGGGGGGAGAAGGTTGGGCATATGGTGCCAACTCAGACTAATAATTATAGCTTTATGTTGATACATTTGAAATATTGTTTTCAGAACTCACATTGTTATATCCTGTGTGTGCACATGTGTGTGTGCATACATGTGTGCACACATGAGTGCTGCTGCCTTCAGGCCATGGTGAGCGTGGAGAGGTTAGCACACTGTCTCTGTGATCAAGCCTTCCTTGTCCTCCATCTTGTTTAAGACAGGCTCTCTTGTTTGTGGCTGTGTGCTCTAGACTAGCTAGTCTACAAGGTTCCGCCTTGTCCCCACCTCCCATCATGTTGTAGACAAACTGTGACCACAGGCACTCATGTCACTATTCTGTCTTCACATGAGTTCTGGGGTTTTGAACTTGGGTCCTCATGCTTGCATGGTAAGCTCTTTAGAATGAGCCTGATAGCCCAGAAACTCATCAAGTTTTCTCTTCCCTTACAAAGACAAAGTGTTCAAGGTTACTAGGAGCTCTTCTATATAGCAGGACAGCCTCAGATCCACCAGTGATATGAATAATGGCACAGAGACCTATTACTATTTTCAACCTTAGGCCTTTCAACTTGAGCCTACTCTAACCTAACTGATCCTGGCACTGTGTCCCAGCACAGGGTCAGGTCTCCCCCTCTGCTCCTTTTGTGTCTGCTGGCTGAATCTCTGCCCCTTGGTTCATCTTCCAGAATCCCTGCCTCTGCCCAGAAGTTCTGCCTTCCACTTTCTGCCTGGCTATTGGCTGTCAGAACTTATTAAAGCCAATGAGACACAATCCTGGGCTACCTTAGGCAGGTGAGGAAGGAACAGAGACTCACAAAATAAGAGACTGGTGACAGGCCTTCTGCCAGTGCAGACTTAGCAACTGAATATACAGAGACCTTCACATAGTGTATCCCAAGATGTATAGCACAGGTAAGAGAGTCTTTTATAGTGCTTTTTGTTTGTTTGTTTGTTTGTTTGTTTTTCTTTTTATGAAAGACTATAGGGGTTTGCAGCCCCATAGGAAGAACAAAAATATGAACCATCCAATACCCCCAGAGCTCCCAGGGACTAAACCATCAACCAAAGAGTACACATTGAGGTACCCATGGCTCCAGCTGCACATGTAGCAGAGGATGGCCTTGTCAGTCATCAATGGGAGGAGAGGCCCTTGGCCCTGTGAAGGCTCTATGCCCCAGTGTAGGGGAATGCCAGGGCCAGGAAACAAGAGTGGGTGGGTTGGTGAGCAGGGGGAGGGGGAGGGGATAGGGAGTTTGCTGAGGGGAAACCAGAAAAGGGGGATAACATTCGAAATGTAAATAAAGAAAATATCTAATAAAAAAAATCTCAAAAAAATGTTACTTTGATTTATGTATGTGTACTTGCTAATCTCTCCCTCTCTCTCTCTCTCTCTCTCTCTCTCTCTCTCTCTCTCTCTCTCTCTCTCTCTCTCTGTGTGTGTGTGTGTGTGTGTGTGTGTGTGTGCTGGAAGCCAGGGAAGTTGTTGTTTCCCTTAGAATGGGAGTTACAAGGAGCTGTGAGCCAACGTGAGTGTGAGGGTCTGCACTTACTTCCTTTGGAAGAACCACTGAGCATCTGTCTGGCCTGTTTCCTTTGTTCTTTCTCTAATTAACCAGTTTTCTAACTCTTCTTACTAGAATATTTGAGAAAGCCTGTCCTTCTGGTGGACACACTAGTAATTTTTTAAACTGACATTAACTGATTGGCCCTACTTGAAACAAAAATAGGGGTGAGTGCGATCAAAACTCACTGTACAGAATTAATAGAGAACTAATAATAGATGTGCAGTTCAAAAGAAATTGATGACTCTACTCTCCTGCATTAGCACAATTCAGTGTGTTTGGAGTCAGAAGTCTGTGGCTTTGTGGAAGTGCACAGGGATGATTCCGATGCAGCGATATTTAAATCTATGTGTGAGGAAGCCAAGGTCATGCATGACCGCCCAAGCTCACTGTGTCCTAACCAGCCTGTGGCTACTCTCAGATGTCAGCTCCCCCATCATCCTGTCTCACTCTGTGTGAGCACAGAGCAGTCACATCACTCCCTTCTCCTTCTGAGGGTAAATTGGGGACATGCACACACAAACTGCTGAGCACACATGGCATTTCCGCTCTGTGACCCTTAGCAATGCGGATGACCCTCATAGGATCATTGGCGTGGCTAATTGCTGTGTCTAGGCAATCATGACCCCTGTGGTGCCATTCCTACAAAGCAACAGGGAAAATAATGGCTTGAATATCAAGCCTTGGCGTGGCTATACATTTCAAATTCAGAGCCAGTGCTGCTGAGGACCTTTGAAAGGATACCATTTAATGTTGATCTCATTTATGTAGCCAACACCATTTGTGCTTTGGTTATTGTATGAATAATTTGCTCATTAAATATCAATTACATTGTTGTTATGTTTCTCTTTGTAACACACAACAGTGAAATTTTGATGAGAATGAAGTTGACACTAACTTTTGATCACCCAGCTTTCTATGCAGCTAGGGTCTTCCCATTGATTCACAAAAAGTCTAATGTGTATGAGTATATCGTGTATCAGTCCATTCATACCTATTTAGATAATCCCCAAATGGCTCAAATGTATCAGGAAAAAAGAAGAAGGAATGGGGGTGGGGAAGCAGATAGATGATAGATATGTATAGATAGATATGTGTAGTGATAAATGATAGATAAATAGATAGATAGATAGATAGATAGATAGATATAGGTGATATATAGATAGATACATAGATAAGTGGATAGATGTTAGATAGGTAGGTACATAGGTAGGTAGGTAGATAGATAGATAGATAGATAGATAGATAGATAGATAGATAGATATGTAGACAGTTGCTTGGTAGATGATAGACAGGCAGATAGCTAATAGATATAAATCTAGGTAGATGGATAGATAGATGATAGAACCTTAGGAGACCTGGCCAAGGAATCTAAAAACTGATCGAACATTATTGTTACCACTAACACTGGAAGGTGAGGCCAGCCTCTGTGTTGAACAGGGCTAGCGTTTGAGCATCACATCACATCAGTACTATTAGCAGAAAGAGATCCTGCAATATACACTCCTTCCCCTAAAGAGCAAAGATAACAGTGTTCCATAAATGTGGCATGTCCTATGTATCAATCTTGATGTTTCCTGGACAAAATAAATGCTCATTAATTGCTTTCCTGCCTCACCCCAGACATGTCTATGTCTTGTAATGAATTACACAGCTATGTTGGACAGCCCCAAAGCATTTCATTTTCAATGAACTAGCAAAAGCAAAGCAAAGTTCCCAGATACTTCAGGGCTGTGTAGGACATGAACTCGAAAGGATCACTTTGAAAGAGGCCCTGGAGCAGTGCTGACCCACAGTGTGGAAAGGCTTCCACATGTAAGGATACATATTGATGAGCACAACCTACATACTGCATTGTAAGAAAATAAATCATGTCCCGCTCTCAGATGAGACTTCTGCTTGTGAACACATATTTATGTCGGCAAAGCTGTCTTTTCAGAGATAATAGAGTAATCCAGTTCTGTCGTTAAGATTTTCTTATTCTTAGATAATTGCTCCTAATCCCAACTGAACTCCAGGAAACCCAGGAGAGTCACAAGAGCTTGCTGTGTTATAGAATGCTTCCCATTTTAACAGGTTTTGTCAGCAACAGCAATTTGGACCATCTAAGAACCAGAGAAATCCTATTTTCTGTGACATAAAACTTGTTTATCCTTTATCTTTCTGATGTGTTGGTATAGTAAATTGTTTTGTTGTTCTTAGAACAAGTAACAATATGTCAGTTATGAATATATATAAACAATTCATGAGAGTGTCCGAGAAAATTTTCTAAGAGTGGCTTTTTATCATTAAAAGGAAATAATGGACTGGTGATATGGTTTACTGGGCAAAGGCATTTACTGACAAGCCTATGGATTTGATCATCAGGAGTTTACACTCACACAAATACACACACACACACACACACACACACAAACACACACACAAACACACTCACAGATACTAAGTATAATCCAACTAAGTTAAGTATTTGTTTAAATTTAGCACTCCCCTCAAAACAAAGCAAATAGCAACAGCATATTTGAGTGCAATGCACATTAAAATACAAAGTTTCAAATATGAATCGTGAACAATCACCCTAGGAATGCTTGTGATTCAGAGGTTCTGTGGACCAACAGTATCAGTCTTCCTTTGTGCCTCATTCTAAGTCCAGACGTAGTACTCTAGCCAAGAAGTATTAGGCTATGTGGTTGGCAAAAATACAACCATATTGCAGTGCTCACATGCCACATTGCATTGTGGAAGAAAACCTCATATAGGGGTGGCAAGATGGCTCAGTGGGTAAAGATGCTTGCCACCAATCCTGACAACTGAAGCTCAATCTCTAGAACCCACACAGTAGAAGTTAAGACCAACCTCTGAAGACTACCCTCCATTCAAAGCATCATGGCACACACATGTACACACGTACGTGCACACACACATACATGCACAGACATGTGCACACATGCATGCATGCACACACACTCAAAGTCCATTCGTAAATGAAAATAAAACTCATATGTAAAACAGACATTGTAAAACATTCAACCCAACTGGGTATTAATTTTAATTTCAGATAGTAAGTGGGCTTTAGAAATACTTAAGAGGAGTTGTTTTTATGTTCTTTCATTTTTTTTCTTTAACTTTTTTTAAAATTTGCATCAGTATCTGTGCACCCAGTGACTGTGGAAGTGAGAAGAGGGTATTAGATCCCCTACAAATGGAGTTACAGATGTTTGTGGCTGATATGTAGGTGATAGAAAGTGAGCCTGCATCCTCTGCAGAAGCACCCAGTACTCTTAAGCACTGAGCCATCTCTCCACCCCTTAAATCTTTTATTCTTTTCTTTTGAGATGAAGTCTTACATTGCTCTGGCTGGCTGCTGGTCTGGAACTCATTACAGAGCCATTACAGAGTGAGTGATTCTTTTGTTCTTGCCTCTGAACGCTGAGATTACAAATGTCGGCAGAGCTGGGACTGGAACCCAGGGGTTTATGTTCACTTGGAAAACACTTAAGAACTAATTTTCATGAGAATTCTCATATTTAGTGTTGACAGTGCTTTCTAGATTATTTCTATGTATTCAATACATGGTAGGTTTGTAGAAAAGAAGTTAAATTATGTTGTTGAATATCAAAAAGCAACCAGATAACTTCATGGTCATTGGTGTCTTCGGTTCTGTATGGCTTGGCGATTGACTTGGCCCATTCTTTCTTAGCCCTCTATGGATCATACTTAACTTAGCAATGGTAAACATGTAATTGGTAGCTGATTTAAAATATGAAAGAAAAAGACAAGGGTAATACAATTGCAAAATGGATAATATGTTAGATAGGAAAAGGCATGAATTTATCTAGAAGGGACCACAGAGGAAATGAAAAGCAGAATCCTATGCCTCATTCTCATCCCCTTCTGTCATTTACACTTTTAGTTACAGGTGACAATGCCCATTCTCTAGTCCTCTCATCTCACCACATATACACACTTAGTTTCTCCAGTTCACCACCTCAGAATAAAATTGACCAGGCCTTGCTCAACAAACTCAGGCCTTATACAAACCCAGGACAGTTGCCCACTGGGATAGCCCTATACTAGTGGGATGACAGGAGAACCTCACACATACTAAACAGGGACTGTGGCATTAAACAGTATACCCAATATTATTTTACTTTTTCACTTTGAGACATCATCCCATGAAGTTACCCAGATTAACTTTGAACTTACTCTGTAGTTCGGGCTGCCCTTGAATTTATGCAACTTAATGAAAATAGATTTGTTTCAACTGGCAGTTCCAGGACACAGTCCGTCATGAATGGGAAGTCGGTTGAGGTGGCAGAAGTTTGAAGCAGCAGCTCATATCACATCCACAGTCAAGAAGCAGAGAGTGGTACATGCTACAGCTCAGTTCACTTTTCCACTCACACAGTCCAGGATCCCAGCCAGGGAATGGTGCCACCCATAGTGGACATCCTTTCCCACCTCCATTAATACTCAGATAATCCCCCATAGGCATGCCCAGAGGCCCCTATCCCAGGCCATTCTAGATTCTGCCACACAACACTAACCATCGTACCTTACTACACCACTCTTCCACTCTGTCTCAGCTTTCCTGTTAGCTGGGATTTGAGGCTTGGAACGCTAGGCTCAGAAAAACAAAGCAAAGCAAAAGGAGTATCTCAAGAAACACACAGAAGTTCCTTGGCCTATATTTTTGTGTCTTGGCTCAATGCCTTGCTTTTCTTTGCCAGAAGAATGCTACAGTGCTTATTATCAATAAGTTGTAATGTTATCATATATAAATTTTAGCTGCTATAAAACTGTCAAAATTCTAGTGACCATATGTACACAAGTAGCATCAGACTACATGTGAGCTTGGGTTATCACATGAGGTTGGGACAGAGAAGCATATGAGAATCTCATACTCATCTCTGTAATCATGCCCTCCTTCATTGCTTACTTCCAAAATAGTAACTACGTTTAGGTTTGTGCACATTTCTGAATTGAAGGTTTGGCAATAAAACCATCCCAAATCAACAGTAAATTGTTAATTTGTTTCTAAGACAGTGTTGCGTTTTGCCTCCTGTCAGTGCCTCTAATGAGTAAGCTATTTAGTGTCTGCCCAAGGATGGCTGATTAGCAAGCAAAGAGAGTTGAGTGGCTTAAGACCAATTAAGGCACAAGCCAGGGAAAGCAAACTGAGTAATTAAGTGCTTGGTGCACTTCTAAATATACTATTTCATTTAGTAGATTTCATTTAAAACCAATTCTAACCCATTCCTGAATAAATGGTTAGTGTTCTGAATTAAATATATTCTGCTCTTTCCCAGCAACTGTCAAGAAGCCTGCCATATACCCAACTCATTATTTAAGATCTCTCTTTCCTTTTTTTAACAATGAAGTCTTCAAAGACAATGCTTTAAGAAGACTGTGAATGGGAACACTCATTAGGCAGGCTCCGCACCAGTCCTCATTTGGTATCTTATTATCTACCTCTTCTGACTTCTCGTGTCTTTAAGGCCATGATTGATGGATCAATTATTTTACTATTATTTTAGACTTTTCCCATTCAAAACCAGAAATGTCCAACCAGAAAGGAGTATACTTGTGTTTTATCTTCTGGCTTTATGTCTTTCAAAGCCATCTTTGTCCTACAGGTTGTCAATTATATCTGTAAAAAAGTTTACATTTATCTCTCCCTTTTTCCTCTTTTTTTTAAGAGCTATTTTATTTTTATTCAGTGTATGTGTGTCTGTCTGTTTGTAAGTGCCCAAAAAGACTGTAAGGGAGGTGTGTGCTTCCAATCACTGAGCCACTTCTCCAGCCTCCTTCGCCTTTTTTTCTTTAAATAATTATGCCCCAAACCCTAGGAATACAGGTCCTACACTTTGCTGTTTGGTTCAGGCATTAAACCCAATGCTCAGAATGCAGCAATAACGTAATTATGTGTTGATTGATTAAATAACTAATTTGTTAATATCCAGTCCTGGTGGGCAGGACCCAAAGAACTCTTGATCCTACTTCCCAGAATTTTAAATATGTTGTTTATATGCAAAATAGGAATTAAGATTACTGATAAAGCAGACTCAAATTAGAAAAATGAAGCCAGTGGCACTCTTAAAATTTGAAAAGATGAGGGAGAAGCGGGGTAGAGAACCAGAACCACCACTGTTTGTCTTGACTGTGGAGGAAGGCAGTGGTCATTGGAACTGAAATGGCAAGGAATTAGATCTCCCTTCAAGCCTCCAGGAATAAACTCAGTGCCATGGATACACTGAGCCTGGCTCACTGGACCTACGTGTTACCCACAGACCTGTCAGAGACAACTCTAAGCTCTTGACAATGTGTTATGACACAGACAGACATCACACACATTTGTTTAGGAGGGAAAGCTCATACATTAGCTTAGGACTTGTTTTAAATGAACTTCACCCAAGCAATGGTATGTTTTCTGACAACTGTGGAAGAGGTCACTCTTTTTTCCTCCTCTCTGCCTTTCCTATGTGGTACCAAGCCCATATTTATATGTCAAACAAGAAAAAAATCTTATCCATTATTTTAATCTAGTTTCTTTATGTCTTTCCAGTCAGTTAAGAGAAGACTATGGAACTGAAAAGAAAGTGCTCACACAGAGAGGTGTTTTAGACTCAGAACACTTTACTTTCTGTAATTATGTATTTTAGATTAGCTTACAAAGTAATAGCTTTGTAGAAGGCATTGTCATACATTCTCAGTTTCCCTTAACCTACCGCCATGCCACCCCATCCCTATTCCCACTTAAATCTTTAATGCTTGACTTCCCATCCTGTGTTCTTTCCCACTATGAGAACAAACTATTATTTTACCCCCCAAAATAATGTACCTATCTGAGAGCATAAACTATGTCAGGAAAAGTATTCCAATTAATTCATGCCAATAGGTTTCTCTTAGGCTTCAACTTCAGCACCACCTTCGATAATTCCCTACACAGATTTCACCTCACACCAGTCAGAGTGGCTAGGATAAAAAACTCAGGTGACAGCAGATGCTGGAGAG
>NW_022196906.1:110534483-110567889 GCF_008632895.1 Mastomys coucha | reverse complement strand
AAAAAAAAAAAAAAAGAAAAAGTAGTGTGGCTTTGGAAAGCAAAATAAGATTGATCATCGCTGATTGATCAGGTGCAGATTTTAAATCAGGTGCAGATTTTAAATGAGATTGATCGTGGCTGATATCAGATTTTAAATGACGCTTCCACCCCAGCTTACTCTGCCATGAGAGGCTCATGTCCTCAAGCACAAGTTGATGTGCTCCCTGTGGAGGTTTGGGTTTTAGACACAAAGGTTTCATGAGTGTTGAAACAGTAGCTGTAAACATGTATGATACAAGAACAAAGAGAACTCCTAAGACTCAAAGTGATTTTTAAAATGTCCTTGTGGCTAGTAGGATGGCCAAGCAGGTAAAGGATCTTGCCTGGCAAAGCAAGCCTGGTGACTAAACTCAGGTCATTAGAAGCCACATGAAGGTAGGAGAAGAGAACTGGTTCATGGAATTGTTCTGTGGCCTCAGTGCTTGCCCAGCAGACATGGCCACATGCTAGTCTGATGGAGGCTACTTTTTAGTTGAGTTGCCTATCTTCCCTAGTGTCTCAAATTAACAACCAAGGGGAACTATCATAGATGGCTTGGTAACTTGGAAGAGAACACTGTTGCAGAGACTCACCAGGCTCCATATGATTCATTCTGGCAATCTGAGAAGTCAAAAGTATTTTCATAATAACACTAATGAATTGTCACTTGCTCACTCTGATGTTCTCCCCCATGGACAGTGGCGTGCCCCATAAGCTACTAAGTTTCTGTTAATGTGAAGGACGAAATCCAGAAAGCCATGTGAGAAGCCAGTTGCCCTCTACTAGCTAGTCTGGAAATTATAGAGATTTGTTGCTGCTGCTGATATTTTTGTTGATTAAATAGGAAGTTTGCTCTGCTGCCCAGGATGGCTGGCCTCAGGTTGCCATCTTCTGCTTCTGTCTCCCAAGTTTGGTAGTATGAGCTGCTATGATATCTTCTAGAGTTTAATGCAAGGCTCCTTTACATCATTTGTTGTTGAAGTACCTTTTTTCTTTTTTTATTGGTTATTTTATTTATTTATATTTCAAATGTTATCCCCTCTCCGTTTCCCTTCCACAAACCTCCATCACATCCCCCTACCCCCTACTTCTATGAGGGTGCCCCCCCACCCACCTACTTTAAAATAAGTGTATTTACTTCTAACTTGTCTATCATTGCTATTTGAAAGTAAATTAAGGAGACATCTGAAATATGTTTTATTTTGTAAGTGGTAAATTTCAGTAAATATCATATAAATATAACCTATAATGAGAATTCAATAACTTTGTAAGAGTTATTGTCCTAAGACAATGAGAAAAAAATCTAACCAACCTTGGTAACTCTTGGTAAAATAAAAATTTAAATCTTTTCCTTTTCTATGGGCCATCCAGGATAAAGCTGAGTTTAAGATATTTTTGTAAACCACATTTTGATAGTCTAGTTATATTCTAGAATGCTATTTTAAGGGGGAAAATTAAGGGTGTAATCTAATTTCAGTATGTCACAGTACTGTTTTGTATAAACAAGTGTAGATGTAACAGTCTTGTTTTTATCAAATGCAGAAGCTGTAGTGACTATTAAAATATTTGCATTACCATTTTGTCTTAGTCAGGGTTCCTATTCCTGCACAAACATCATGACCAAGAAGCAAGCTGGGGAGGAAAGGGTTTATTGAGCTTACACTTCCTCATTGCTGTTGATCACCAGAGGAAGTCAGGACTGGAACTCAAGCAGGTCAGGAAGCAGGAGCTGATGCAGAGGCCATGGAGAGATGTTTCTTATTGGCTTGCTTCCCCTGGCTTGCTCAGCCTGCTCTCTTATAGAACCCAAGACTTCCAGCCCAGGGATGGCACCACCCACAAGGAGTCCTACCCCCTTGATCACTAATTGAGAAAATGCCCCACAGCTGGATCTCATGGAGGCACTTCCCCAACTGAAACTCCCTTCACTGTGATAACTCCAGCCTGTGTCAATTTGACACACAAAACCAGCCAGTACACCATTTTTATTAGTAAATAGCAAGGTGCTTGACAATATGTGAGTGTTCATGAAGGGGTGTAGAAATAGCATGGAGAACTTGTGGAGAGGGAACTGACATAAATTTTTAATGTCCTGTGGGCCTGCCAGATATGGGATTGAGTCTAAGAGTAATGTCAGAGCCAGAAAGTTAACCATGTGATGTGACACAGACCCAGGCTGTCGCATTGACTACAGCACTGTATCTGGTCAGTTCTGATTTCTCAACCTTCTAGGTGAACTCCCCCATTGAACAGAATTCCTCATGTGGAATGAGCTAACGAAGAGATTTCTAGTTACTAAATGATAGGTAACACCATAGCAACAAGGATTTAAACCATAGTGTGTGTACTGGCTGGCTTTGTGTGTCAACTTGACACAAGCTGGAGTTATCACAGACAAAGGAGCCTCTCTTGAGGAGCCTCCTTGAGATCCAGCTGTAAGGCATTCTCTCATTTAGAGATCAAGGGTAGGAGAACCCATTGTGGGTGGTACCATTCCTGGGCTGGTAGTCTTGGATTCTATAAGAAAACAAGCTGAGCAAGCCAGGGGAAGCAAGCCAGTAAGGGACATCCCTCCATGGCCTCTGCATCAGCTCCTGCTTCCTGACCTGCTTGAGTTCCAGTCCTACTTCCCTTGGTGATGAATAGCAGTGTGGAAGTGTAAGCTGAATAAACCCTTTCCTCCCCAACTTGCTTCTTGTTCATGATGTTTTGTACAGGAATAGAAACCCTGACTAAGACAGTGTATAATGACAGAATGATATGCGCGATGGTTCATCTTGTCTACTTGATGGAATAAGAGTCACCATGGACACAGGGCTCGAAGGGACATTGGGGAGAGATTTTTTTGGATTAAGTTAATTGACCTGGAATGGCCCACTCTAAATGACCCCATTCACTGAGACCCAGACTGAATCCAAAGAGAAAGCAAGATGAGGGCCAGCATCCATCTGTCTCTGCTTCCTGTGGATGCAAGTAACTCACGGCTTCATACTTCAGCCATCATGACTCCACTGCTATGTAAGCCAACCGTGAGCCAATCGTGAGCCAACAGGAACCCTCCTTTCCTAGAGCTGCTGCAGCCTGGTATTTTGTCATAGCGACAAGGCAGGTAACTAGTACAATATACTATTTGTGTTCACATAATTTTCTTACTTCCTTGAGGAAAAACTGAGTCTTTTTAAGAATCACATTATCATCAATTCAGTTAATTTATTGCATTGAAAGCCAGTTTATAATATCTCTAAGGAAATTGTTGACCTGGTCATTCATAGCAACTAATTATCATTTTAAACGGATGGATTGACACCAAAGGTACTTTAATATCAATTTCCTCATCTAATCTTTTATGTGCAGACATATTAACACAGTGGATCCCATCTGACAGCCCATTCATTTCTTTCAATGGCAACATGAGCATTTTAGATCTTTGCTATACTTAATGTTATTGATGCAAAGGAAAGCATCCCTCTATTTCCTAGGGGCATCTCCTGACTGTTAGATAGATAAGCCCTCAGAAGAGGGATTAAACTGGTAAGACATTACGATTGAGAGTGCCATATAGCCAGTGGAAGAGGACAGGTGTGTGGTCTCTTATAAGATTTGTTTTTGATTATGTGTGTATGGTGGGTGCCAGTGGTCATAGGCACACGTGAAAGAGGAGATACCCAGAGAGTTCAGAAGAATGAGGTATTCCCCATGGATCTGGAGTTACAAGTCACCATGGGCCACCTGCCATGGGTGCTAGGAACCAAATTCAGGTCCTCTGTAAGAGCAGGATGCACTGTTAACCACTGAGTCATCTCTCTAGCTCAAAGTGTGCCTTTTGATGCTGTGTGTTCTCTAAAACTGGATCGGTCATTTAGCTCCCCACCAAGCTCCTAGTGGAACCTCATGGCTCTATCAGAGTCCAGCAGTATCTCATTTACAAATGCATTAGTAAGTTTAACAGAGACTTTGTATAGCTTCGCAGAGTCCTGTGGGATACAATTGATAGCATCGTTGATCTGTTAGCATCATGAAAATACTGCCAGTAATATCTGACTTCTAAACTGCAAGTACAATTTAGCAGTAGCAGCCCATGAACTGCAGCTGTTGGTAGACATTGCCTTATATCCAGGCTGTATAAAAGCTGACTTCGAAGGGCTGAGGGCACAACCCAGCACTTGCTCCTCTTCTTGAATGTTCATTTCCCATCACCAATGTAGCAGCTCAGAAATACCTGTAACTCCAGTCCCAAGGGACCTGATGCTTTCTTCTGGCCACTTCAGGAACTTTATGCACATGGTACATAGGTATACATGCAGGCAAAATACTTATATACATTTATAAATAATAAAATTTAAAAATAAATAAAAATACATTTTTTTTTCAAAAGATGCCAGGGAAAAGCTTGGTAGTTCCACATTTTTAATTCTAGCACTCAGGAAGCAGAGGCAAATAGATCTCTTTGAGTTCAAGACCAGCCTGGTCTACATAGTGAGTTTAGGCCAGGTAGGACTACAAGAATGCCATTGATAGCAAAATAAGGGCTAGAATGCCATTAACAGCAAAGTAAGGGCTAGTTTTCATTTTGAGCCACTGATAGAGTTGATTATCTTTTTCTAGAATGATTTCATAAGTTTACATTTTTATCTACACAGAAGAATGAGAGAAGAAGGAAGAGAAAGGGGGAGAAGTAGGGAGAAGAGGGGGAGAGACAGAGGGAGAGGAAGGGAAAAGAAAGAAAGGGGGAAGGGGAAGGGAGGAGAGAGGGAGAGGAGGGGAGAGGGGAAGAGAGAGGGAGATACAGGGGAAAAGGCTCTAACCCCTTAGAGTCCATCCTTAATGATGTACTTCCTCTAACAAGACCCTCTACCTGCTGAAGATCCTATAACCTCTGCAGACAGCTCACTACTCTTGACCAAGTATTCCTAAGTTCTCATTCTAAACTCACTGCACCACAATGTTTATGTAAGTGTAGATGGCCATTACTGTGGATAAAACAACTATTAATACATTTTTGAGCTGAGATTCTTATGTCACTTTGACCCTGTAGATATCAGGGCTTTGAAATGTTAACCCTACTTTCACTAGCATAGAATTTCTCCTCAGATATAAAAACTTCCCCGTCTATACAGCAGATCTGTCTGATTTCCAACTCTCTCTCACTCTCTCTCACTAGGACACAACCTGACCGGACCTAGGATCACCTGGGAGATGAGCCACTAGGCATGTCTGTGGGGGTTAACTTGATTGTATTAACTGATGTAAAGAGTATACCATTGTGAGTACCATTATGGGCAGTACCATCCCCTGACTGGGATCCTGGACAGTATAATAAGATGGAGAAGGGAGCTGAGCAGCAGCGTGTATTTATCACTCTCTGCTTCTCGACTGCAGATGTGGTATGAGCGACTGCTTTGGTCTTCTGAAGCCTCTGCATCCCACCATGGTGGCTGATACCCTTGAACTGTTGCCTGAACTAAACCTTTTCTCTCCCATGCTGCTCTTGCTGGGGTATTTTATCACGCCAACGGGAGAAGAAACTAAAACACACATTGAGTTACTTTCTCCTATCCTAGGTGTCCATTTATAATAAAGACAACTTAATGAGTAATTGCTGTATAGTTACTTAACCCACTGGATGGCAGAATCATGCCTTTTGAAATTCCATCATGTCCTCTGATACCTAGCATTTGCACACAGGATACTTAATATAGACAGTAAGCTAAATTAAAAATAGGTGAATACATTAGTGGGGTTCCTAACGCTTTCTTAATTCTCTCAAAAAAAAAAAATACAACCCTGCATTCGATTAGCAGATGTGTATAAACTGAATGTGGAAACCATCAAATATGAGGACTCCACGTGGAATATTTTGGCTACCTTTGTAGATTTTAAAATATTTATATCCTGAAAGCTTTCTTTTGGGTGGACGATGGTGAAAACCCCTTTGTTTTCAAAAGTCAGAGAACCCCTTTCAGCCCCACAGAGGTCAAATAATCTCTTGATTGAGCTTGCATTTCCTCCTGCTTCCTTCTCCAGATGCAAAGTTAAAACACAAAGTGTTGGGAGTTAAGAGAAGCTGGAGGAATATAAAATAAATGTGCTGGAACACCAAGCATGCTGGTGGTTGTTACATTAATTGTACAACTGGTAATTAGATGTTCTTTTCAAATGTATTTGAATACACAGCTACTCCTCTCAAAGATTCCTGTTTTCCTAAAATTTCCTTCAGGGATGTCTTTGTACCTGGAGCTGAATGATCTGTGCCATATAAAGATGGTTTCCTTCATCTTGACTTTGGCAAGCTCTGTTGCTTTGGTAAATACTTATGTTTTTCCCATGATGGTTTAACAAAGTCCTTGGCTGAGACCAGACAAATCTTCTCCCACGGACCTTTGTTATCTGCTCATTCAGAAAATTTTCATTGACCAGTTTCATTTACTGTGTTAATCTCTTGCTGCTTGGGTCAGGTTCTGCAGAGAAATGAATTGGTCTTGGATTCAGCAGAATTATTTTTCTCTGCACTGGCTCTCCAGGGGGGAATCACGCCATCTTTGAGCTTTGCCATTTACTTCTGGGGTTTATGTGCATCTGCCTGTCTTTTGTGTCGGTACAGACCTGCCTTCCCCTTCTCTTCCTTCACCTCTCTAATTTTTGTCTTCTGTGCTCATTTTCTTTCTCTCTCTGTTTGGCTTATTCAGCCTTTTTTGCTAGGAGTTTCAGGGGAGTCACTTTGTGCTGACTATTATCCTCGCTGCTTCATCTATTTCAGTTCCATTGTCCCAACACTCCTAGATACCTGGACATTCTTCTTTTTGGAAGATTAGGAGACGGAGATTTGTAGCAAAGGTGGAAATCACTTGAGCTCAGGCATGAGGCACAAACTAACTCAGTGCCTAACCCTGGCACTTATTAAATGTGTGACTGTGTGTACAGCTCTCTTAAATCATCTGTGCTACAATTTCCTTGTTGGTAAAACACACAAAACCTTTGTGTGTTAGTGTTGGGATGGATGGTCAACTCCATATTCCTTCTAGAATGTCCTTGGTGAATACAAAGGACTATCATCACCTTTATGGCAGAAGGCTATACAGTCTTTCCTTCAATGGAGAGCTGGGATGAACCCCTAAGAATGAAGTGTTTATAAAATACAGCCGTCCTCCCACCACCTCCACAGTTGGATGCCCAGATCCTCTCCCTAATAGCAAGTTGGATAAAAATTAATATTGTCTGTGTGGGATCAAGAAGATGGCTCGATGGGTAAAGTGCTTGCCTCATAAGCGTGAGGACCTGAGCTCAGATTCCCCAGCACTAAAGTAAAAGCCGTGCGTGCACCAAGTGCCTGCAGTCCTAGTTCGCGCTGAGGACAGGAGCTCATGGGCCCAGTAATCTAGCCAAGTTGGAGAGCTCCAGTTTCCATAAGAGACTTTTGTCTCAAAAGACAAGATTGAGGAAAGCAGTCCAGTGCTAGCATCTGGTCTCCATATGCATGCACACACAAATACATGTGCATCCTTCCATTCACACACAAACACACAGAGAGAAGCACGTGTCTGTCTATACATACAACATACACGTACGCTAAGCTAGGTTTGGTAAAAATTCCATATGTGCTTAATTTTTTTTTTTAATTTCCATAAGGATTACCTCCTCAGAATTTTCGTGATCACTTCATACTCCCTCTTGCCAGCTTGCAGGAGGAATGGGAACATTGGCTGTCGCTTTCTGAAAACCATGTGCTCCATAGACTAGTGTTTAATGAGTGATTCTTTGTTTTAAAGAAAACCAGCTTGGCTTTGGAAATTTCCTTTACAGAAACTATATTTCCTTAGAAACTAAACATGGAACAGCCATCCCCTCACATCCTGTGTAGAACATAAAATTTAAAGGTTGAGTTCTAGGAAAGAGGGTGCAGTCCTAAAATGCTGCCATCAGAATGAGAGAGCCATCTTTCCCCATCCGGTCACCATCTGTCTGGACTTTTTTCCTTGAATGGACCTCAGGAGCCAGGGGTGGGGGGAGGGTAGGAATCAAGCAAGACCTGGTCATGTTTTCTATTTCTTTCAATTCCTAAGATGCCAGAAAGAAAAGGCCTTGCTATCAATGCTCCTCTCAGTGTTGAAAAGTTCCATTTAGAAAAATTGATTACCACTGCTACCTGATTCAAAAGACCTAGACAGACCTCCTTCTATGGTTACCAAGGAGCTGTAAATCTCAGTTATAAAAGAAAGCAACATCTATCGACATAAAAGCAATTTTAGATTAAGATAAGAAATAAAATAAAGTCTTTTAAATCTACCTCTTACAGACATTCAATATTTTTAATTTTTCAAATGGTTTCTGTGTATGAAAGTTTTGCCTGCAGCCGTAACTGTCTGCCACATGCAAGGAGTGTCTGCTGAAGCCAGAAGAGGGCTTTGGATCCCCCTTTCCGGGAACTGGAGTTACAAATGGGGACCCTTGCTATATAAGCCACTTTGTGGGTGTTGGGAATTGAATCAAGATCCTCTGCAAGGGCAGTCAGTGCCCTTAATGGCTGAGACATCTCTCCAGCCCCCTAAAATAAAATCTTAATAACAAAGTAGAAAGTCCAGTGTAGGTCTTTCAGGGACCCATCTCTCTGATGACAGTGTGATGTGCTTAATAGTCATAGATAGTCATATTTTATTTCTTTCAGCCATTCATTACTTTGAATGCAAGACAGACATAAGTAATTTTATTTCTGTGTGAATGATAAGCATATCCTAATAAAGGAACAATAAAAGACGAGAAAATAGGAGGAAGGAGATGAACTGGAGACTGTGAAGAAAGCTCAGATGATAGCATAGTTCCTGCACAAGCATGATGATCCATGTTTAACTCCCCCAGGACCCACATACAAAGCCAAGTGCGAATGTATGCCCATGAGCTCCCTGCCCTGCTCAGTGCTTCGTGTGGAGACAAGTGCTTCTCTGGCTGCTCTGGAGAGAAATAATCCGTGAGCTCTGGGCTCAGAAGAGATCCTGTCTCAAAAAATAAGGTGGAGAGTGACATTCCAAGATACCCAGTGTTGACCTCTGACCTCTGCACACCCACACACAGGTGCACAGACAGACAGAGAGATATGCACATCACAGAAAGTGGGGAGGGTTAAGGAGGGCAGATTATATGTGAATGCCACAGAGATAGGAGAGAAGGAGAAATAGCCAAGCATAGGGGATTACTGGGACCCTGAGTTCAAGCATTCTTTAGAGACTCCATTTTGAAAACACAAGAGGAAAGGAAGTAATACATTGCTTAGATCATGATGATCATATTAACATACTATCACACATGCTATAAGTATCTTGTGGTTTGTTTTACTGTTTTGAGACAGAATATCTCCATGAAGCCCTGGCTGGCCTGGAACTTACTCCATAGCCCCTGCTGGCCTGGAACTCACAAAGATGCTCCTGAGTGCAGGGATTAAAGGCATGTGATACCATGCCTGGCTTTAAAAGTGACTTATATTTGAGGAATGAAGACATCAAGGTGAGGAGAGTGCTCAGTCAGGTAACCTGCTTTGCAAGCCTGAGGACCTGAGTTTGATCTCTAGCACCCATGTTAAAAACCAGGCGTGGGTGTTTCTGCGTGTAACTTTAGCAGTGAAGAGGCACACACAGGTGGATCCCTAGATTCCCAACCATCCAGTTTAGATTATGTGGTGCGTTCTGGGCGAATGGGAGGTTCTATCTCAAAAAGGAACATGTCAACTCCTGAGGAGTAGCAAATGGTTTTCACAAGCTCGTGCATCTGCATGCATACATGTATGTATGTACATACGCATTTGTGTTCCATTGCATACAACACACACAACATGAAGACACTTCTAATTGTGAATTCCTAATTGGGTGGTAGCTGTCCGAAGGGCACTGGACATTGTGGAGAGACCCTGTTCCACTTAAGTCAGGCAGGGAACTGCTCCTGGATACTTTGAAGTTCAGATCTTGACTTTTCCAATCATGTGATTAACTCACGAGAAACTCTGGCTCTTACCATGATCATTAGAAGACCTGGCCTTCATGGTTTCCTGTGACTCTCAAGAGCTCTCTGAAGTGTGCTCTTGGGACCCCTTTACTAGGGTCCAAGATTCTCAGCCCAACTGCTGCCTTGTCTGCCTACCTTTGATCTCTCTGGCATCATGGTTTACCAACTGTTTTACAGGAGCAGATTAAGAACTCCTGAGAATCGGTTAATTTCCCCAAAAAAGGGCTGCATTTTGTATCTATACCACGTTTCTTCCATTCTGAGTCAGCTTGGGAGATTTTTGAAGTTTAAAATAAGGAAATTTTTAGTCCCGATAGTAAAATATTTATACTTTGATATTGAGTAAAATTTTCCCAGTGAACACAATCTTTGAAATACAAATGCAATTTCCATTTACTCTTCAAAGCTCTTAATTCTTTTTGGCTCAATGTCCCCTGACACTGCTATACAGATCCAGTCTTATTTGTTTCTGCATCGTCCCTGCCTTCAATATTAGACTTGGATCAGACAAGGCAAGATCTGAATGTCCTCCTTCCTTCATCCCAGCCCTGTTGAAAGGGACACCGGTCTGCTTATGACATTGTGTGAGAGATTCTGCCTTCAGAAGTCCTGGTTTCTAAAGAGCCTCTCATTCACAAATGGGGTGAAGAGGTGAATGGGATTGATTTTTTTTCTGCACAGGTCTTTATGTAAAGGCTGCCCAGTTTAAGTACATTCCCACTTTCCCAAAGCACCCCATCTTACAGCTTTGTACTCAATTCCCTGTTTTACACACAGCTGTTGTAATGGGAGGCTCCATGTTATCAAATGAAAAGGAGCAAGGAGAGAGATTGAAAGAAATGCCTGAAAGTTTCCTATCCATCATTTTCAGAGCTTCGGGGTGTTGCTAGGAAACAGCAGCAAATAATTGTGTCCTGAGCTTGTATTATTCAAATAGTTTCCATGTGCGTGTGCGATCTTCTGTGGGTACATTTGTGTGTGTGTCATCAGCAAATGGCTAGGGCTCCTCTGTCCCCAGCTGGCTGTTTTAGAACTTAGAGCTCCATCCTCTTCAGACACAATGAAGGGTGAGACTTACGGTTTTCTAAGACATTCCCATCATGAGCCAGAGTCAAATACACCCTTGTGTCTCCCGTAGGGATGTTTGGGGAATAGCATGGAAACCTGAGTTAGGAACAGGCATTGGCAATTTTGTATGTACTCAGTCATTGCTGTTGGTTTACTTTTCCCTGAAATATCAGATTCTTGAGCTGGAGTGATTGCTCAGTGGTTAAGAGAACCAAAATTTATTTGTCAACACCATGTCAGGAGGCTCACAAACACCTGTAAATGATGCTTTGACACTCTCATCTCTCCTATATAGTTACTGCATTGATCTGTGTAAACCCATACACAGACACAGACATATACACATAACTAAAAACTAAGTCCTAATGAAGAGCAAGATTTTACTTCAAAATACTAGCGATACTGACAAATTCCAATTTATAACATAGCTTTAAATCTTGTTTAGTAAATATTTTTTGTTTGACCATGAACCTTCCTGATCCCTACCAGAGGCCAATCAATTAGCTCGTTGGTGACAGTTTCATCCCCTCTGTAGTGAGGACACTAATAAGATCTGACTCGTAGGGTTATTATGCTAGGTTATGTATAGGGTTATTAAGCTAGGTTATGTATGCAGAGCCCTTTAGAGACCGCCACCACACAAGCATCCAGCTAGCACTCACGGTGGCATTTACACTTAGGATCAGCATCATTGTCTGCAGAAGTTGACGTCACGGACTGATGTCTACCTTGGTCTAGCCTAGCCTAAAGCCGAAACAGGGGGTCACGGAAGCAGGTCAGGGATCTCTGTCAGCAGCCATACTTGTTTGCTAGCATGGCCAAGAAAGAAGAAATGAAAGCAAAAGGAGAAGAGAAAATAAAGAAAATATCTAATAATAAATAAATAAAAGTAGAGGAGATTAAATTCTCTCATCTTCTTTCATGTCTCCTTCACATTACTAGTGTATGTTCATTTGCCATGTTGATGGGCTTCACGAAGCCATTTTCTTTTGTGTATATCAAGTACAGTGACCACACTCATCTCTGAATCCTCGCCTTCCTTCTTGTCTCCCTCCTGTTAGTCCATTGTCTTTACCCAGATAAGCTGACTGCCACTTTCAGGGCACATATATGAATAGATACATGAATATGTATAGACATGTGTGTATGTAGGTAATCTAGGATCCACATGTGAGAGAAAACATGTAATATTTGTTTTCCTAAGCCTGGCCTATTTTTGCAATGTAATAATCTCCAGTTTCATCTGTTTTCTGAAAAATGACACATTTTTTCTTTTTTTACTAAAACTAATACATACACATACATAAATCTGCAAGATATAAATATATATCACATAGATTTGTGGATATCCAGTTTCATTTGTTTTTCTGAATGTGATATAATTTTATCCTTTAATCTAAAATGTGTGTATTACACATGCACACACATGCACACACACACACACACACACACACACACACACATATGTTATGCATTCTTTTTCCAGTCACCTTATGGACGCCACTTAGGCTGATTGTGTATCACAGTGTTTTGTTGAATGCAGCTGTGCTGGAGTTTCCTTTGCTAAGCAATCCTATTTTGAATCTTCAATGTGAACCAGACATTGCCTGAGACTCTGGAACTAAGAAGCAAAATGGTTATTTTCCTGAGCTGATGAAGCTTGGTGTCTGATGGGAGAATGTGGTAACACACGGGCGCTCACATGAGAAGCATACAGTTTAGAAATTCTCTGAAGGAAAATGATTGGATGTAATAATACATAGAACACAGGCCCACCTCATTTGTGGGAACCCAAAAGCTGGGCCAACACACATCCAGCTGTGTGACCCTGGAAGAGTCTCCTGTGTTCATCATGAGAATCATGTCTTAACCAGTATTTTCATGCTAGATTGTTGAGAAATGCTACACATAAGCAATATACATTTACCTGAAGGCCAATTAAATAGTATCTTCTTAGTTTTGTAAAGCAATGGAATGGTGAATCGTGTGACTCAGTGCAGTCATGTATTTTTTCTAATGTTAGAATATCATATTCAGTATGGCCCATGACCACTATGCCTTCTTTTGATAGAAGCCTGCTTTGACTGCTCCTGTGAGCATCAAACAGTGTTTCTCACACTTCCTTGCCAGAAACCACCATCCACTAAAAAAGAACAGAGAAAAAGAAGGGAACAAATCGAGCTGATGTTGACAGAACACATTGTACCAAGTGTTTTCCTGTTTGTGGGTTCCATGCTAACCTATAAAACCTTCCAGCTTAGCCCATGTCATCTCCAATTTAATGCCGAATTTCATGCAATGGGAAATAATTCCCTTAAATCACTAATAAGAAGTCAGGCCAGGTGTGTGTGTGTGTGTGTGTGTGTGTGTGTGTGTGTGTGTGTCTGTCTGTCTGTCTGTCTGTTTGTGTGTCTGTGTCTGTGTGTGTGTGTGTTTGTCTGTGTATATTGTTTTTGACAAGAAAATAAAGGCTATCTGAAAGAAGCTGGGAGACAGAGCAGAAACCCATCTTGCCTTCTCCATCATTTGACCTTTAACTGAATTGCTGCATAGACCTCGCTGACTTCCAGATTTGAACAACAATATGTTCAAACTTAGTCACAAATAAAATAAAACACATGGGTGAATGGAAGTGAAAAGCAGACCCGGAAGATGAGCAGTCTGTGGAGGCATAGTGTGGGAACAACCTTTAAGCGAGACCTAAAATGAACCGGAACTGGGGTTCCTGGCAGCAAGAGCAGAAAGGAAACCTGGGGAAGCTGCTCAGGGCAACCTAGAATGCCCACGATTGCACCAGGGTCATTAGAATCTTCCAGAAAGGACAACTACTTCCTCCCCCACCCTGGACCCTGCTCCTCCCTTTCTGCTGCCATTATAGACTCATAATTCATGTTCATTTAATATTTATTAAATGCATAATTTAAACCAACAAATTATTTTTAATATAACAATTTTCTGTCTTGGAGAAACAGAATTGCATAGAATAGAATATTCAGTTCTCCTAACATCTTTTCTCATTTAAGTTGGATAATGAGACTTTTCTTAGGAAATCTTCCCTATTTGGGGGTTGTAGCTCAGTTGGAAGAGTGCTTGCCTAGCATGCAAAGTCCTGGCTCTATCCCCAAACCCCAACACTGAGCTGTGATGGCACCTACCTGGCAGGTGGAGGCAAGAGAAGAAGAAACACACCCTCAGCTACATCCTGAGTTTGAGACCAGCCTGAGATGTGTGAATGGCCAGGTCCTTGATCTGACTAAGGTATAGAGAGGATAGAGAAAAGACAACATATGGCCACGCATACACAAAAGCTGGGAATGGGTGGCCTGGCCTCTCTGCTGGGGAAACCACGGCACCCTGGAAACTGCATATTTCTTATACATAATTGAACAGGGAGGCAGGGTTCCTGTATACAGCTGTATAAGGCAGGAGAGTTGTTATAGACAGATGAACAAGGACACAGGATTATTATAAACAGCTGAACAAAACGAAGGGTTTAGGCTTAGCTCATCGTGGGACAGTTCCTGTAGGGAGCAGTCTTTAGTCCATAAACATCTAGGGGAAGAAAACTACAGGGGGATTTTCTGTACACACTGTCAACATCCAAGCAAGGACCCAGAGAAAGGTTTGCCATCCCTCCCATCCTCACCTGCCATGGCAGACAGCGGAGGCAAGGAGTTGACTTCTCCCATGGATCCTAGACTTTCCAGCCATTAACATGACCACAGCACAAGTTCTCTCCAGACTGTACACAGGGACTGATTATTCCACTTCCTACAATCAATAAATATTTTTCTATTTGGCCAAGTGTAATGAAAACAATTTTTGATAAGTTATAATTAAAACCATATGCAAGTCTCTCCAGTCAGATGTGCATCATGATTAGTCTCTCTAGAGGCTTTAACAACCTACTGACCCCTTGGGCAGCACCAGCAGATTCTACTGAGTCCTCGAACAATGTCCCTCAATCTCTCTCTCTCTCTCTCTCTCTCTCTCTCTCTCTCTCTCTCTCTCTCTCTCTCTCTCTATCTGTGTGTGTGTGTGTGTGTATGTGAGAGGGGGGTATTCTTATAAATCCTTGAATTAGTTTGAGATCTTAACTTAATTACAGAGCCAGCAAGAGCTTGTTTGTCTCTGAAGAGATTCTGAAACTTCATGTTTAAGGGATCTCAGGAGAGAAGATTCCTGACCCTATGTGGTCAGGGCCACATGACTTAATGCACCAGCTCTGGCCACTGTTAAACTAAATACAGAGACAAACAAAACAAGAAGCAAACAGGAGGGAGGGATCTATTAAATGCACCTTCTTTCTGCTAGACTCCCTTTAAAAAGCAAATGGCTTCAGCTCACAAAAAATACTTTGAAGTCACAGGGTGTTTGCTATGTATAAATCTTATTATTGGACCTTAGGTACCCAGGCTATATGCATGTAACCATGGAAGTGTTTCTGTTCTTGTTTCTGACATCCCTGCTATTATATGATAAGGATTAGGAAGGGCCAAAAAAGAGGTCAATAAAATGAATAAACTGAGTGGCTGGGACTTTTCTGTTTTGTTAGTTTTCTGCAGTGGTGACAAGTATCCCTTAATGATGGTTACATTTCTCATTGTTGTGACAAAGTGCAGAGAGAAGGAACTGAAAGAATTAAGAAGGAGGGAGAGAAGGACAAAAGAGATGGGCAGAAGGGTGGGGGTGGGGCTAGGGGAAGGGAAGAGAGAGAAAGGGAATGAGGAGAGAGGGAGGGTATATTTTTCTATCAGCTTGAGGATAGAGGGAGTATGAGAGCAGGTTACTTTTTACCCACATTCAAAAAGCAGAGATTAATGAACGATGCTGCCCACTTCATTTCTCTCCCTTGACTTCACTGTTAATCCCAGGGAGTTCAGCTCATGAGATGGCACTGTCCTTATTCAGGGTGGGAAATCCCTCCTCATCTCATTTTCTGGAGATACCCTCAAAGATACACCTAGAAGTGTGTCTCCCAGGTGACTCCAAACCCAGGAGCGTTAACAGTGAAATTTAACCATTGTAGCAATTCGGGATCTCCTGGAAGAGGACAGAGAACCACAGTGAATTCCATGGCTTTTCACAGAAAATGGAACCAGTGTTCCAGCAGAGTTTCTTGTGAGTGTTGGGGCTCATCAACCAGTTTCATCTCTATCACTCTCAAACCTGAGAGCCTATTTAATACTAATCATTTTTTCTCTGATTAAACACCTATTTGACAGACGGTAACATCTTTATTTTCTTATGTGATTTCATTCAGCTTTGTGGCTCATTTGTCAGGTAATTAGCTACCATCTCCCTATCCTAGTGCATCGACTCTATGAAATTCAGAACTTCCAGCTTCATTTTCTCTTGATATAAACACATGTATAATGTCAACAAATGTTTGCAGAATTAACTGTCAAATGGTAGTAAAGTGAGGTTCTGACGCAAGATGCCTTATAGACATTACATCATACATCTATACATATGTATAGATGTATATGTAATACATCTATACATATGTATAGATGTATATGTACTATATATACATCCACACATGCAAGTATATATAATACACATGGACACACACATACACACAATCTTTAGGGCTTACCTTTCTTCCCTACCCACTGTGATGGAGAGGGAAGAGAGATCCCCGAATGACCTGTCAAGGCTCACTCAGGTTCTAGCATACTATCCATCATTAGCTGGGAAGCTTGTGCTTGTTGAACTGATTCCTTGCTTCACTAACTGACTAATAAGAAAATCTAGAATACCGTGGAACAGAGTTCCTTATATAAACCAGAACTAAACAGCATTTGGCACCTACAGGATGCCAGTCTGATTTGAGTATAGTTTCCAAGCTCATAGCTGGAAGGCAGCGACAAGCTCACTGTGTTGCTCTTATTTCTTGCCACTACGATAAAGTGTCTAGCAGTGCAACTTAAGGAAGGAAGGTTTATTTGGCTAAGAATTCCAGGTTATGGTCCACTGTGGAGAAACCTGACAGCTGGCCACATCACTGCCACAGTCAAGACCCTAAGGGAATGAGACAATGTGTCCACAGCCAAGACCCTAGGGGAATGGAACAATGTGTCCACAGCCAAGACCCTAGGGGAATGAAACAATGTGTCCATGCTGATTCTCAGTTTGTCATCTCTTTATCCAGCCCAGGGCTCAGCCCACACAGAGTATCACCATATTCAGGGTGTGTCTTCCCATCTACATTAATTCAATTAAGAATTATTGAATTCCCTCAAACACAAGCCAACTTGATCTAAACAGTTCTCATTGAGACACTCTTTACAACTGATTCTAGGTTGCCTCAGGTTGACAATTAAAACCAGTCATTACAAGTGTGGAATCACTCTCCTGGCTCATCCTGTAACTATGTAATTCAAGAGTGAAAGATGGCTGACTCTGCTTTTAAGAAGTCTTCATGTATAAGTAGTGGCCCCAAACTGGCTCTCAAAGTTGAATGGGAGGTGTCTAGCCTAAGAAGGTATACAGGTTGGGGAAGATGTTTGCATGAGGAATGAAAATCAAACACCAAAAAAGTATATGAGATTGGCAAGAGAGAGAGATTTGGCAAGCTGGAGCATAGATTATATGTGGTGGGTCTCTGAAAAGAGATACAGAACAATGTGTCCGTAGCTGAGAGAAAAGATCAACAATGGCTAGCAACACTGTTGCAGAGACCAGTCCTCAAAATCCTAGTTAGTTATCACTGGGGAACATAACTAATTTTCTAATTTCTTCCTTCCTTCCTTCCTTCCTTCCTTCCTTCCTTCCTTCCTTCCTTCCTTCCTTCCTTCCTTCCTTCCTTCCCTCTCTCCCTTCCTCCCTTCCTTCCTTTCCTCCCTCCATCCCTCTGTCCCTACCTTCCTTTTAGATTTTTTAAGTCATAGCCTTACAGCTTATGTCAACTAGACCTCAGGACAGTTCTTCAAAGTCCTGGTTATTTAGTCAATGAGGGATATAATTTTCTAATTCCTTCCTTCCTCCCTTCCTTCCTTCCCTCCCTCCATCCCTTTTAGATTTTAATGTCATAGCTTCACAGTTTAGCTCAAGCTAAACTAGATCTCACGTCCAGGCTGTCCTTAAACTCAGGACACTCCTCATGTCTCACCCTCCTGTGTGCTGGGATTGCAGTATATGTTATCATGCGTGACTCTATTTTTATACATCACTATAAATCTGTCATATTGATATGTACAGTATTTAACTTTTGCCATAGTTGTAAGCATTTGGAAACAAACAAACAAACAAACAAACAAAAAAAACCAGGCAGAGTGGAGAGGGAGAGAAGGTGGAAGGAAGGAAATTCAAAGCTGTTTAGAAGTCAATTGCCCTTTATTCCCTTGGCAGCGAGTCTGATAAAAGAGGTGGACCATGAGCTCCTCCCATGACGTGTGGAGCATCCTATGCCTGTGGGTGCTGTCCCTGTAATACACTTCTCACTAAATCATTTCCAGACACATGAGAGAAGATTGAAACTCACAGAGTTCTTACCTATCTAAAGCCAACCAGGATTGTCAGCTATGGTCACAATGGTAATTTTTGGCACAAGTGGGGGTAGCTCATCACCAAGATGTTGAAATAGTTCCCTACAGCTCTGGTAATGTCCATTGTACTGGTGTACCACCTTTATTATGTTTTCTCTTTGCTTTCATTTTTTTAAATCATTGAATAACCTCTTATTATGGATCAACATGTTGGCTTTATCTATGACTTCCTTGAGGTTTTTGTTCTGAAGAAATGCTATTAATGGATCAATGTGAGCAGCCAAAACCCCCAAAGAAAATACTGGTGAGTGTCTTTCACTTATCCACTGGTGGGAGTGCCCTAACACCAGCATCAAGATCAGAACATATCTAGGAAGTCACACACACACACATGCTCCTCCCACCCACCTTAGCTCATATTCTACCTTCCTCCACCCATCAATCAAATCTGTCGTTTCCTTTTTTTTTTGATTGATCTGAGCATTAGTCTACATGTGAAGCTCTCTGCTTTTCAAAGCCAGTCCTTGAATTCCTCTATGCATGCAGAATAATCATTCAGCTACACCGAATCAATATCACCTGCATCTTTCTTAGGGCATCAAGATGAGTGTGGTCATATTATTCTACAAACCAACTAGCACATCAGAAGGAAAAGGGGGGCTGGAAGAGATGGCTCTCTCCTCACGTCAGTTTAAAACTTCCTTGTTCATCTTAAATATTTCATTGCATTAATTTTTCAAAGCAACAAAACAAACATTCATCAAGTGACACTAAGCACGCCCCCCTTTGCTGGGTACATCTGTTGCTCTCCCACTGTGTCTGTGAATAATTCATGTTAATACATTTAAAGTATCCTCTTCCTTCAAATGAGCTTCACTCCTTTCCACACAGAATTTACTTGGAGGGAAACAGAGGTGAAAGCTTAGAGAGCTGGCCCTGAATTTTGTTCATCTTTGCCATTGCTACTTAGCTGTCTCTTCTGTTCCACGGATGATGAAGGAGAGGTGACTCCATAATTCCCAGGCCACTGAGAGCTTCCACAGATGTGAGCTAGCCCAGGATCTGCTCCGCACACAGACTCCCTTTCCCACAAACTCTGCAAATGCATTCAGTTACCTCTGTCCATTATAGCTCCCTCTGATCATGCCATGCCATAGAATATCTAAACTGCCAAGTGGCATTGGACAGTCAATTATGATGCTGGGAGGTGATGTGTGTGTGTGTGTGTGTGTGTGTAGGTGTGTCTCTGTGTTAAATATATATCAGTGTCCTAGTGTGTGTGTGTGTGTCTGTGTATGTATGTGTGTTACATATCCATCCATTTCCTGGTGTGTGTGTGTGTGTGTGTGTGTGTATGTGTTACATACACATTAGTGTCCTGCAATCTGCCTATCTTTGCACCAAATGCTAGAGTTATAAGCATCCACAGCCATAACTGGCTTTTTGAGTGCTGGGGATTCAAATGCATGTACTCAGGGCTACACCTGCAAAATCTTCCCCTCAGCCCTATGATGATAATTCTGAGCAGTGGTACTTCATCTAAATAAGACCACTTGCACACTTTTGATGCAGTTCAAGAGAAAACAATACACATATGTTTTTATTAGCTCTTCGCCATTTGAACTCCTGAACTGTCTTAGCATAAATCAGTTTTTCAGTTCTCAGCATTGGACCTGAGGCTTAGCTTTTACACAGAGCCTGAGGATCCAAATTCACCTCCTCATGCTTGTTCATTGCCCAGCTGAGCCCTCTCCTAGCCCCTCATCTTTTTTATTAATAAACTCTACTGAGATTTCCAGCATGTGACAGTTTGTATATGCTAGGCTCAGGAAATGGCACTAGTAGAAGGCATGGCCCTATTGGAATGGGTGTGTGGCCCTGTTGGAGTGGGTGTGTCATTGTGGCTGTGGGCTTGAAGACCCTCATCCTAGCTGCCTAGAAGCCAGTCTTCTGCTAGCAGCCTTCAGATGAAGATGTAGAACTCTCAGCTCCTCCTGTACCATGCCTGCCTGGATTCTGCCATGTTCCTGCCTTGGTGATAAGGAACTGAACCTCTGAACCCATAAGCCAGCCCCAATTAAATGTTGTCCTTGTAAGAGTTGCCTTGGTCATGATGTCTGTTCACAGCAGTAAAACCCTAACTAAGACACAGCATACCTACAGATTTTGTTTAAATTTTGATTCTGACGTCCCTTGCCACATGACGTGCTTTTACTTTACTGTCTGTCCGGTGACTCAATGACCAGGTTTCTAAGTACATTTGAAATGAACACACATTTTTTAAAAATCCCTATTCCCTGTGGGTATCTGAAGTTGGCTAGAAAGCCCTTACTGCTTCAGCCCCCTCCTGAAGCCCGTTTCCAGCAGGGATTTCTTGGCCATGCCCTTACTGCTTCAGCCCCCTCCTGAAGCCCATTTCCAGCAGGGATTTCTTGGCCATGAAAAGGAACAGAAACAGCCTAAAATATTTCATTCCTAGGCACACCAGACTTAAAAAAAAAAAAAAAGTTCATTCTTTTTTTTTTTTATAAAGGCCATATCTTTTCTTCCCAAAGAACTAAAATCACAGAGTCAGAACCCTGAAAATGAACCCAGGCAAAGAAAGAGCATGAATAGTGAAGCTCAGGGCCCTTCTAGAATTGTCGCTACTGTGCCTTGGTGATGATGTCACCACATCGCTGTGTGAAACTTCAAACCGTGTAAAGGATGGAATGCTTCAGCTACCAGCTGGCCTCTTGGTGATCTAAGGCAATGAGAGAGAACACAGGCATGGGAGTCCATTTTGTCAAATGGCTTAGAATCATATGAGAAGGTTCAGCTGGGAAAGTGCTTGCCTCCCAAAAGTGTGAACCTGAGTCCCATCCCCAGAACCCACAGAAAAGCAAGCATGGTGGTGTGCCATGTGGTCCAAGGCTGTGGCTGTGGCGGCAGATACTAGGGGATCTGTCAACTTCCCTGCCAGGCTAGACTAATCAGTGATCTCCAGTACTGAGAGACCCTGTCTCAGAGAAACTGAACCATATTTCTAAGGAATGACACAGAAAGTTGTCCTTTGGCTTTCACATATGCATGTACAGGCACACACATGTGCAGCCACTCCTTGCCCCCCAAAACACACACACACACACACACACACACACAATGGTGTGCTACATTCCCACTGAAGGTACCACTGGGAAGACCTTTAATAATTAATAAAATAATCCAACACATTTTTAAACCTGCTTAAGAAAGTCTCATACACAAAGCTATAACAGAGTATACCAGGAATATGTGAAATATATTGACTCCAGAAGATCTCACATTCTCTCTGGCCTCTGTGGACACTACACTTGTATGTGCATACCTGACACAGAAATATATACATAATTAAAAATAAATAAATAAACAAATATTATCAAAAATGTACCTGCCACGGTAATTTATACGTTGAGTATTATGGAAATAGATGCTCTGATTTATAAATGGGAAGATTAAGGAGGAAAACCTTCAGAAGGAGGGAAAGGATGAGCATATGTTGTTTCCCAAACAGAATAGTGCTACAGGGAGCCCAAAGACTAAAAGAATCATGTGCATCCATAGTAAAATAATAAGAACACGGACTGTGGTGGAGGGCTCAGAGCATGGATTATTCACCATGCAAGCATGAATAACAGTTCAGGTCTGACTCATGTAAAGTTGAATCCTGTTAGGTAAGTCTGTAATCCAAGCATTCGTGCAGAGAGAAGGGAGGTGGAGGCAGGAGACTCCCTGGAAGCATGGGCACTATATAGTCTGGCATACACAGTACTGCACAGGAGACATTAAATCAACCAAGGAAGATGCTAAGGATGGGCACGTGAAGTCCTCTGACTTCCATGCATGCTCTGGTGTGCATGTACTTGAATGTGCAAAAGTGCATGCACACACACATCTCATACACATACCCACCTCTCTCTCTCTCTCTCTCTCTCTCTCTATCTATCTCTATCTCTATCTATCTTTCTCTCTCTCTCTTTCTCTCTCTCTCTCTCTCTCTCTCTCTCTCACACACACACACACAAAGATACAAAAAAACACAGTAAGAATGAGAAACTAAGAAACCATTGGCATGTGGGTTTTGACACTGCAACACGGTAGCAAGTGTCACTAGCTCAGTAAGAAAGCCACCTTGGACTCTACTCTCTGAGTCCAACCTCCCCCTTTCTCTCTACTCTCTGCGTCCAACCTCCACCTTCTGCTCTACTCTCTGAGTCCAACCTCCCCCTTTCTCTCTACTCTCTGAGTCCAACCTCCCCCTTCCTATCTACTCTCTGAGTCCAACCTCCCCCTTTCTCTCTACTCTCTGCATGCAACCTCCAAGCTTTCCTAGGTTGTTTTCAAAGGAGATAAGGATTCTAGTGTATTAACAAATGAAAAATATCTCATATTATTGGTATGTACTCCTCTTAGAGGGTAATTTCAAACTGTATTAAAAACGAAAGCACTCAGGGCTGGAGAGGAGCTCTGTGTTAAGAGCAGGTATTGCTTTTCTTGAGTACCTGAGTTCAGTTCCCAGCCCTCATGCTGAGAACATCACATCCATCTTCAACTGCAGCACCAAGATCCTGATGTCTTTCTCTGACCTCTGGGAACACTGTTTTCATGATCACACACTCACGCAGACACACACAGACAGACACATGATTAAAGATGAAAATCTTTAAAATTCAGTGTATGCATAGAGCCACATTCAGAGCTCTGTCCTATAGAAACAATGGGATCTGGAGATACAGATGTATCTACAATGATGCTCAATCACTCAATTTGTAATATAAAACTCTTGGCACTGCATCTCAAATGAAATCCAGTGAGAAATGACCAGTGGTGCCAGTCCAGTCCCACTATAAGAATAAAAAACTGTCAGAAAGCACCCATACATGTGTGGACAGTATCATATTTCTTTCTTCCTTTTTTTCTCCCAAAGTCTGTATGTCAATTTTTTTTTTAATGTGAAACCACACCTGTCCATGCAAAGCCAAGTGCAGTTTTCTTCCTCATTAATGTTCCAGGATTGGAGTCAAGTCTGTGATGACCCGGTCTGCCTGGGTGGGGCCGGTGATCTCCTCTAGAGCCAGGTTTATTGTGAGGCTGGGGATAAATAGTTTACAAAACCCAACTCATCATTCCTGGAAAGCACAATTAGCAGGCTGCCACCTCGTTATGCTGTGTTTTCAGATCCCGTGTCACTTGGGGCTTTTATTGTGCATTTCCTTTAGTGAGCTGTGTCAGCAGATGATAGCCACATGGTAATACTCCCACAGCCGAGCATCAAAGGCCTCCCAACTCCATCAGCCCTTTTCCCTTCCTGCTATTTGCTCACTGACCTTTTGCAAATTTAATTATTTATACCCAACTTGGTTTGTATTTCCTCCTCTCCCTCTCCTTCTCTGACTCTCCCTCTCCCTGCCCCTTTGTCTGTCTCCCCCCCGGCTGCCCACAGTAATATATCAGATGCAGAATTAATGCCCTCAGCCAGGCACTGTAATGTCCTCCTCCAGGATGGTGCTGCTTTCTCAAGTCAAGTAATGAGTGGACAGGAAGTTGTCAAAGGACTCTGCTTTAAGAAACGAGGTGTTACAATAAGGCTCAGATGACGTGACGGAATAGCACACTGACTTCCCCGTATTGGGAGGAATCTTACAAGAGATAGAGAGCTTCTCATCAGACAGTATGGGCTGCCTGAGCAGGAAGTGACATCACAGCAAGAATAGGTTAAATCTTAAATGGCTTGATGACCTTTTGCAATAAAACGTCAAGGTGGGTTTACCTTGCTATGCGCTCTGCAATCCCTTCCAAATCCATTGTTTCATTTTAAGGAAGTGAGGAATGAGAAGGCCTTAGAGTAAGAATAGTCTCCCAGTGGCTGCATTTTAGCATGGGAGAACACAGTTTGAGAGTGTTGTCATGGCAATAGCAGTCCTTAGCTTTTGAATTGCAGAGACTCTGGAGCTAACGGTGTCTTAAGGGCTTCTGCTCCATAGACTTGTGTGTTTAGGGGTATTAGGATGAGTCAGGGAGACTGGGTGCTGCATGGCATGGAAAAGAACCTGACTTCTCCATATTATTTTCTACAAGCAGTGAGATGACCCAAAGATCTGGTCAGTGCTGATTTACTTTCTAATGGTCATTAGAGAAGATGAACAACTTGAGAGTGTGTGTGTGTGTGTGTGTCTGTGTGTGTGTGTGTGTGTGTGTGTCTCTGTGTGTGTGTGTGTGTGTCTGTGTTTTCATGTGAGTACAGAGATACCAGGATGTGCGTGTAAAGGAGGCCAGAGGACAACCCCAGGTATGATTACTCTCCTGCCACCTTGTTTTAAACAGTGTTTTATTGTGCTTCAGTTTGCATCTATCCCAGGCTAGCTGGCCCCTGAGCTTCTTGGAATTCTCTTGTGCCTCCCTTCCATCTGCGATAAGAGCACTGACATTATAGACAGTACTGTGTCCCACTTTACACGGCATCTGGGGGTTCAAACTCATGTCCTCACATTTGTCCAGCAAGTACTTCACCTACTGATCCTCTCCCCAGACCTGGGAGCTTTATTCTTGTTTTAAATCTATAACATGGACATTAACTATAGGAAATTATTTGAAATGTAAATTATATTTTAAAACCTGTGCTCACTAGAAAAGGACATCATTTTCAAATGTCAAGGTGAGAGGGGATGCATGGAGAGATGGCTCACCAGCTAACAAGACTGGCTGCTCTTCCAGTTGACTCAGGTTTGATCCTAGCATCCACATGCCATCCAGGTGCAGCAAATCCAACATGTACTTCTGGCTTCCATGGGCACCAGGCACACATGTGATTCACTGGTATGCATGCAGACAAAAAAACCCACAGACATAAAATAAAGACATTAAGTAACTAAATAAGAAAATTTCAAAGTATCCTATGTTATTGTTTATGTACATAAATGTATGAGCTGGCACATTACACAGATTAGCATCTGTACATGGCATGCATGTAACTTTTCATTCAAGCAGAAGATCATAGATCATTGATTTATGAATAGTAACAAGGACCCTCAACGATGTCGTGACTTCTCACCACAGACGTTGATAGTTTATCGTCTATGTGATTGATTAAGGTTGGCTTTTCTTGTTTTCTCAGATGGCAAGCAGCCTTCTTCAGAGATTGTGTGTGTTATTCTTGTACAGTGTGGGTTGTGAGTGGGCTTTGGGGTGCTTAGATAATAGGAGAAGCTGCATACTCCCTGGGAAATTATCTTTAAGACTTGATGACTGTGGTGAATATCGTGTTTGCTAGCTCCTATGAAGATGACGGGGTGAGGCTAAAATGGCTATGAAGGTGGGAAGAAGGAAGGCAGAGAGAAGGGGAAGGAAGAATGGAGGAGGGAGAAGAGGAGGAAGGAAAATGGGAGGAAGGGAGGAACTTTGGGAGCTGTCCTATCTTTGCTTTCTGTTGCTGTGATAAAACACTGACCAAAATCAACTTGGGAGGAAAGAGTTGATTTGACTTACAGGTTACAATCATTCACTCAAGGAAGCCAAGGAGAAACTAAAGCAAAGGCCCCTGAGGAACTGTGAATCCAGACTCCTTCCCTCACTGCTCAGCTAGATTCTTACACAGTTCAGCCTGCCTCCGGATGGCACCACCTGCCATGGGTTGGGTTTTCTCTGTAGGTTTTATATACCTCTTACGGTTTTCACTGTACTTAGTAGAAACATCATGCTTATGCCTGGAACAGCATTTTCACTTGCTGTTTGCTTATGGTAAATAAGCCAGAGTCATTCTTTATTTTCATTGTCATATGGGCCACCATACCTTCCCAATTCATAATATGACATTTTACAACCAACAAGGCTAATTAGTAGTTTGACTTATTTAAAAAATATTCATTCCTCATAAAACCATGGTGTGCTATAAAACCATCCAAGGCTGACCTCTCATTTCCTGTCTTTCCTTGTCCATCTTCAAATGAACCATAGGTTCTGGAAAAGTCACTCAGGAAGACTGATTCTCCCTACGCCTTTCTCTCCACTCACCCTGCCTTGTAAAAGGCAAAGTTTCCAAATCAAGGTTTCCGTGGAAAAACTCAAGTAATGAGGATCTGTTCCTCCAACCCACAGAGCATCTACAGCTAGCATGATCACTTCAAATAAAGTCCACTATTTTCCTAACAACATTATACTATTTTTAAATAATCAGACAGACCCACCCTACCCCACAAAATCCTTTACTTTCCATGCTTCTGGATTGAGCTGTACTAAAACTGTATAACTTGCTAAAATTGGTGGCTGTTATCAATTAAAGAAAAATTAGATGACATGTTGTTAAACAACACGCTGTCAAACATTGTCTTTTGTGTATCTGTGTGCTGGGAATGGTCCCAGGTACGAGCTGGGTGATGATCCCCAGTTGCCTACATTTCCCCTTGGGGCTCAAGCCTTAGATATCATTCACCTCACCTAACATTGGCAATTATTATGTATTGCATTTACTTCTCCAAATGTAAACAATAGAAAAACATAGCTGCATCTTCTCCTTTCTCTTCAGCTCATTCTTCATGTTGCTTCTAAGGGACATCATTAAACTGTTATGCAACAGTGTTTAGAATGTAACTGTTAGAAGTTACATTACTTTTATCTAGACACCATGGCCAAAGCATTGGTCTGAGAATCATAGTGGAAATACACCTTGAGCTGGGCCAGTGAGAGTTTCCAGAGCCCTTTAAACCAAGGATGACATGAATGTTGGCTGCACCCTCCAAGCTGAGGTCCTTGGCTGTATAGAAGGGAAACAGCGGGGAGGGAAGCAAAGTGGTCACCAGCATTCACCTCCTTCTGCTTCCCGAGTGAGGACACAGTAAGTTGTCCTCACACACAGAATGACCAGCTGGGTCCTGTTCCCACTGCCCATGCCCTACCCCTAACCCCGCAGGATGGACTGCACCATCAAACTGTGAGCCAAAGAAAACCACTCCTGCCTTGGGTTGCTTTGGCCATGTGTTTTATCACAGCACGGAGAAAATTAACTAATGTGATATGCTTCTGGGTGTTCCAATTTCTCAGAGGGAAGTTGAAGGTGATTTTCATAATCTCTGCAAACTTCAATTTACCCTTCACTATAATAGAGTTAAAATTACACGCGGAGTCTTGTTGGAATTAATTGGGCAGTGTGTTAGTTATTATTGTAGTGGTTATTGGCTTTGTGACATAAGTGAATCTGAGTCACTCTTTTATATTACAGTTATTTATTTATACACACACACACACACAAGCATGCTACTACATACATGTGGAAATAAGAGGACATTTTGGGGAAGCAGCTTCTCTCTTTCCACCATGTGAGCTCACACACACACACACACACACACACATACACACACACACTCACACGTGCACACGCATGCTACTACATACATGTGAGCTCTAAGGCCCAAACTCAGACCATCAGGCTTTGTGGCAAGTGTGTCACCCACCGAGCCATCTCACTGGCTGAGGAACTAACTTTAGCCATGGTGTGGTGCTGCAGTGCTGGTTCAGGGTTGGGAAATCTATGCTACATGCAGAAGTCTAGACCTCTCATTTACACTATAGCTCTCTAGTGCCATCTTGGTCCTCCATAGGCCTTCTTTCTTCCAGCTTACAGGCAAAGAAATGCAGAAAATAGTGTGGATTCTCTAGTTAGTCAACATTCCGAGACATGAGCCCTTCCATCTGCATGCTACTACACAAAGGGGTCTGTCATCTGGCTTACCCTGCTCCATGGTAGGGCTGGTAAATACCACTTGATGACAAGCAGGAAAGGGGAGGCATAGATGAGAGAGCACTGCTACAGCCCTCTCCCGGATCACTATTTGGAGGGAACCACGTTTTCATTCTTAGCCACGAGGGCTCAGCATCCCTTTGGTTGTCATTCATGTTGTTCAAGTTCACTGAAGCCCAGCTATCAACTCAGTAGGCCTTGAACTTCTGGGAACTCAGAATGAGTAGGCCATGCAGTTTTCGCCCAGAAAGCTGTGTTTGAAATATAATCTTCTTTGGGGGCCAGCAAGATGGCTCTTCTGGCAAAGGTGTCTGCAGTCACATCTGATGACTCGAGTTCTATCCCCAGGCCCTTCCTGATGGAAGGAGAGAACTAATCTACAAGATTTGTCCTCTGAGTTCTACATCTGTGCCATGGCATGTGCTCATACACAGACATACACACATACTCACACTCAGACTAAATAAACATAGCAAGTAAACTTAAATAGCTATTTTTATAGTTCCCACTAACAATAATTCTGTTACCAGAGAAGACCTAAAGACATGTTTGGCCTCAGTCTCAATTGCCACCAAAATACTAAAAATGAGTAATAAAAATGAAGGAGATATCAAATATCTTTCATTAATTATCTTCTATTTTTCATTTAATCAAAATTACATGTGGGGATGGAGAGCTGTCTCAGTAGTTAAACACATTTGCCATTCTTGCAGAGGACCCAGGTTTGGTTGTCAGCACCCACATGGTGAGCATGCATTTCTGAATTCTTAAAAGACACATTTAAAGTTTTATTTATTTGTTTTTATGTGTCTCTTCATTGGCCTGCATTAACTTGAACCACATCCGTGCAGTTCACACAGAGACCAGAAGGGGGTGCTGAATCTCCTGGCGCTAAACTTGTAGATGGCTGTGAGCTGCCATGTTGGTGCTAGGCATTCAACGGAGGTCATCTATGAGAGCAGTTAGCAGTCAGAAGCACTGAGCCATTGCTCCAGCCCCAACAGACACATTTCTAAAGAAATAAATTGAAATTTAATCGTCATATATTCTCTTAAACTGTATTACTTCTGATTGAACATGAAGGCAAAAGTCAGCATGTGTTTCTGAATCAAGCATCAAAACTGAGACGCGCTACTGGCCACTGCATTTCATATCAAAGAGTAGGTGGATCAGGGTAATGTCATCTTTCATTTTGGAACATCTTATTCCTAGCGGGAACTATTTCCATGTGAGCTGACGCGGAAAATACACTGCTTGAAGTAAGTTTTGAAATGAAGTGAAATATTGTAAAATGACAGAGAGAAAGGCTCTCTGTGGGACTGATAGTTACCTGTGCTCTGCTCCTGCAGTCAGGAAGCCATTGGTTCAGGAGCACGGTGTGGTACCCATTTGACTATTTAACCAAGATCTAGTGCACCTCTCCTGTGACATACCCTACATTATGTCCCCTTTTTTTTTTTGTATTTTATGAAAGTTCAACATTTTACCAAGTGTCTGGCTTATATTTACATACACAGAAGCATGTATATGCAGAGTTAAACATTGAAGATGAGATCATAACTGATGGTATTTAGATTTAAGGAGCCTGTTTACTATTCTGTTTTGTACTTTTCATTGAGAATCTTGCCTAAACACTGCTATATGACCTCTATATAATTTGTATTATGTTTCCCTGTCCCTTTCTAACTGGGATGAATGGTGTGTATTTGTGTACGTGAGTGTGATAATTGTATGTGGGTGCACGTGTATGTCACATGTACTTCTGTGTGTGTATTGTGGAGGGCAGGGATCCAGATCAAGTGTCTGAGTCTACCCCCAGCCACACGCACAAGCAAGCTTTATTTTTTATTTTGATTTTAAAGTTTCTTCCACCTTAATTTTGAAGACTCGCTGAACCTGTAACTCGCCACCTTAATTTTAAAGACAGAGTCTCGCTGAACCTGTAACTCGCCATTCTGCTTGACTGAGTGCCCACCAGTGAGTCTCCAGGACTTTCCATGGCCTCACCCACATGGCCCCTAAACTGGGGTTTACAGATACATTTTGCTGTGTTTGACTTGTGTGTGGGTACTGAAAATGAAAACTCAGGATGTCACGCCTGCAAAGCAAACTGTTTTCTAAGCAGCCACGAGCCTAGCTCCTCTCTTTCTGTTTAACACTTACTCTCATATGCCCTCAGGGTCCCAAACTCACCACGTAGCCCAGGCTATCTTTAAACTCCTATTCACCTTTCAAGGGTATTCCCCCCATGGTCCAATGTTCTCTTTGAAGAGCAATTTGACACCCAGTTTTGTCATTTTTCCTTTAATCACTATTATAATTTTTCTGTGTTTAATAGGAGCACAGAAAATAACATCCTGATTTCTATTGATTCTCACGTAGTATAACGATGGGGTTCTTCCAGAAGGTCTGCTCACATGTGTATATTTAAGCTTCCTCCTTGATATTTCTTGAATCCTATTGAAAGAACATTTCAATGATTCAGATTTGTATTTGAAAATAATAACATCGTCCTATTTGGCTTCAGCTGTCAACTCGACATAGCGTAGAGTCCCCTGAGAAGAGAATCTCTCTGTTAAAAGGATTTTGCTGGATCAGATGGGTCGGTGGGCATGTCTAGGGGGGATTGTCTTGGTTGCAAATTGATGTGAGAGGACTCTGCCCACTGTGGGCAGAGCCATTCCTAGGCAGGTGTGTCTGAACTAAGGAAGAAAGCTAACTGATGTGTCAACTAGGGTTTGGCACTCTACCACAGCTATCCTCTTCATTTGAACCAGGTCTCTGTTGCAAAAAGAAGCTTTGTGTGAGGAGGGCTTGAAGCTACTCTTACTTCCAGGACAAGCATTTAGAATGCAGTAAGAAATGCTTACTTCCTGGTTTAGGAGGGTGACAATAGTTTGTTATCCTTTAGGATTCTTGACCTCAGCAGCCATGTGTACTTGACTAGATTTATAGTACCAGGTATGAACTCCCTCTTGTTAATCAGGCTTTAAAGTCCTTTGAGGCAGCTGTTGGTTATACCCTGGAGTAAGGGTCACCTTCACGTGCTTAGGGACATCTCGCCATGTTGGTCCTTGCTGTAGTTTACAGGCTTAACAGCTGGGCATGGCCACTGACTGCCTGTCTCCATTGGCAGTTTGCATAGCACCTTCAGATACCATGAGAGCACATCTCTAGAGAGGAGGCATGGAGCTGGCTCTCAGGGAGGAGGCATGGAGCTGGCTCTCAGGGAGGCGGGAGGGAAGAAGGAAAAAGAAGGAAAAAAAAGAGGGAGGGAAGAAAGGCAGGAGGGAGGAAGGGAGAGGGGGAAGAGAGGAGGGAGGGAGAAAGGGAATGACGGAGGGGCAGAGGGAGGGAGAACTATGTTTGGACCTTTCCTCTCAACTCCTCAGGAGCATCTTTGCCTGTTCACTCCCCAGGTCACTACTTCCAACTCCAGTATACACATCACTTGTAAGCCATACCTGGTGATAGCCCACAGGCAGGAAGCCTGTGCCTCTCTTGCATATTCTCCTCCACTGTGACATATCTCTGCCTTCCTCACACCTGCCTGGGCACACTCGGTCCTGCAGGACATTCTGGGCCATTTGCCTCTTCTTGGTCCACTCATCCATGCATCACCATAAGCACCTGGGGGTTTTATTCCCACTTCAACCCATGGACAACACCATTTCAATGGGCTCTTTCTGCCGGTTTGCTAGTTCAATCCTTGTCGCCTTGATTAAGTAGTCTCTAACATTCTTCAATGACGTCCGAGGGTTTGGAGTTTAAAACTAAATTGCTTCTGGGAAAAACAAATCAAACTTGCACTGCGGACCTAAAGAGAGTGCATTAAAACATTACGCTGCACTTTTCTTGGTAGAATAGATTGAGAGTCGCAGTTATGTTTCTTCCAGCAATGTTGGATTCTGAGGCACTGTGATTAATTTCTGCTCTAGATTGAGTTTCTATCCCACACTCCACTCTCTGTTTGATATGTCTACATTCTTCAGTGTATCCAATGTCACTTTATGCCATAAATTATTGCCGTGGGGGCCAACAACCCAGGCAATAATCCCTACTTGTGCAGGAGGGACTGCACCAGGGGGTGTGGATTTGATCTGTGTTGTCCTTGACTGATTTTCTGGGTGTCATTAGGCCAATGGTTCAACCTTCACAGCTCTTCACCTTGCATGCCAGCCTGCTGGAGTCACTGCTGCCACGTCACCGCTGAAACATAATTTCTGGAGGGCAAAAGGTAGTGTTGGTAGTCAGGAATGCTCAGGAATGCTCCTGAGTTCTCCAGTACTTCATAGCTGTCTAACAAGCTCCATTTGGAGGTTATAAAGGCAAGCTCAGCAAAATGTTTGCCATAGTTACCTTGCTGTGAAGAGACACAAGGACCACATCAACTCTTATAAAGAAAGCATTTCATTGGAGCCTGTTTACAGTTTCAGAGGGTCCACGAGTCCATGAGTGTCATGGTGGGAAGCAGACTGGCATGGCACTGGAGCGGTACCTGAGAGCTTTATATCATGATCCACAGCCAGCAGGGAGATGAGAGAGAGGAGAAAGAGGGGGAGAGAGAAAGAGAGAGACAGAGAGATAGAGACAGAGAGATAGAGAGAGACAGAGAGATAGAGAGACAAAGAGACAGAGGGGGAGACAGGGAGACAGAGAGAGACAGACAGAGAGGCTGGGACTGGCATGGGCTCAGTCTGACCTAATGACACATCTCCTACAACAAGGCCACACCTCCTAGTCCTTTCCAAACAGTTGGGGACTTAGTCCCTTTTGACTAAGCCTTCAAATATATGAGCCTATGGGGGTACTCTTATTCAAACCACCACAGCAAGGGAATATTTTTGTTTTAAAATTAACCTTTAACAGCTTAATTTTATAGTTCCCATGGCAGAGCATTTGACCAGTATGCATGAGGTCCTAGGTTCGATCCCTACTTGTAAGTTTAATAAAAGCCCATGTCCTTTGTCCTCATTAGAAATGGTCCTGGTAATCTGTCCAGCATTTGTGCTGTCCACCTTCCCCCAGACCCACTGTGTTCCCCCAGACCCACCGTGCTCAGGAGTGATCGTTCCCCCAGACCCACC
>NW_022196906.1:110505953-110534460 GCF_008632895.1 Mastomys coucha | reverse complement strand
CCCCCAGACCCACTGTGTTCCCCCAGACCCACCGTGCTCAGGAGTGATCGTTCCCCCAGACCCACCGTACTCAGGAGTGACCGTTCCCCCAGACCCACCGTGTTCAGGAGTGATCGTTCCCTCAGACCCACTGTGTTCAGGAGTGATCGTTCCCCCAGACCCACCGTGTTCAGGAGTGATCGTTCCCCCAGACCCACTGTGCTCAGGAGTGATCGTTCCCCCAGACCCACTGTGCTCAGGAGTGATCGTTCCCTCAGACCCACTGTGTTCAGGAATGATCGTTCCCCCAGACCCACTGTGTTCAGGAGTGATCGTTCCCTCAGACCCACTGTGTTCAGGAGTGATTGTTCCCCCAGACCCACCGTGTTCAGGAGTGGTCGTTCCCCCAGACCCACTGTGCTCAGGAGTGATCGTTCGTTCCCCCAGACCCACTGTGTTCAGGAGTGATCGTTCCCCCAGACCCACCGTGTTCAGGAGTGATCGTTCCCTCAGACCCACTGTGCTCAGGAGTGATCATTCCCCCAGACCCACTGTGCTCAGGAGTGATCGTTCCCCCAGACCCACTGTGTTCAGGAGTGATCGTTCCCCCAGACCCACTGTGCTCAGGAGTGATCGTTCCCCCAGACCCACTGTGCTCAGGAGTGATCGTTCCCCTAGACCCACTGTGTTCAGGAGTGATCGTTCCCCCAGACCCACTGTGTTCCCCCAGACCCACCGTATTCAGGAGTGATCGTTCCCCCAGACCCACTGTGCTCAGGAGTGATCATTCCCCCAGACCCACCGTGTTCCCCCAGACCCACCGTGCTCAGGAGTGATCGTTCCCCCAGACCCACCGTGTTCAGGAGTGATCGTTCCCCCAGACCCACTGTGCTCAGGAGTGATCGTTCCCCCAGACCCACTGTGCTCAGGAGTGATCGCTGGTTCAGAAGCATGTGGACTTGGCCCTTACTTTTTCAAAGTCATTTCTACAGCCTACATAACTGCACTGATCTCCTGCCCTGCCCTGCTTACATCCTTCACAGGACCAGTCTGTTCACTAGCTGTTTAAGCATCACCTCTTTAGATGGCTTGTGTCAGTGTCTGCTTATGTATCATCTATCTTTCTACTTATAACTATCTATCTATCTACCTATCTATCTATATATCTATCTATCTATCTATCTATCTATCTATAATGTACCTATCTACCTATTATTCTTCATCATCTAATGTCTATCATCTACCTATCATCCATCACCTATCATTTACCAACCTACCTATCTACTTTTTATGTTCTCCATTATCTAATGTCTATTGTCTATTTATTATCCATCCATCAGCTATCTATCAGCTATCTACCTATCAGGTATCTATCTATCTATCTATCTATCTATCTATCTATCTATCTATCTGTCACCCATCGTCTATCATCTATCTACCTATAATTTAACTATCTATGTATCTATCATGTATCTACTTATCTACTAATTACTTATGTTCTTTATTGTCTAATGTCTATATCTATCTATATCTATCTATCTACCTATTATTTATGTTCATCATCTAATGTCTGTTATCTACATATTCTGTACCATGTCATCTATTTATCTGCCTGTTGTATTATTCATCTTCCATCTATATTTGCCATATTAATCACTTATTATCTGTCTTTATCTATCATCTGTGTATTTGTCATCTATCTGTTTATGTACCTATCTATACATCCTCTATGTACCTGTCTATATACTTTTATATATCTGTGTATCTGTTATATAATTTATCACCTATCTCTAAAGTCTGTTATCTATCATTTATTACCTATTGTCTACCTATATCTATCATTTATATATTATCTATTTATTTTATCTATTTATTCATCTGTCTATATAGCATCTATGTAACTGTCTATATGTAATCTGTCCATCCATCTGTTATCTTTCTATGTGCCACCTGTCTATATATAATTTATGTATCTGCCTGTCTATATATCATGTATGCATCTCTCTGTCTCATCTCCTTCCATTTGTTCTCATCTGTTCTTACAATCTTTGAATAAGTTGTTTATACATTCCCCTTCTCTAACTACACCTCCTTTTGGTTTCACAGGGTTGAAAACCCCTTGTAAGTATCTTTTCTCTTTTCTATTGTCCGTGGTACCAGATAAAACTAGTGACCTTCTGGAGATAGCTCTGTGGTATCTGAAGACATTACCATGTACAATGAAGGGGTTTTTAATGGCATGTGAGATTAAGGTTACTTTCCCCCTGACTTTAGTGTATGGAGCTTGTCCTGGGTTACCAGAACCTGCACACGGCAACCACACGGGTTCTGAGAAGCATAAAGGAGGAGTAGAAAGGGGGTACACACTGGCGTGCTACAAGATGGTCTTGACAGATTGGTGCTGGATTTGAAAAGGAGGCAGAGTCAGGAGCCAGGGGATGTGGACATCGATGGTGAGAAGTTTTGTAAGAACACGGAATGCTACCTCACACAATCATGTCAGGCACAATCATATCATGTCATGCACTTACACTAAAGACCGATGCAGCATTCAAGCATGCTGGTGCAAGTCACCCAGTGGGTGGCAGTTGTTACCATTGTCAAAAGTTAATAGATCAGATGACTAAAGTACGAACAAGATTAGACGTGAAAAATGCTACCAGTTACACATAAAATAAAAGAGAATTCACATCAGAGGAGATGAACAGAAAAATCAGCTGAGGGGATTCTTCATGTAACATAGTTGCATCTTCGAGAGATACATGAGTAGCGAATTCTTATGAAGGATACAGTGGTGGGGCAGCATCTCATGGTGAATATTGCCTGCAAGATTCGTGACCATTTAACATTCACCATCTCCAGCAGCATTGTGTCTAATGTTATTGAAAATTAAAGCATCCTTAGCAATTATAAACCAAAATTATAAACCATTATTATAACCATCAAATCATTGAGCCCAAGACCACTGACATACAGCAGTGACAAGCCTGTTCTCAGGTCTCAGTGACCCAACCAACTCACATGAGATGGAAAGCATTTAGCTTTCAGAATCGTGCAGGCAAGTCACCTTTCACAATCGTGCAAGCAAGTTCCATCATAAGAGGAAGAACGTGCTAGGGGAGATAAGAAACATCTGATGTTTACTGGACATAGAGAACACAGTGGTTTCTACCCACTCTGCTATTTAATCCTCAGACTTCGTTGTAACCAATGTAATTATTAATCCCATCTATAAGCTCGTAATAGCACTTAATCTTTGGAGAGTTTTAGAGTGAAAGGCAGTAGCACTGGAACTAAAACCCGTTCTCTGTGATGATGGAAGGCAAGCTCGTACCCAGCTAATATCTCTTCTGCCCAAGAAATGGAAAGTGAATGACGGATACAGCTTGCCTTCATCTTAAAAACAGCTTAGGGATTCCAGGGCAATGAAAAATACCTTTATTTACTCTCTTCCTATTGAGTAAAATATTAATAAGAGATGCTTCATTCACATTTCTTTGTACTATATTTTAAGAAAGGCTCAGAATATAAAAGGCCAGCTTATTCATCTCAGTGTGAAAAACAAAATGGAGGAAATGGCCTGTGTCTCCTGGGCTCCTGCACCACCCTGCATTGAACGTTTTTCAGAACAGCTCATTCTACTTACGGAAGCTATGTTACACGTGGAATCCTACAAGTCCACTGCGTGCTTTCCGACTTTACTAATCTTTTATCTCTCAGCCACCATCAGTACGCCAAGAAGTCTGGGAAAATTCCAAATCATTTAATTCTCTTGTTCTGTTCTGAGATAGTGTTTCATATAGCCCAGGCCATGTAGTGGAGGATGACCCTGAACGTCTGATTCTGTCTCTCCACCACACAAATGATGGGATTCAGGCACAGGCAACAACCCGGGCACATTCTTTTTGTTCTTATAAATGGTTTTTTAGTCCAGTTTCCTGTGGATGGCAGCAGGTTTTACTATATAACTGTTGAATTAATAACTTGAAGAGGTGAAAGAACATATGTTAACATGAAGTGATTTAGAAATAGTGATACTCTAAGGTGATTATTAAAAGTAATTAAAGTAGATACATAAAATTTAGAATAGAAAAGAAAACAGCTTCAATTAAAATACAGATTGCATTATAATACTTCTTTATAAAATACTTCCTGTAACGAGTCATAGAGAAACAACCAGATGTGATTGAAATAGACACAGGAATTCTCCCAGTTTAATTTAACATGGGTTGTGCTTCACAGGCACGATATGGACATAGACTGTCTTATGTAGTAAAGACAGAGCACTGGGATTGGAACAAATGGCTGAGAGAAGGCCCAGCATGTAGAGCATGTGCTGTGTGTGTGTGTATGTGGGGGCAGGGGGTGTTTGCATTCAGGTCCTCAGAACTCACATGAAGCTGGATTCAATAGAGCATGTGTGTATTCCATAGCTCCTACAGGAAGGTGGGAGGAGGAGACCTGAGCTTCCCTGGAAGCCTCTACCCTGGTGTGTGCAGAAGCACACAGCAAGAGACTCCACCTCAAGCAAGGTGGAGGGCAAAGAGTAACGTTGACTTTGGTTGTTGTAGTGGCTATTCCTGGTTGTCAACTTGACTATATCTGAAATGAACTACAATCCAGAATTAGAAGGCTCCCCTGTGGCCCTAATCTGGAGGCTGAGAGATACAAGTGGCATACACCTTTAATCTGGGCCACACCTTTTGCTGGAGATCTATATAAGGACACTGGAAGAAGGAAGGCTTGCTCTGCTTCACCTGCTCGCCTTGTGGGACTGAGCAAATGCTGGATCCTTGGACTTCCATTCACAGCTGCTGCTGACCTTTGTTGGGAGCTGGACTACAGACTGTAAGTCATCAATAAATTCCTTTACTACATAGAGACTACCAGAAGTTCTGTGACTCTAGAGAGCCCTGACTAATACAAAATTGGTACCAGCATAGTGGGGTATTCCTGTGACAACCTGACCATGTTTTGGGGAGGACTGTGGAAGGACTTTGGAACTTTGAGCTAGAAGAGCCACTAGTTGTTAAGAACTCTGTGGGGCGTTCTGTAGGAGCTTGGAAGATCATGCTGAGAACAGTGCAGAAGATGGAAGCCTGGCTTGTGAAATTTCAGAGGGAAGATTAAAGACTCATATCAGGGCCATGTTGTTTTGATTGTGAATATTCTGTGGTTTTGGTTAGCTGGGGCTGAAGTATCAGCTGTGATTAACAAGATACCAGAACTACTAAAGCAAAAACTTTGCATTACTAGGACTATTAATGCTAGTTAGCTGGAGCTAAGAAATTAGCGGTGATTAAGAAGAGACCAGCATTACTGAGGTGACATCTTCTGGGAAGTGTTTTCTGAGAGCACAAAGAGGCTGTGTTCCAGAGATAGCCAAGGTTGTACCTTGTGCTGCAGCAGGACTTGGTAATGTGTAAGAGTCACCTAGGTGGTACTGGTTTTGACAGCATGAAGGGTTCATGAAGAGCAGCTGAGGCTCAGCACAGTGAGAGGCCATGAGAGGCCATTGGTGAAGGTGCAGCCTCAGTTGCAGTTGATGGCCTAGTACTGAGGGAGTCATGCAAAGGAGTTGAGGCTTGGCACCATGAAAAGAGGCTATGTGAGGCTATTGGTGAAGCCTAGTTACAGCGGAAGACAGTGTTTTAGAGATGTCAGTACCATGAATGACCACCAAGAACAGCAGCAGCAGTGGAGTACAGGCATCTGGAGCCTAGAAGACAAGGTGTGTGCTACAGAGGGCAGAGCTGGAGAAGTGACCCAAGCCCTTGGAGGAATCCAGAAGATGGTGAGTGGATCCCAGACATTGGACGGTTGGAGTTTGATTTTTGCTTTTGATTGTGACTGTGCCCTGATATTTTTCCCTCTTGAAGGAAGAAAGTATTTTAGTGGAGCCCACAGTTAAGAGACCTTGAATTTTAAAAGATATTGGACATTTTAAATTGATTGAACTTTTAATATAAAAAGACTCTGGGACTTTAGATCTTGGGGATGAAAGTAAGGGTTGAGGCTTAATAGTGATGTGTTTGTGTGTCAAGTTGACAAGGGGTCAATTGTACTGGCTGGTTTTGTGTGTCAACTTGACACAGGCTGGAGTTATCACAGTGAAGGGAGCTTCAGTTGAGGAAATGCCTTCATGAGACCCAGCTGTGGAGCATTTTCTCAATTAGTGATCAAGGGGGTAGGGCCCATTGTGGGTGGTGCCACCCCTGGGCTGGAAGTTTTGAGTTGTATAAGAGAGCAGGCTGAGCAAGCCAGAGGAAGCAAGCCAGTAAGGAACATCTCTCCATGGCCTCTGTATCAGCTCCTGCTTCCTGACCTGCCTGAGTTCCAATCCTGACTTCCTCTGGTGATCAACAGCAATTGGAAGTAAGCTAAATAAACCCTTTCCTCCCCAACTTGCTTCTTGGTCATGATGTTTGTGCAGGAATAGAAACCGTGACTAAGACAGTTGTCCTCTGACCACACATGCATGCATAAGTGCACACACTTTTATTTTAGTACAAGGGGAAGTGTGTGGAATTCTTAGATACAAAGGCACAGCAGCCAGCAAGGTCGATGAGCCTTCTCCAGACCTCTTGGGCAGAGAGAGCTTCAACTCCTCTATGCTGTCCTGCTGCTCCTCCTACTTGGAATAGACAGACTATGGCCTTGCTAACTGGTAACATACAAAATTATCTCACCTTGGCCTTAACATCCATCTCAAGTCTGACTTTCTACCACCATAAACTCAGTTATATTTCTGACACAAAAGGATAAGAATGGACAGCCAGTCAAAGCATACTTAAAGGTGTAATATTAACTCTGTCTCAGAATATAGCTTACGAAAATAGCAAGTGTGGATGTATATTAGTAGAAAGAGCTGATTCAGGGAACAGAACAATGTAGTGTGTCCAGTGGACAACTTATAATTAAATTTCAAAAATGAAGCTGCCCAAGTGATGATGTTAAAAAAAAAAAAAAAGCATGCAAAACTTATCACGTTGCCTTTAGTATGAATGTCTAGATATCTGGAGCTGTCCATAATCGGTAGCTAGATCTATAAAAACAAATACAGTGTTCTCATCTCTAGACTGGCTTTCGTCTTGTGTAGCTTCTGAGCTAGATTGCTTTGGAGTTTCTTATATAGGGTGATAATTATAAACTGATATTCAAGTTATCCCACATATAGCTGTCTCCATCAGCAGACACATCTCAGTACCCACTGGGGATAGGTTTTCTGATGCTGAAATTGGTGTGAAATTATTATAATGAAGCAAAGATCGAGTTAGGCTATCTCTCCCTTGAACATCCCCATGTTTCTACTTAGGTAGTTCATTTACACTTATTTTGAGACAGATTGGAGTCTGCAATCACTTCCCTTCTCAGAAATTTATTTATCTCACTCAGCAGTAGAAACAATCATAAGCATTGGGTGCTTGTGATTTAAAATAAAGCAAAGTAAATGATAGTGCCTAATGAATTAGCAAACACAAACAGGCTCATGGCTCGTTTTCAAGTTGTTCTGTCATGACGAGAGTTGCAAGGGAAAGGGATGAATTCAGTATCTTGGAATCAGGGTTTAAAATTAGGGTGGATTTCCAGCACCTTAGCAATTGCTTTGATGAGAGATTAAATGCCTGAGCACAGCTGACTGTTTTGCTCTGTCTAAAGACCCCTGTACTTCACTCTGTATACTACCGTAAGTGCACGGAGATTTGAACTGCCGTTAGACATGGTCAGCCAGCACAGCTTGTACTGAGAGCAAGAGAGAGCTAAAGGAGTCAATTCGGTGAGTGTTTCAGGGCCACATGTTTGCCAGCAAGGAAGTCCCCCTTAATGGCTTTCATCCTCTTTCTCTCATACACACTCATTTTCTCTCTCATTCTCTTTCTCTTTCTCTTTCTCTCTGTCTCTGTCTCTGTCTCTGTCTCTCTCTCTCTCTCTCTCTCTCTCTCTCTCTCTCTGTGTGTGTGTGTATGTGTGTGTGTATGTGTGTGTGTGTCTCCATTCTCTTCTGGACACACCTCTAACTCTGGAAGCACCTTCTAGCTAAAGTCTTCAACATGAAGCCAACTATTTGTGTGTGCACACACATGTGTGTTATGTGTAGATGCGTATGCAGGTGTGGGCACACCATGGTACACTTGAGGAGGTCAGAGGACTTCCTGCCTTGCTTAAGATAGGGTCTTTTTACCACAGCATGTATCTAACTAGCTGGCTGTGAGCGTGTAGCTATTATCCTGCTCTGTCTCTCATTTCCTGTAGGAGTGCTGGGTCTGCAGAGACTTGTACTACTCTACTGTATCTGGCTTTTACATGGGCTCTGGGATCCAAACTTAGATTATCAGGCTTAAGTGAGAAGTGCTTTATCTCCTGGGCCATCTCCCTAGCCACTAGAACCATGCTAATTACTGTTTTTACCTTGCTTTAGTATAAACAAGACAATTGTCAATGTCTGGTCAGACTATGTCTGTAGTGCTTGGCTGAAGTACACACTTATTCTGAAATTACTACAGTGTAATGGAGAACATAGAACGCAGTGCATCAAAGACATCATCATTTATTGTCGTTTCCCTAATTCCTAGATGATAGAAGGAACACCCATATCTTTCTTTCAAGTGCATTGCCAACAATGTGTCCAACATGACCTAGTTCCTTTAATAAGAAACATAAATTTTTAAGAGAAATTATGGGCAAAATGCTTGGTTCTAAACCCAAGCTTTAATCTTTAGTACCCACATGCACATATATGTATGGGCACATGCACACACACTCACACACACACACACACACGCACACACACATATGGACACACATACATACCACACATGCACAAACACACACTGAAAGGTGGAGCACGATGGATTGTTTGCCATATATCTGTCATCTTCATACTGGAGAAGTGAGAGCCAGGAAAATAATCCCTGTAGCTCAATGGCCAGCCAGCCTGGCCAAATTGGTGAACTCTGTCTCAGAAGAATAGAGAGCAGCGGCGTAAGACCCAGATATCAACCTCTGACCTCCATATACACAGACATACTCATGCACATACATACATACAGACAGACAGACACACACACACACACACACACACACACACACATACAGACACACACACTCACCTCACAAAAATCTACTTTCAAACAATCTTAGAGTATTCTGAGAGTTACCATTTCTGAACTTCAAATTTCTCTAGGTCGCCATTAGGAAGAATTCTGGCTGACCACACTGTAATGAAAGAGTTGGACAAAGCAAGGTGTGAGGAAGGGAAGTCAATTTTTGAGGAAGGAATGGGAACTTCCCTGTATGCTTCCAATGGACTTAGCAAAATGGAGGGAGCGTGCTTGTGTTGTCTGCAGTCAGGTTACTGGCCTCAGTATTGGTTTTCCTTTCTGCTCTAAATGCCACCTTCTCTCTCTGCCTCACCCACATAACAGAAAGAAGGGTCCAGAGAGGCTGTGTCTTTGGCCTCCAACCTGCTATTATCCAGCATGCTTGTTCATCCACAGTTGCCTCCTTGGGCTTTTATTGCTCATTTCTTTATACATAATTTCTGAAAATCCTGCAGTATAAACTAGATATACCCCTGTGGGATTTCTCCTTTCTCTTCCATCCCTAGAGTAATAAGTATACTACTTCTGTTTTCAATATTTTGGGGCATGTTATGAAAGAGACAAAGTAAAGTGAGTTCATTTTGAAATTTATTTTATTGATCATGTTCCCATTAAAAACATTTTAATTTACTCTTATGTGTATGAACCTTCAGGAGTATCTGTGTACCATGGGAGTATAGTGTTCATGGAGGACAGCAGGGGGCATGAGATCTCCTAGAACTGGAGTTACAAGTGATGGTGAGTTGCCATGTGGGTGCCAGGAACTGAACTTATGCCATCAGCAAGAGCACAGGTATTTGTAACTCCTGAGCCAACTCTGCAGCCTACAAAGAGATTTTTAAAAAAAATATTTATTATTTTATCTTAATGATGTGTATCTGCCTGTAAGCATGCACATGAGTACTGAGGTCCCTGGAAGTCGTAGGCATTGGACGACCTAGAGCTAGGGTTGCAGACAGTTATGAATAACATGGGTGCCAAGAATTGAATTCAGGTCGTCTGCAAGAGTAGGACACACTTAACTGAGCTGCCTCTTCAGCTACTTACAAATATTTTTAAAGGTTTGTTTTATTACTTTTTAAATTATGCATGTGCAGAGATAGTATGTGAGTACATGTGTTTTGGCAGGCCAGAAGAAGGAAAAGAATTCTCCAAAGCTGGAGTTATGGGAGGTTGAAGCAATCAAGTCCTCTACAAGAGCACTAAACATTAACCATAGCCACCTCTCCAACCTCCCTGCTTAAAACAATAAAGTAGTTATATTTTGTTTAGATTTCATGTTTGGGACCTGATAGTTTGAAAGTCAGTTGTGTTTAAGCCAATTAGGACAGATTTCATAAAATTCCCATTGCACCTGGTTGTGTGCAAGATTCCCAGAAAGATATCAACAAAGAGCTCTAGTTAGGGCACCAACAACAGACCAAAGAAATTACCACATGCAGGTCTAGCTTAGGCCAGCGGGTGTATTGGAGTTCCTGTCAAGAGTATGAGGGAGGAATTACTTACAGGAGCAATAATAACTCAAAGACAACAGTATTCCCCCAAGCCCTCTCACCTCTCCCTGCATACCTGTCCACTCATGAAACATGCTTCCCTAGAGCTTGCTAACCAACTCAATGGCAGCTCCCTTGACAACTTCCTCTGATCTGGTAGTTGTTACTGTGTCTGTAACTTTGGGGAGATGCTTGGTGTATTTTGTAACTTTCAGGAGGTTCCTAGTCCTTGTATGTTTCATCTACTGGGCCTTGTAAGTTGTCTCTAATTCCCAGGTCTGGTAAGTTTCCTCTACTTCCAGGTCCTTGCATGTTTTGTTTACTCCTTGAGTCTTACAAGGTTCTCTTTTCCCTCCATGTGAGAATGTTCCACAATTCCAATTTCAGTATGAGACCCTAAGAGCATGTGCAGGTGTGGGTGTGTTTTCAGTATGAGACCCTAAGAGCATGTGCAGGTGTGGCTGTGTTTTCAGTATGAGACCCTAAGAGCATGTGCAGGTGTGGCTATGTTTTCAGGACCTCAGCACAAGGCAGCTCTGAGAATAAAGACAGGAGTGACTCAGTAAAACTTGTCTATTTATACTACCTCTATCTGTCACTCTCCTGATTGTGTTGCCAGTATCCGTCTGTGGAATTCACAGAGTTTATACGGAACTTCCTATGCCTCTAGCTTTCTTTATGATTTTGATCAAGGGAATTAATTTAGAAGAAAAGAAAACTGTGCATGGTAACATATACTTGTAATCTCAGTATGCAGGATGCTGAGACAGAAGGCTTGTCATGCGTTTGATGCCAGCTTGTTCTACATAGTGAGTTGCAAGCCAGCCAAGACTAGCTAGCAAGACTCTGTCTAAGGGAAAAAATATTTTGTAACTGTTTGTAAAAGGCTCATTGTTTTACTTTAAATTATGCACTATTCAGTGAATAGGCTGTTCTGTGTGGACCCATTTCTATAAGCTTATCAGCTAATTATACAATGTAGATATGTTTTGTAGGTGAGACCTTTTTAAGAATGTGTCTCTAGGCAACTTGAAAACAGTGTGCTGTTTTGCATTAAAAACTCTGGATTAAGCAAATTGATTCAATTTAGTCATGTCTGTGAATGAAGGTCTAGGGTGAACTCAAGAACAGAGTGTGTTACACCTGGCACCGAGAACACACACATATACACACACACAAACATACATGCACAGGGCATACACAAACATAACTAGCACAGATACAGAGCACACATACAGAACACACATACTTGCAGCACATAACATAGCATATACACAGACATACAAACACAAGATACATATACATATACATTAGCAGCACACATTCACAAACATACATACACACACACTTGCCTCATTCATAAGGCTCTGAAAATTATATAATTCTCCCTCCTTCATATCTGTCTAATCTGTGTGTGCACGCACAGACATACAAGTGTGTGTGTGCATGTGTGTGTGCATGTGTGTGTGTGTGTGTGTGTGTGTGTGTGTGTGTGTATGTAATACAGACACAAGCCTTAAATGCCCTGGAGAGTTTCTTTGGATGAGAATTTTATAACTTTACTCAAAATTATGGCTGTGGTGTGTGGCCATACTCCCCTGTGCCTGCCAAGCCTGGTCTAACTTTTGGCCTTTTTCATTTTTATTTCTGGTGAATGCCTAACACAGCAAAGCTAGTTGTTTGATTCACAAATTGCAGCTCAGACCTCTGGTCACAACGTGTCCATTTTACAGCAAAGTTCACGATGTATTTGATCTTAAACATGTCACAAAAAATTGAAGTTGGGGCAGCTCAAATATCACCTTCATAGGTGTGGACAAGCAAGAACCACTGTGACCTTCAGTTTCAGACTCCCGTGTCCTTCCTTAGAGACAGGATACACAAAGGTTGCTAAGTTGATTTATGTTAAGTTAAAGCCATTTTGATACAGCAATGACCTTGTAGCAATAAAAGTTTAAGTACCCAGTTCTTCGGGGATCTGTGAAAAAATCACAGTCCTGAAATAGCGCAGGTCTTCTGTAGGAGCTTGTGAGTGAGTGTGTGAGAGTTTATGGATTTGAGACGTGTCCCTAAAAGAGGGATCTAAGGGTAATCACTGTGTGCTTATGACTTTAGCCTTTACTAAAGAGAGGTGGAAGGTGCCAAGGATGGATGAAGGAAATTAAATATTATGATATTCTTTGAAATCTTCCTTCCCCAGGCTGAGTGAGCTTTTAAGAGGGCTGACCCCCGACACACACACATACACACACCAGTCTTACTTTCTCTTTCCTCCTTGTCCATTGTGACACGTGGTGGGACCTTATTGTCCCACGGGACTCTAATCTATGATACAAAAGGGTGCTCTTGTCTTTAAAGCATGGGTAAGCTCTGTCTGAGCTCCAAAAACTCTTGAGATTCCATTTCAAGCAACCTTTTCATGATATACAATAGGAAATGAGTGGGTATGAGGGTATGTGTTTGTGTGTGTGTGTTTGTGGTTATGTGTGTGAAAATATTTTGTTTATAGGGAATCTAAAACCATAGAAAAAGGAGTAATAGATAGATATATTAAAAAGTCTATCATATGATTACTGAAGTTATTCAGTTTATTCAAAACTTGCTGACATGGAAGATAAAATAAACATGTCAGAATTTTAATTGGCCAAGTCTGACGAGCAGAAACAGATGTGCTTAGTGAGTCTGCTGGAGTTAACTCCCTTCAGGCTTCCACACGAGAGAGAGAGAGCTCCCTTTAGCAAAGCTGCTTGATTGATTTCTTGTTTTGCAACAGATTAGATTTCTATAGAGAAATTAACATTGCCACTTTAGGAGTCAAGAGAGAGCCTCTTTCTCTGTGGCCCAGCCTGTTTGAAACCTGTGATCCTCCTGCCTCAGCCTTCCCAGTGTGAGGATTATAGCATGAATCACCAGCCCAGGTAATGCTAACACATTTTATAAACACTAATAATGTCTTTGGTTAGCATAGGAAACAATGCCATCATGGCATTTCCCCAGGCAGATTTATGCACCATTATGCTTTGCTTTAAGGACTCCCTCTGTTCCTCTGTTCGGCCTCCTAGTTTGTCAAATTGACACAAGCTAGACTCACTTGAGAAGAGGACCTCAACTGAGAAAATACCCCCAGCAGATTGTCCTGTAGGAAAGCCTGGGGTCCACTTTCTTGCTTGATATTAGTGTGGGAGGACCAGCTCACTGTGAGTGGCACAGCACTGGCCTGGTGGTTCTAAGCTGAATAAGAAAGCAGAAGAGCAAGCCAGAAGGATCAAGGCAGTAAGCAGCTCTCCCCCATGCCCTCCGAATCGGCTCTGACCTCCAGGTTCCTGCATTCACTTCTTTCAGTGATAGACTGTAGTACAGCATGGAGCTGTTAGCTGACATGAACCCTGTCCTTCCCAGGATGCTTTTCTTCATAGTAGTTTACTTTATCCCAGCAGTAGAAACCCCAAGATTCCTTCTTTGTTCCTCTCCCCTCTCCCTCTACTCCCATCCTTCCCCAACATAGGCCCCCTTCTATTTTCAGATTCTCTCATAGTTTACATATCTGTATGTTTGTGTGCAGTGTGTACATACTTGTATACACAGCTATACCAGTAATACATCAGCATATATCATTACAGTACTGTAGATTATTGTGTTAATAGTTATTAATACATTTCCACCTCAGTTCCATGTAGGAAAAAATGCCAGAGATAGTTATATTTCTTTCCCCTTTCCTGCTTTTATACCTTCTTCCCCAGGTAAAGTCCTGTTTCTACTTACATGCCATGTGTATAAACCAGAGTGCATACAGGTAAGAGAACGTGTGGTATGTGTAAACTAGAGGGCATGCAGGCAAGAAAACACACATTTGTCTTTCCGAGTCTGCCTCAGTTTGCCTCCCAGGATCCTTTTTGTCTTCAAATGCCATCACTGCATTCTTTTCAATGGCAGAATCAAATTCATTGAATTGACACATTTTTTTTCATACAGCTTGCCTTCTCAAGGGTAGAGTGTAGGCACTCGTCCCAGATAACAGATCGGCTTAGGAGAGTTGCTAGGATGACGTGGAGCTAAAGGTTAAAACTGAAAAAGAAAAAGACAGTACTTAATCCTGGCACAATCTCCTTTCTTAAGACTGATATTCCCTTGATTGCTTTTTCCATTTTTCATACTAGAAATTAAGGTGTACATAAATTAATATCATAGACTTATGATGGTTTTCCAAGAATTGATTATTGGAAGGAATCGTGTTCTCTCCCTCTCAGGAATCATGTTACATACTTACAGTTATGGCGTATGCTTATTTTTATAGACTCTGATTTACCGTTTTATCTTAGTTTGGTGAGTATTAGAACAAACTTGGCTGAACTTGAAATTATAGTCCTGACTCACATCTTCACCGATCATATTAGGTAGGCTCTTTACTCTCTATCATTCCTCACTACGCCATCTGAAACATGGGAAAAATGAGATCATGGAGATGGAGATGGGTCATGTGACCTCAAAGGCCTTCAACCCTCTACTTATCTGCTCCATGCTTTAATTCATTAACGCTGATTATATATCATCTTATGAAATGCCATGTTCCAAGAGTATACTTAAAGTACATCTTCATAATCATAAAGCAAAGGATAATTGTGAAACAGTAAATATAATGAGAGATACTACTGCTTGCCTGTGGGAATAAAATTAAAACTCATAGCCACAGACACAGCAGCATTTGTCTGGCTTAGGTAGGAAATGTACGGATACATTCCACTGTAAAGAGGTCTGACTGTGGGCTGGAGAGATGCATCAGTGATTAACAACATTTGTCTGGCTTAGGTAGGAAATGTACGGATACATTCTACTGTAAAGAGGTCTGACTGTGGGCTGCAGAGATGCATCAGTGATTAAAAATGCTGGTTGCTCGTGCAGAGGATGGAGTTTGGGTCCCAGCACCAGCACAGTGGCTCTCAGTGCCTGTAAGTGCAGTTTTAAACCCCCACAATGCCCTCTCTGGCCCAGAAGCACACACACACACACATAAAGACAAAATAGAAATCATTTTAAACAAGAAGTTTAATAGACTGATATCAGCTTAAACTTTGGAAACTGGTATCTCACATGTAGTCAGGGCCTTATTAGCAAAAGACCTCATGTAACCTCCACACTCCATGACTCACTCTCAGAGCAAAGTGAGGATAATGGAAAAAATATATTTGTGGATGCTTGGAAGAACTAGATGATATACAAACAAAGCATGGGATACACTTTAGGATATCATTCTCAATAAATGCTCTGTTGATCTACTGTTTCTTTTGAATGTTTTTTTGTTACCCCCAAACTGATGACCTTACAACATTACCCTGTAGGTATTAGAGAAATGTAATAGAATCAGTATTTTGTTCCAGTTTGACTTTGTTTTTGTTTTAACATCATCCCCATGGAGAACCCTTGATTTGGGTAAGTGGGTTTCAAAGTGAAGGTTGTGGTCCTTAAAATAAAAATATGTTAAAGGATGTGCATTGACATATGTGTATGTGAGTGTACATATATATGCATATGGTGGTGTGTGTATGTTTGTGCATATGTATGTGTATACATGAGTATGTATGTTTGTGTATATGTGGGTGTATTTGTGCATATGTGTTTATATGTGGGTATATGCATGTGTGTGTACGTGTATAGGTGGGTGTGTATCTGTGTGGGTACGTGTAAGTTTGTCTATATGTGTATATATGTGGGTGTGTGTATGTGTGTGTGTATGTGTGTATATGTGGGGGTGTGTGTGATGTTGTGTGTTTTTATGAACACATGAGTGCACACACACCTGCTCGTGTGTGTGTGTTCGTGTATGTGTGTGTGTTTGTGCTCATTGGAACCACCTCTTTCTTTTTGACTCAAATGCTGAGATGACAGATGAGACTGAGATGTTGTAAAAAGCTATACAGGGAAGAGGAGTTCTGGATTCCACCAATCTCTCCTCAGAGTCTGTTGGGAACTCCACCCTCAAGCCATTAGTGTGCCTTGCCTGTACACCTTGCCTAGATGTCTCATGGATACTCAAAATGTTCCATACACATCTCCCTTTACCCAGGCTGCTCCCCAAGTACACTGAGACTAAGACATGCAAATGATCTCATTGTGTTTAGTAGGTGGTGAAGACAGTAGTAGAAGTCGACACGAAGAGACACCAATTACTGTTGTAGATTTTTAAAATCCCAATCTGAGCTTTCTACCCCATTGTGATCATTCAGTTCCCAGATAAAAGACACACAACTCGTATTATTTACAATAAGCCTTAAACAGCACAAGAGATTGGGCGATATGTCCCCTCTGTGCTATTAGAATCTACTTTCCTGTCAATAACCTGAGTTGTTACTTACTGTATTTCACTTGTGCTGCTCTTAACTCCAACGGAAGCCCTCAGGACTGTGTTTTCATGATACCTAGCACATGGTGGCTTTTTCTTCCTTCCCAATTTCTTCACCCTCTCATGGTTCTCTACCCTCCCAGGCCCAGGAATTCTCAAACTCACCTATGTCTCTTCTATGCAACTATTGGCTGTCAGCATTTTATTTACCAATCAGAAATACCTTGGGTCTATGTGCATACTCTCTCATCTCTGGGACAAGCAGGTCTTAGGGGCTCACACCTAGCATTACAATACACAGCAAAATACCAAACCTCAACACAAAAAAGAAACTATAAAACTTACTTGTGCACAATACTGTGTATAAATGTTTAGTAAAACTCAGAAGTCTCTGTGGTGTAGTGTTAATGTATTAGAGGACTTAGACTCGCCCTATGATAGCCTAGGTTCAGTCTCCAGGGCCATGAACCAGAAAAAAATGACAAAGAATGCAATTGTATCAATTATATTCTTAAAATTATCCATATTGGGGTTGGATAGATGCTCGGTGGTTAAGACTCTGGGCTGCTCTTTCAGAGGATGCAGGGTTTGGTCCTCAACACCCACTTTGGTAGTTCACAACTTACTGTAATTCCAGCCTCGGGTGATTCAACACCCTCTTCTGGTCTCCTCCAGCTCACCATGCCGATGTCACACCTACAGAAGACCAGGTCCAGACAGAAGCAAGCAGGTTCACACACACATGCACATAGACATGTGAAGAATGATGACCAGTGGTTGTCTGGCTGTATTTAGTACATCATTTTCCTTTAACTTGTCCTGTTAATTGAGGCCTCCCAAGTTGTAAACATACCACTGTAGAACTCTGGTCCAATCCCCTGTGGTGGTTGAGAAGTATTAAAATATCATTTTGTAAGCATCTGTCTGCCACTATAGTTTTCTTCTAAGAACTTGGATATTAAATTATTTTATTTTCCAAGCTTAGAGCCAGTGATTTGATAGAAATATACTCATTGTCAGTGCAAATACTTTGGCTGTGATAAGACCATTTTTAGTTCAGAAAAGGGTTTTATGTTGTATTGAATTTGGCCAAACCCTAGTAACATCAAAAGTAAAGGTATTAAAATGAAAACCTTAAGAGAAATGTCATTGGCAGTTTGGGAAACATAGTTCATGGTCATTCGTCCACTTTGTTCAAGCGCTTGCTTGGATCTCATGCCATAAGCCATGTGGTATGTAAGACATTGATTCATGTTTATACTATAAATGGTGCATATCATAAGTCTGACATAATCAATTTTAGATAAATTTAGCAATTTGTAATTAATTCATTAATTTAGTCAATTAATCAAAAAGACAGATGACAAGTGCAGATCTTAATGTCAAATTTCTATTTTGTGAGACAAGAATTAATTTAAGATTTATTTTTACTTTTGAATTATGTGGAGGCCAGTCCACGCATCTGAGCATGGCTACCCTTAGAGGCTAGAAGATGCTCTCAGACCCCCTGGAGCTGAAGCTACAGGCTATTGTGAGCCACATGAGTAGGTGCTAGGGACTGAACCCCGCTCTGCAGGTGCTCTTAACTGTGGAGCCATTTCTTCCACCCTTAGGATGTTTCTGTTGAACATGACAACCTAGAAAGCAATCTCATAAACTCTGTGAGGTTGAGTCAACATTAGAGCATGCACCTACTCATAGACACACATATAGACACATAGAATAAAAATAAAATAAATCTTTGCTTTCAATTTATAATTGGAATGGCCTTGGAAGTGCTTATTAAATGTAAGCTAAACTGTGATCAGAGTGAACTCATTTTACTTAATGAATAATTCAGCAACAATAGAAAATGCCCAGAAGAGACACTGGAAGAATATCTTAGCCCCTGAGTCACACATTATTCTTTGACCATTCTACATTGCAAACATGAAATAATTATTCATTGCAAAAATTTAAGAATTCCCGGATTGTGGTTTTATACATAAATGCTAAACACAAAATAAAATATTAAACAGCACTTTAAAAAAGTGTTAATATTACAGTGCCATCTTTACTCATCTATCAAAAGTTTTAAACAACAGTACAATTTACCTGTAGTAATTCTGTCTATGGCATTATACCAGTTACTTACCAGTATATACCAGTATATAGTCCATATATACCATTTATATATTATCAGTTATATACGAGTATATACTCAATGTACTTTTTAAAAACCACACGAGGTTCTTCTTTTTTTACCCCATAGATTTTGTGTTATCTGTTCTTACTCACATGTATGAGTTTGCATGCACATGTGTGTGCTTCTGGGTAAAGCTAATTCAGACATGCATTTGTAGCATGGATCCACCACATGGTATTTGATTTGACATGATCCGGTGGGTCAGCAGATATTTACCTATTGGATGAATCTCAGTCACTATCTTGCCCTTGCCTACTGGATGAATCTCAGTCACTATCTTGCCCTCAGCCACTGTTTACTAGAAATTCCCTAAATTATGCCTCCCCATACAGAAGTCTATTTGGAGCACTGTGTATATTTTTAAAAGCTCATCAGAAAACAATCATTCCTATAATTGGACAAATCTATCAAAATAGATGACTTGCAAAATTATAAACACTCTGGAAATTGGCCTGAGGCAAAATGTGCCCTATTTCCCTAAGTTTCTCCATTTTCTCACTGAGGAGACAAAACATGGAGCAGGCATCCTGTCTAATGTTCCTCTGGGTGGAAGAGGAGGCCTCGTCGGTTCCTCATCTCCTACATCCAAACACTTGCTTTGCCAGGGACTTCTAACCATGGAGCTGTCCTCACAGAGAGCCAACCCCCCTGGCAAAGGCTGTGCGAAGACCCTCTGCCCCCCCCTTCCCTTTCCACCTGTTCTTTGCTGCATTTTGTGTTCCCTGTCGTCCCCATGAGGAAAGGCTATTCCTCAATTAAAACTTCCTCCAGCTCATTTTACAGTTACTGTTTCCTGCACACTGTCCTGTTGTTACCATTAATTTCTTCGTAGTTCAAGTCTCATTATGTGTATGGGGAGGACTAGGGGAATTTCTTGAGATTATGGTCTTATTTGGCCTTAGCGGGATTCAAATTCACTTTGTAGCAGAGGGACCCAAACCTTCTAATTCTCTTACCTCTAGTTCCCATGTTCTAGAATGACAGCCATAAGCTACTGAATCTGGCTAACAACTCTAACATCATCTTCCTTTCACTTTGGAGAAACCCTGTGTGGGGTAGGGGTGTGTTGTTTTATTTCAGTCTTTTGCCCACCATAACCACCTATGTCTGCATAGGTGGGAAAGATGAGAATTTGTCATTGGGAGAGGACAGGATAGATGGAGGAGGTTGCAGTGGTGAGAAAGACCTGCAGCCTGAGAATGCTGACAGACAGACAGCTCTAGAGGCTGAGAAGGCAGGTCTCAAGACTACCCAGCAGGAGCTTAGCCCACTCCTGCTCATACCGAGCTTGCGAACTCTCCAGAAACACAATCCTAGAAAAGCAAAAACTTGTTTCCCTGTAAGCCATTGAGTCAATGAGAATCTGTCTCAACAACAATGAGGAACTAATAGAACACTACTATCCTCCTTTATTTATATGATCCATGACATTATATGTTGAACAAACTCTGGAGCCAACAGTCTACAGTAATGGCTGACAGCTCGGGGAAGCACAGATGTTCAGCTCCTTTGCTGTGACATGTTGCGTTCTAGGGTTTGTAGACTTAGTATATCGTGATGTTCCTGCCTTAGTCACTCAAGCTTAGCTTCATTCAAGTGAAAATATGCTATCTTCCTCTTCAGAAAAAAATTGTCCTTGGACGTAGTTCTTCAGTTCAACCTCACCCTCTCCATGGAGTACAATGGTGATTTAGAACAGGCTTTGTAGAGAAGTAAAAGAGGGCTCTACTGACTTTTATGTTAGTAATCTGAAAACAGTAAACAGTGGAGTGATATCCATAGATACATATCTAACGTGCATTTGTTTATTGCTTCAGCCACTGAAGTATATTTCATCATTTACAATCGGCAACCAAAGTCTCTTGTAATCACACACACACACACACACACACACACACACACACACACAAACACACGCACACACACACACACACACACAAGCTCACCATAACCATGGGTATAACAATTTTATTTTGTGAATGGGAAAAGCATTGTGTGTTCTATCATTCATCTCTTGCATCTCTAAGTACAAAGGACCAAACATGAGAAGCTGCATGCAGTCAGCTGGCTAACAGAAAGTACGTGCATAAATTGTAAAATATCATTTGTACCACTGGAGTCAGGAAAGCTGTTAACCACACTTTTCTGGATTCTGCCTTTTCGTATTAATATGTTAGATTACAGCTTTGATTGTCTGTAATATGTTGCCTGTCTGGGGAACCAGGCAGATAAATGTGGGACAAAGTCTGTGGTTTTGTAAGCAGTGTTTCAATTGTAAAATAATGAGCCCCTTCTACTGAAATGTGCTAAGTAGCGTCTTGACGTTGTGGGGTGCAAATAATTGGTTCCCATGAGAGACTGCAAAATCCATATTTTCTGATAAAATAAAGAGTAAGGACACAATTGCAAATTATAAGGCAGTTATGGCTCGGCGAGTCGATAAAAATCTCAAAATTAGTTATTAGAATCATGTATTTCAGGTTTGGAGGGAACAGGGTCAGGCAACGTTGCTTTAACTGCCATGTGATTTAGTTGTATTTCATGGTAAGATAAGAAGAATTTTCTTCATGTCCAAGCGATTTCTAGGAAATCATTCAACTTAAGGCAACATGATTAATATCATGATTGAATAATTTTAAAGTATTTTTCCCCAAAGAAATGAGTCTCAATAATGGGTCTAAGTATAGTAGTCAGTGGACGGCCCAGTATTTCCATCCATGTACAAATTACCTAAGTTATTCAGTCTCTCACATACATTTTTATAATCAGCAAAATGTGTCACATTAAATTACTCTGGGAATTAAACAAATTTCAGTATATGCACCAGTCTGAGAAGGGTTTATGTACTGTGAAAATCTGTGAAAATCCTCATCCATGATGTATGCTTCAAGGTTCTATTCCCTGAGTATCTTAGAAAGTCATATGTCAGGGGCTCCCATTGTATGGAGGCATTTGGATGTCAGGGCTCTGCTGGGCCTGTACACTCAGGTCAGTATACACACCTGAGACTGCGTCAACTTCAGGAATTGACAGCTAGATGAAGGGGTAGCAGTGAGACATCTCTCTTCTAGCCCCCATTCTAAGTTAACTGGCAATAATTGGGAAAACTGAAGCAGATTCACACATACATACATACCATACATATACACATACCATACATACATATGTATGTTTTTAGAATTCAGTCTTACTGACATATCTTCACTTCATTTTGCTTTTTAATAAATTCTATCGGCTCAAGTTTTCGGACGGAGAGCGCAGAGGGACAAAGCTATTCACTTTGCCTTGCGTCACCATAGCCGTGAGACATCTCTCACTTGTGTTAGTTCCTAGGCCAGGAATATATGCAAGGGACTGGGAATAAAGGTAACATGGGGATCTGTCTCACAGGTCTAAGATGTTAGCTAGCAAGATACCTGGCCCATGGTCGGTCTAGCCCAGTCACTGCCAGCTAGTGGCAGCCCAGGCTTATAGTTGAGAGACTATTACAGCTGTCTAAATGGCTCCATGATTAAAGCACCTGCTGTTCAAGCCTGAGGCCCAGAGTTCAATACTCAGAATCATTGTGAATGCAAGGAAGGAGTGGCGACCTACCTGTAATCTCTGTGCTTGATAGACGGAGAAGTAGGATTAGCCAGATTAGTCATAATGGCAGGCTCTGAATCCTGTGAGAAACTTGCCTCCTTCAATACTGTGGAGTCTAGACATCACCATTGAGCTTCTGCCCCCATTCACATGTGCATGTACACATGAGATCACATGGGCAAATAGGCATATGAACATATATATTGCTAACATTGTGACTTTGGGAATGCTTTAAAAAATCTTCTGAATCTTAGCCTCCCCTCATCCAATACTGATGATTAGATGAAATCAAGGATGTGTGTGTCGTGCATAAACGGCTGGCTGTTGTGTTCTGACACATCCTATCCACTTTGTCTATCAGTTAGTGGAAACCAATCAAATGCCAATATTTGTAACAACATAGTAGTAAAACTACTTGATTCATGTGCATAGTAATTCATTTCATATTGACATGTTCATTTGTAACAGATATGCTTAACTACAAATCATTCACTCAAAAATCTATGCTGAGTGTCGACCTCTGGAGGCCAGGAAATGACAACAGACAAAATAATGAGCCATTTGCTCTCCTGGGATTTGAATTCTGGGGCAAAGAAGAGGAGAAGAGACAAAGACATTATGAAGTATTATGCTAGTCTCAGATCATAATAATTCCTAAAGGACATGAAAATAAGAAAAGGCTGTGTCTTAGTCACTGTTATTATTAAGAGATGCCATGACCAAGGCAACTCTTATAAAAGAAAGTGTTTAATTGGGTTTTTGCTTACAGTTTCTGAGGCTTAATGCATCATCATCATCATCAAGGTGGTGAATGTGGCACGAGAGCTGTAGCTGGAAGCTACATCCTGTTCTGCAGTCAGAGAGAGAGAGAGAGAGACAGAGACAGAGAGATAGGGAGACAGAGAGGGAAACAGAGAGAGACAGAGACAGAGACAGAGACAGAAAGAGACACAGACAGAATCAGACAGAGACAGAAATAGACAGAAGAGACTACTAGACCTAGCATGGGCTTTCGAAATCTGAAAGCCTACCCCTAGTGACACACTTCCTCCAACAAGGCCACACCTCCTAATCCTTCTCAAACAGTTCCACTCCCTGGTGACTAAGCATCCAAACTTATGAGTTCATGGGGTTATTCTCAGTCAAACCATCACAGACTGGCTGAGATATTTGCCTGTTTGGGAATGCAATGCCTGGAAAGGAGTCCTTTAGCTGTGTGGTCATGAAGGGAGGAATTCTGGTAGCAGGCCTTCCTGGCTGGGGCAGTTTTGAATACCAGGGCCCTGAAGGACGAGTGACCCTACCTAATGCAGAACTCGTTAGAGGAGACTGAGCATGAGGTAGTACTGATGGAAACAAAGCTGCTGAGATAAACTGGTTTCCTTTCTGTGTCTATGAAGTGCAAGAGATACATTTGATTCTACTTTCCTTCAGCGTTTGGACACACTGTTCCCAGTCTTTAAAAGGGGGACAGTGTTCACTTAGGAAAGAGCACGCTAGCCGTGGAGTGTGTGAGTAACATTTTAATCTTGGAGGGGTTGTTTTTTTGTTGTTTTGTTTTGGTTTGGTTTGGTTTGGTTTGTTTGTTTTTTATGAGATCAGACTGACCTCAAACTTTTCTATGAAGACAATTGGGATCATGCCCATTTCAGTGTCTGTTTGCTCTTAAAGCAGACAGTGAGGCAAATAAATGTCATTTCTCTTAGGTACTATGCAGTGAGAAAATTGTAATTTAGTTTAGAAGCTCATAAACGTCCTGTAACAAAACCCCAGATAGGATTTACAAAGATGGGTTGATAAATGCAAAACAAATAAATTTTACTTCGGAGCTGAAACCAGATTTTAAAAAATGAAAATTAAAGATTTATCCAAAGCCAAAGCAAACCTATGTTTCAAAAAGTAAGAGTAGATCTTACTAATGGTGTGTTTGGCTAGCTTCCCTGGCTTATAAAATGTTGTGCAGGGGGCTAGAGAGACAAGCTAGGGAGCTTGGGACTCCTTGCTGCTCTTGAAGGGGACTCAAGTTCAGAGCCCAGCATCCTTGCAGGGCAACTTAGAACCACTTGTAAATCCAGCTCTAGAGGATCCAACGCCCTCTAATCGCTGCTGTGGGCACTTCATGGGGACACCTCAGTAAAATGAGACACACACTTTGTATATATTTTATTTTATACTAATGAAATCTAATCATAGATTAGAATTTTGAGTTGAATGCCTAATTGATTCTAAAGATCACCAGAGTAGTATGAAGCAGGTGATAGGAAGGTAACGGACTAAATAAATTTGCCTATTCAAGGAAGCTGGAGTATAACCCAGCTTTGAAAAGGGCAGTTTTAGAACATAAATAGATAATAAACTCCTTAAAATGATGAGTTGAGCCTGCCTTTCATATCCTCAATCTCTGCAGTAAATGTGTTTATGTTACACGGAAGTCCTGCCTTCTCTGGCCGAAGCTCTAATGTTATACAAGACTTACACAGTGTGGCTAAAGAATCAAATGCTCTTTTTTTTTTTTTTATAAGTAGCGCCTGCAAGGAGGTTTCCCATCCTGGAAACTTTCTTTGTGCTTAGAAGTTACAACTTTGTAGGTCGGGGTCAGAGCTCCAAGCCCAGCACACAGCGGCATTGCCTTGGGCAGCTAAAGGCCTGTTATTACGGGCAAAGATTAAAATTATCCTGGACCAGGATCTATAATTTTCTATATTAAGTCTTGGGTCAGTGCCATTGTGTTAATAAATGAGGCATCTATAACTCATCTAAACTTCTTTTTCCCAGAAAGTGCTTGGGGGAACAAATGCACAGTGGCCTCCCAAGGAAAGAATGTTTGCCATTAAAGTTACAAAATCCACACAATGGGATATGATCTCTCTCTCTCTCTCTCTCTCTCTCTCTCTCTCTCTCTCTCTCTCTCCCTCTCCCTCTCCCTCTCCCTCTCCCTCTCCCTCTCCCTCTCCCTCTCACCCCCATGTGTGTCTCTGTGTGTGTGTGTGTGTGTTTATCAGTGTCTATGTGTGTGTATCTGTGTGAGTATGTCTGTGTGTGTGTGTCTAGATGTATATATATGTGTATATGTGTGTGTGTGTGTGTGTGTGGCCTTTGTTTTTGAGGAGCATCAAGCACCCTGCCTGATAGAACTGGTCACCTTTTTTCTGGGTGCCACCCTAGATCTTGAATGTAGGAACCTGTCGCTGTGCTGCTTTTAGATGCAGATGGCCACTGATGGAGAGAAGGAAGGACAGTCAGGGAGTCTCACTCTGAGGCAGTGTGTGAAATGTATGCAGTAGCTGCTGGCACACACGCCCACTCCTTCAGAGGCGCATGTAGAGCTTCACTGTCATCTGACCTGTCTTTCTTCTTCACTCTGTGTTCTAAGCCATGTAGCATGTTATACTGGTTCTGTTTCCTCTGGTAAATCATAATTAACAGGGACCTGGGTGTGGGGATGTAGCCCAGCAGCAAAGCACTTGCCCAGTGTCCTCCTGGCTCCAGGTTCAATCCCCAGTACTGAGAAAACTATCAACCAAGTCAGCAATGCAAGTTTCCACTTTCCCTTCCTCTTGAAGTTCATGTCTGCGATTATAAGACTCCCTTGAAAGTGCTCAGAAATGATTGCAATGTCTCAGCAGCTGATGAACTTGCAAAGCCTTAACCAGGAAGGTAGGGGTAAATGGTAACCTGGGACTTTTGTTTTAACATCTTTATGTGCTCCGATTGTTGCTTCAAAATATTACAGCCAACGGCAAGAGCTGTTGAGTTCTGTGATAGTTAGTATTAATTGTTGGCCTGACAGAATCTAGAATCATCTGGGGGAGATGGGCCTCTGGCATGCCTATGAGGATTATATTGATCATGCTAAAAGATGAATTGATGTGGGAAGACCAGTCTTAATTTTGAGTGGGGCTATTGCTGGGTTGGGGTCAGCACTGGTGTTCACTACAGTTCCCTCTCTGTCTCAACTTTGTAAATGTATGTGCATATGCACATACATACACGTGTGCATGTATGTGTGTGTGTGTGTGTGTGTGTGCACATTTGTGTATGTATGTATGAATGTAGCCTGGCTCTTATGTTGAAATCAGCGTAGACTATGCAGGGGTTGGATACCTATACTTCTCATGTGGGTCTTTAGGAATAAAACGCAGGTTCATGCGACTGAGATGCTGTTACCCACTGAGCCATCTCACTGGCCTCTCTGCTTCTTGGCTTCAGATACCATTTGTCCAGTTCCTTCAGGCTCATGTAGGCTCCTGTAGAGCCTGTCTGCCCTGACAGGATAGATGGACTGGAACCCAGGACCATGAGTTGAAATAAACCAACACTAACCAACGTCCTCCCTCCCTTCTTTCCACCTTTGCTCCTCCCTTCTGTTGTGCTTCGCCATCTGTTTTGGCACAGACAGAGCATTCCTGCCAGACAGAGCTGTACACTGGGAATGCTTAGTGAACGTGGGTGACAGCCATCTGGAGGTTCTTTCTGCCATTTGCCCTACATCTATGAGTCTCTTAAAGTTATCCCAAGAAAATAAATATAAAACTAACAAACAAAAAAAATAAATAAAACCAGGATTTTTCTTTGGCCAGATCTCATTATTTCACTGGGTTGCTGGGCTCTGCACTTGGGTTAGTGGTGTTTCATGGGGACAGAAGCCATGAATTTAAGGACAGAACTAGCCTGAGGCACTTGGACATTGTAGTCTCTCTGGTGTGTGGATCGACTTTTTCTGCCGAAGACCTTGGGTTCCTGGTATTAATTTACTTCTGGTTAGTCCTCTCCTGACAGTACCATAACATCATTAACACTAAAAAAAATTTAAAACTAACAATTAGCTAAATTTACTGATAAATTACAGTGTTCATAGGGTCAAAACCAGCTAACAAATATTTGAAAATAAGCAGACTGTAATAATGGTGTTGGTTTATTTTTAATACTGTTTTCTGAGTTAAGGACAGTTTATTTATCAGATGAATTAAAGTAAGAATTTATATTAAAGAACCCACAGCAAGAACTCTCATTTAATTACAATGTATCTCACTATTGGTAACTTACCATTCATCCCTTAAGAGGTGTGGCAAAAAAGCAAGTTCTCTGCGTTAGATCTAGTTGTTTGTTGACTTATCTAGAGGACATCCTACAAGCCATCTTCAGACTCCTCCTGGCCAGCACACCATACCAACATCATTCTATGCTACCAAGACTAAGCTACAGACCTCAGAGGATCCCAGGGCTTTCCATAATTACTCAAAAGATACCCTTTTCTAATGTATAATTTTTAATTCCTTAATTTTAACCACGTGTATTTCTGTTTGCTACTTTCTTGATTCTAACCATGCCTGTTACTTTCTACTTAGTCAGCTATAATCCAGGCAGTGGTGGTACACACATTTAATTTCAGCACTTGGGAGGCAGAGGCAGGCAGATTTCGGAGTTCAAGAGCAGCCTTGTCTAGAGAATGAGTTCCAGGACATCCAGAGCTACACAGAGAAACCCTGTCTCAAAGGAAAAAAAGAATAAGGAGAAAAAGAAGAAGAAGAAGAAGAAGAAGAAGAAGAAGAAGAAGAAGAAGAAGAAGAAGAAGAAGAAGAAGAAGAAGAAGAAGAAGAAGATAGAGGAGAAGGAGGAGGAGGAGGAGAAGAACAAGAACAACAACAACAGCAAGAACAACAACAAGAAGAACAAGAAGAAGAAGGAGGAGGAGGAGAAGGAGAAGGAGGACAAGGAGAAGGAGAAGAACAAGAACAAGAAGAGGAAGAAGTACAGCTATGATTTGCTAGTCATGAGCATTGCAAAATGGTCACTAGGCAAGTTACCCCATACCTCCCTCCCTCCC
>NW_022196906.1:110494951-110505943 GCF_008632895.1 Mastomys coucha | reverse complement strand
TCTCTCTCTCTCTCTCTCTCTCTCTCTCTCTCTCTCTCACACACACACACACACACGCACGCACGCACACACACACACACACACACACACAAATTCAGGGTAGTTATGGCAGACTGTTTGTGATTCCAGTCCTAAAAGGTGGAGTCTGTGGATCCCCAGAGCAAGCTGATTGAAACTAATTATTTCAGTGAGATCTGGGTTGATTGAGAGACCCTGCCTCAGTGAATACAGTGGAGGAGTGATGGGTATGATTACCAACACCAACCTGGGGCTTATATGCAAACTACACTCATACATTCATGAAAAATAAGTAAAATCCTAGGATACACACACATGGGCATGCAAGGTGCCTGTAAGCTCATGACTGCTAATCTGTAGTTCAGTTAGTCTGTATTTCCTCCACACTATCTGAGTTGTGGTGTAAAGTACTCCAATGTAAACTCTTATAATCCAAGTTATATAAACAAGTCTCAGAAATTTTCTGTGGCCGTCATTAATTTAATACAAAGCTGAAGATCTAAAAGAACTTACTGTTAGCCAATGGATTATATTTATGCCTCATACCTCAGCTTTCATTGGTTTGTGAGAATGACCCATTAAGTGTGATGCCTTCTTTGAGGAGGGCTTCACACATTCCTATGTGACGGAATGCTCATGCCTGCTTCTCTTTGTATCTCACCATCACCATTGGGTGCCTGTGAAAGACACATTTCATACAGTGGGAGCAACCACCTCAAAATGATTATTCAAAAATGAACACATTTCCCAGTTGCAATGGCAAAGGCATTGGCCAAGGAGAAAACAGTAAAACTCGTCGATATCTCAGAGATCACGCAAGAGGCTCCTTCCGGTGAGAAACAGGGATCAAAATGCCTTCCTGACCACATACTAGGTGTTAAAGGAATTGTTACAAAATTGTGAAACTCCTTATGTAGCGGTATTTGAAAAACCTGATACATGTGTCTGGTTGACAGTGGACTAAAGTGCATTGTTGACCAGTTCAGCCCAGAGTGGTCTGCTGGACTCGAGCCAGAGAGAAGCTCTCTGGGCTTCGCCTGCCCTGAGTAGGCTAAGTAGGTGGGCTTGCTTGCGAGTGTTGTTTCTGACTCTCCCCATCTCCCTCTCCCTGCCTCTTTCTCCCCATCTCTTCTCCCTCATGTAAACACTGATTAACACAGAAATTCTAGCTTTAAGAGGTTTTTAAAATTTTAAGTGATATGTAGACCTAGGAGGTGCCTGGAAGATGGTGTCATATGAGAAGTATATACAGTGGTTAAATTGAGGAAGAAATTGGAAAGGATTTGTGGATATTTTCTTAATTATCTAATCAAAGAGAATACCGTCTGTGCACCTGGGCTTTGTGAATTTTTCTTAGTGCTCAGGAGTTTGTAAATAACAGAGCACTAGATATAGGAACATATCTAGTATTATATCAATTTCGAGTCAATTTCAGGCAAGAGATAAAGAACAAATTAAATGTGTGCATTAAAATTAATTAAGGGTGGGGCTGGAGGGGTGGCTCAGTGGTTGAGAGCACTGGCTTCTCTTTCAGAGAACCTGGGTTCAGTTCCCAGCACCCACATGTTCAAAAAGAACAACTCTATAAAAACAGTTGCTTCACCTTTTCGGGCGGAGAGGCAGAGCTGATATTGGGCTGTGGAGAAGCGTGTGTACGTACCACTAAACGGGAAACAGGGGAGCCACTCCAGGCAGAAGGGACCATGTGTGTGAATGTGGACTGGTGTGACAGGTCCCCACCTTCTCTGCATGGCTTTGTAAGTGAACATGAAGACATACATGGTTAGCTCATGATGTTGGGTGGCCTTTTGTGTTAAGTAGTTTGGGTTTTTAACTTATGAGAAATAAAAGTAAAATCTACATTGTAGCAACTTCTGTACATGATTGCAAACCATATGAGATCATTTACAGCTTGTTCCCAACTAAAGAGTCAATACCTATGTGTGCTCAGAAAGTGGATTCCCGGATACTCATTTGATACTCTCTTAGGCTAGTCTAGCCCTGAATCATTTTGTCCTTCCATTACTGTGACAACCACCATCGTGTTTTAAGACACTTATATCCAATTATTTTTTGCACTAAAATTTTCTATGCCAAGTTATATATTTACTTATGTAAAATTACATGTTATTTATTTTGTGTGTATGAGCGTTTGCCTGAGTGTATGTATATACAGTGCCTACAGATGCCAAAAGAGGATGATAGATCCATTGGAAGAAATTACAGATGATTGTGAATGGCAGTCGATTTAGGTTTGGACTGAACCAGGATTCTCTGCCACAGGAACAAGTGCTCTTAACTGCTGAGCCATCTCTGTAGTCCACTTACTTACTGTTTTAGGATGCCTTAGATGTTTAATGCATGGATGATCTTTGACGTTTATTTGAAAAATTCAGTTTCTAAGGTCGGGGTTAAATGTGTGTTTATTGATCACTAAAGTGATTTAGGTTACAGGAGTCTGCTCTGGAAGTCCTCAAGATTTTAGTACATTGACTTTTGAGTTAGAAGTTCTACCCCTAGTTCTTACCTCTGTGAATCATTCATCTGCTGATGGACGTGATCTCACTTCAGCTGACACTCCTTAGCTCCTTGACAGGCAGATACCGCAGATGTAAGATTCACTTGGAAATGAGAACAGTATTTCTGCTCATAGTGGTTACCACACTGTGTGGAGGTCTAAGATACGTACCAAGGGAAAAGGAGGGGACCCGAGTCTCTCTTGGCCGGACATGGAGTTCAGTCTGGAGATGCGTATGTTCACCTCGGTCATGAAGAAGGCCATGGGTAGATACCATGCAGCATCCTCTTTTACACTTGAGAGTCTTTCCGCCTTCTCCAGGGTACATTTACTTTTCCTAGAGCCCTTAAACAAGAGTTCCACATGAAATTCCAATCACCCATGGGATGAACGGTGAGAGTTCTTCTACCTGTTTTTTTAGTAAGGCTGACAGAACTCTAAAGAGAGGGTTCAAAGGCTCACAAACACCTGTAAATCCAACTTCAGAGGATCAGACTTCTGGACTCTATGACACCTACACACACACACACACACACACACACACACACACACTTACACGAGCACACGCACACCCATACTCACACTCACATGCACAAGCATATGCACGCAAATGCATCATAACTGAAATAAAATAATATCAATAAATCTTAAGGAAAAAGAAGGCTGTCTAGTTACATTAAAGTAGAAATCCTGGGATCCTGTGCTCCTTTAAAGAAGAAAACATCCCTACCCAGTCTCCACTGTTTTTGAAGTTTCATTATAGAACTAATCTAAGAGGCTATTGTATCCAACTACATTCCTTTTGAAAGCGTGATGAAAAAAGAAAGGAAGTGCACATGAGTCTCAGAACACAGTGAGGCATTGCAGTGGACACTGGGTGCAGATGGGAGTGGGGAGCTCCGGTAGCCTCAATCATGTCACAGACACACCCTCATGACAATCCAAAGGAATGCAGAGACACGTTCGGGAAACGAGTGAGATAAAACTTAGTCCCTACTGGTAAATGTTTATTAACTGCACTTCTCTGAACTTGTGCTCTGGCAGTGAGCAGCAGTTTACTTCATTTTATGTGTATGGTGTATATGTATGCGTGTGATGTGCAGCAGCGTGATGCAAACATGTGTGCCTGTGTGGAGGCTAGAGGTCAATGCTGGGCACTGTCCTCAGACACTTCTATGCTATTTTGTTTTAAGGACAAGCAAGCAGCGCTTATTAAGGAGTTAATAAACAGCTTGCTGTGGCTCCGAGGGGACTCAGAGGGTGCCTCCACTTATTTTGGTGATAGCTTCTCTCTCTGACTCTGGGGCTCATGAATTTGGCTGGGGAGTTCAGTCAGGGAGCTCCAGGATCTTTCCTGTCTTTGGTTTCCTAGGGCTGAGACTCAGAATTTGGCACAGCGAGCACCTTTCACATGGGTGCTGGAGGCCTAGACTCAGCCCTCCATGCTCACACAGCAAGCACTTTGCAGAGCGATCCCTCTCTCCTGCAGAGCAACATTTTAACGTGATTGTATATTCTAATATGCAGAAGCCTCCACATATAATTAAGCTAGCTGGACAAACAGAACCAACATGCTAAGTGATAAATGTGTTATTTAGAATTAAAAATGAGATAGGTGGTTATATTTTCAAGGAAGGGATTATAAAAAAAAATGAAAAGAGGTCTTTTACTTTTTGGCAAGTTTGGATTGACTAACTTTTCTTCTATTAATATCTTTATATAGTTTATTATCAAAGAGGTACATGCCCTATAAGTTTACAGGTATATTTTTCTTTGTAATTTTTCCTGACAAAAATGTCATCATATTGTACTATGTAGTAATTTCCAAGTGTGAAATATGGTACAAAGAACTCTACAGGCAGGTGCCATGGTTAGAGACAAAGCTACAGGGAGAGGTGAGTGTGGGATCTGATTGAGGCCAGTGTGTCTAATAAATAAGAAATGGTGGTGTTTTCTGACTTCCTCTGACCCCATCTTCCACACACCTTCTGATCATGAGGGCTCCTGGAGTGATAAAAACCAATGCTGCTTCTTGGACGCTTTAAGTCCTTTCTGTTCTTATTGTCTTCATCTAGCACCTGTGTTTCTGCTATTATCATGATCTGATGACCTAAAAGGAACTGTCAGCAAATGTGTGTGTGTGTGTGTGTGTGTGTGTGTGTGTGTGTGTGTGTGTGATTCACTGGGAGCATCAACTTTCACTTGAATCTGTAACCATTCCCTAGGGTGGGTTAGTTTGATGTCAAATTGACACAAGCCAGAGTCCTCTGAAAGGAGGAAACTTTATTTGAGAGAATGCCTCTGGAAGATCTGGCTGCATGACATTTTCTACATTGGTGATTAATGAGGGAGGGCTCAGGTCACTGTGGGTGGAGCCATCCCTGGGCTGGTGGTCCTTGGTTCTAAAAGAAAGCAAGCTGAGCAAGCCAGGGGAAGCAAGCCAGTAAGTAACATCCTTCCATGGCCTCTGCATCAGTTCCTGCCTCCAGGTTCCTGCCCTGCTTGAGTTCCTGTCCTGACTTCCTTCAGTGATGGACTATGATTCCTCCCCAACTTGGCTTTTGGTCACAGGGTGTCCCTTCATGGCAGTAGTAACCTCACTAAGATGGCATCTTGTGGGGTAAAGTTCTCCTTCCCAAAATCATACTGCATCCTGGGAGACAATTATCAGAGAGGTTTTACGAATTGAAAACTAGCTGGCAATGCTTCATCTTTAAGACAGAGGCCTTTGTGAGGTCATTGTTTAGCACATGAGAAGACTGTGAAACACATGAAAATAAAACTGGGGCTAGAAAGATGACTCAGCAGTTAAGGGGCCTTGCTATTTTTCCAGAGGACCTGAGCTCAGTTCCAGCACCCGCATGGCACCCAGCTCCAGGGAATCTAATTTCTCTCTGGCCTCCTCAAGCACACACACACACACACATACACACACACACACACACACACACACACACACACACACTACAAATACCAATAAATCTTTTTTTTTTTAAATTATTTTCTCTGTCTTGTTTCTAAACACAGCTGTCTGTATTTCTCATTACTGTGAGACACTTTTTTTTCTTATAAGGCTGCTTCCCATATTAAAGACATACATATGAAAATAATTACATGCAGTGGTCTACTAATGAGGCATTATCTACTGTGAATGTACATAATAATTAGACCTTTTTTGGAGATCGTCTACTTCGTTTACTTCTACGTTCTTCGTTTATATTCCTTTGCCATTTCTGGTCAGAAAGATGAAAGTAAACATATGTAAAAAAAACGTGTAGTACAAACCCAAAACAACTTGTTCATTCTGGTAACACAAACCTTTATTAAATGGATAAATGTTTGGAAAAATCCTCAGAGGTTGCTTGACATTCAGTTCCAGTTCTGACCAGTGGCCAGAAAAATCACTGTCATATTAATAAACACTCAATCCTCGCTGACTCATGTCAAAATTATGACATTCATTATATGAACTTCTAAAAGTGAATTTTCTTTTGCCTCTAGTGATAAAGAACATAGAATAAAGTATCTGGAGAGAGTGCTGGACAGATGGCTCAGGATAGGGGCAGGAGAGATGGCTCACTGTTTAAGAGCACCAGAGGACTGGAGTTCAGTTCCTAGCCCCCATGTTGAAAAGCACACAGCCACTTGTGATTCCACCTCCAAGTGGTCCAAAGCTCAACTCCATTGCCAGATGTCCTCACACCCTCTTCTGGCCTCTGGGCATAGACCCATACCTTCTCTCATATGCTTGCCCCCCATATGTTTAAAACAAAATATATCTTCTAAAAAGGTTTTTTTTAACACTAATGTATAATTATTCAATTTCCACAGAAATTGTGGTTTGAAGTTGGAGCTGTCTAGTTTCACATTTAGAAATGTGTGCATTCATCTACAAAATAGAGAAAGTCTATCAAGGATAGGAAAAATGCAGAAAGAGAATAAAATGAGTGTTGTCTGGTGACGCATAGGGGGACTGTTTCCTGGAGGCCCGCCTGTGTGTGCTTGTAAGTGGACTGTTAGAAGCTCTCCCGAGCCATTTACCAAACTGAAGATACTATTAAGTTTCAGAAATAAAAGCAAATAATGCTCACTTTAATTTTATTAAGCCAAAAAGTCTTCAGTGTCCTCTTATTCACTTTACTTGAAGCAGCAGATAATGTAACCATTACCTCATCACATCTGATTATATATTGATATATCATATTTAATATAAAGTTAGAAGACTAGAGATTCCCCAGTAAGCAAGGAAAGAGTAATTACTTCTTCATAATTACTGAGAAACTTTATTGCTGTGCATTGATGTAATTATATTTTGAATACTCCGCATTTGAGTGAGAGACTATAATGCCTTCTCCCATCTCACAGTCTGAGCTTTACAACAGCCTTGTGCTTCCACAAAGGCCTATTCTTCATTTAGTCTCTATTTTAACTACTGTTAAAAGCAACTAAACAAAATTAATTGGCACCATAATCCTGCAATAAGGAAACTGAAGCCAGTACAATATTCCCCTGCTACAGAGAGGAGCTGCTCAGTTAGAGGAGCTCATGCTTGTCATTGGTGATCCATCCCTCCCCCAGTGTGTGGACAGTCAGAACACACAAATATCTGATTTTACTCTGGGCACAGATTGCTTGAGAAGAGCGTTAAATGTGTAAATCATGGCACGAGGCCCTGGGTAAAGAGGAGACATGGGGACATATTTGTATGATCAAATCAAGGAGTTTTATCATGTCGCCGTCATATGCCTCCCACTGTTAGAAAATCGTACAAGGCTTGCTGCTCTCAGTGGTCTAGTTCTTCTCTAGGAAGTGAGCAACCCCAGCTGGATATCCAGAACTCAGGGATCATATTCTGGATATAAACCCATCTTCTAAAAATGAAGATTTGTTCTTTGGTGTTTTTATTTATACCTGTGTGCTTGTGTCACCTTTGTACCATGTGTGTGCAGATTCCTATGGAGGGCAGAAGAGGGGATCAGATGTTCTAGATCTGGAGTTCCGGGCAGTTGTGAGATCTACAGGGGTGCTGGAAAATAAACCCATGACCTGTATCAGGAGAAAGAAATGATCTTAATGACTGAGCTCTCTCTCTAGCCCCGTCTTTATAAAATAAAATAATTCAACTTTCATTTTGAGATTTAATTAAAAAAAATATTTAGTAAATATTTGGCCAATGCTGTTGACAGAGGAAAAGCCCATTTCCAGTGGCCTCAACCTAATATCTTATACACATTTTCAGTAGAACCCCTCAAGAATGTCACTCAATCAGAAACCTTAAAATTCAAAGACATTCGATTGGAAACTATAGACCCTTTTCCTGTGACTTCTAATTTTCTCTCAGTGGTAAAATTGTTCATCCAAGGTTAATTTTCTTTTTCAATAAACAAAAGTCCTCAAAGGCCTCAAAAGAGTTTAAAAAACCAGAATCTTAGAATCCCTATATATTTAGTACTTGACAAGCAGGGAATTTGCCAATATTTGCTTTGATGACACTTCTGTAAATTTTTTGTTAGAAGATTTGTTTTTATCTTATGTGTACAGTGTTTTGCCTGCATGTGTGTCTGTGTACCATGTGTATGAGGTGCTTGTAGAGGTCAAGGGAAGCATCAGATATATAGAACTAGAGGTCCAGGTGTTTGGGAGCTGCCATCTGGGTGCTGGGGATCGAACCCAGGTCCTCTGAAAAGTCAGCCAGTTCTTCTAATCACTGAGCTCTCTCTCCAGCTCCATACTTCTCTGTTTTTAACTGCCAGTAAATAAAAGATGCCAGGGTTAATTAATCATTTGAGGCTGTTTCTTTTACTGCGGGCATGATATTCTAAGTCTACATATTCTCTGGTTCTACAGGAATTCCTTTAAATATGTATGTATGAGCATGCAGGAATATATCTGCACACACACACACACACACACAGAGAGAGAGAGAGAGAGAGAAAGAGAGAGAGAGAAAGAGAGAGAGAGAGAGAGAAAGAGAGAGAGCGAGGGTTTTTATGTATATATTGTATATACATTGTGTGTGTGTTTGGGCATGTGGATGAAGGACATAAGTCAGCCCTGAATGTTGTTCCTCATACTATCCATCTGGTTTTTGTTAAAAAGTCTCTCACTGGCCTGGAACTGACCGGTTTGGCTAGGCTGGCCAGCTAGCAACCTCCAGGGACCTTCCTTTCTCCATCTCCCAGTTCTAGGATTACAGATGTGCTTTTTTATGTAAGTTACAAGGGTTGGTCGCAGGTCCTGTTGTGTGCATGGCAAACACTTTTCTAATGGAGCCATCTCCCTAGTCCTTTGGTGCATATTGTTATACCAATCCCCTGGTATAAATAAATGTACAACACATATAAAGATATTTAATATATATTGAAATTAAAGTAAATTATGTAATTACAGATACATACATACTTGTTTTAAAGAGAACAAACAAAACCGGGAGTTATTTATTTGAACAAGACTTCCTGGGACATGACTGTAGAATAATTACTATTTTCATGTTTTAATGCAGGACCTAGAGACAGCATTCCCCAGTGCAGCCTATTTGCTATGTGAACAGTTAGACTCTATACCTAAGAGGAAGATGTATCTTTGACAGTTTTGAATTTGTAAAAGAAACTCTTGCAACCAAACAATGATAACAATAACTAGTTATATCAACAATAACTAGAGATAAAACCAAAGCAAAGCACAGAGAGTTCCCAGTGTGACCTCTTGAGATTTGAAAGGTAGGGTATCCAAGTACCCAGCTTAGAGATTCCCTGCTCACAGGGAGATGCAGCTTTGGCAGGTCTGCAGTTCTGATAGAAACCTCACAAGCCAGCAGTCAGAGAACGATAAAATGAGTAATAGCTACTAACAAAGGTAAACGGAGCTTCCTAGGAGCTCAGTGCAGCCCACCACCATAAGCCTTCCTGCAGCCGTCCCAGGATCGGCTTCAGGAGAGGGTTATTAACAGAAGCCTTGTGTTATTAAAGGAAAGCAGGTTGGGGACAGAGGACAGAAGGGCAATGGCAGCCTGGTTCTCCTGCAAGCATGAGGTAACCAAGAGGACAATTAGCTATTTGCTTGTGATATCAACTGCAGCAAGTGAAGACATGGATCTGAACACAGGAGAATCCCAGTGTACAGATTACCCCCAGCTGGTGTAGACACAGTGACCATCGATGGCACAAGGAGCATCGACCTCACCCTGCGGAAGGAGATAAAGCAAGAGCCTCGAGAGAGGACCCGTGTGACTGGGCCCCATGCCTTAACTGTTACCTAACTTTGAATGTCAGGTCTCAAATGGCGCTTGGCCATTACTGGTTCCTTCTTGTAAGGTGTCCCATAAGGGACATTTTTATTACCCGAGAGACTTGCCCTCATCAGTAAGTGCAGCAAGGGCCTGTGCAAAGGCCCTCGGAGGCCTAAGTCATTGCCAACACAAATGGAGAACTTTAGTTATCAGCACCAAAAGGAGATCTTTTCCTTATGTAATGCTTCTGAGATGAAAATAAAGCTGTGTGAGTCGAGAGAAGTTGCTGAATCTCGTGGATGGAGGGCTCATTCTTTTGCTTGACTATGGAAAGAGTAGTATGTATGAATGGGCATACACATATGTCAAACTTGGAAATGGCACGCCATGAACATGTATACCTTATTGTATATCAGTTAATTAAAAGAAGCCATTTTGGGGGCTGTAGGGGTAGGTTTGTTGGTTTCTTTGCTTGCTTGCTTGCTTGCTTGCTTGTTTTTTAACATCAGTAGCTCAGCAAGTTGGTTCAGAGGGTAAAGGTGTCTGCTGCAATGCCTGAAGACTGGGTTCAACCGCTAGGACTCACATGGTAGAAAGGAGAGAGACCACTATCTCAAACTCTGCTCTGACTTCCACATGGCTGCCTACACACATGCATATAGACAGACAGACAAATACATTAATAATTAAATAATTGTGATAACTTACAAAATAATTCAGAGCTGGTAGCACTCACCTGTAACCGCAGCACTTGAGAGAAGCAGAGAAAAGGTTTCCCATGGGTTTGAAGCCATCCTGGCTACAGAGTGAATTCTAGCCTCGCCTAGGCTACAGTGGGAGACCCTATAAAAGATGATAAATAAAAACCAGACAAACTACAACGTATCAATAAAGCTATGTGTATTGTATTTACACATGCTAGAAAAGTCTTTTGCCTCGCAGACAGGTTGGGGGGTAACAGACAGGCTGGGGGTAACAGACAGGTTGGGGGGATACTTCTTAGCATAAAATAGCAGCCAGGTGTTGGAGCAGGAAATGTAAGTTGCTTTGAGATTTCTGTACCTTGGTGAGGTGGCCATCCTTCTGCCAAGGAGGGGATGACATGCGTGCATGGCATCCCATTTGACTAGTGGGCATAGCTAGACTCAAAAATGCCAAGGGAGCAAGCACTGTGTGGATAGGAATGGTTTTATGTGGCACACACAGGCACTGTGTGGATAGGAATGGT
>NW_022196906.1:110493204-110494433 GCF_008632895.1 Mastomys coucha | reverse complement strand
AGGCACTGTGTGGATAGGAATGGTTTTATGTGGCACACACAGCTTGAAAATCTCACAGGAAATGCTCCCACTCATCAGGTATTGGCATTAGTGATTGCATTTAGCTTTTAGCGTGCTCTTCTGGAGGGAGAATTGACACCAGTTATAATTAAAGGCAGAGGTGTCAGCAGACATCATATTGTTCAGGTTTTCCCTTGAGGGATTCTTGTAGTTTTTGATCAAAGTCACTAAAGCTGATGTTTCATGCATCAGACAAGGAGAAAATGTTGGGTTCCATGTTTAAATATGAAGTGCTATCTGGATTTAAGGTCTTACTTTTCTCAAAGGATGCCCTCAGACCTCCGATGCTTGTCTGAAATTGCTCCTTATAACAAATCCCACACATCTCCATTTATAAATTATCCACAGTGTATTGGTTACTTTTCTGTTGTTTTGGTAAAACACATGAATTACAGTTTTAGAGGGATAAGTAGCCAGCATGGCTGGGAGACGTGGTGGCAAGTGGCATTCTAGATAGCTCGTACCTTCAAACACCAGCAGGGTCCAGGAGATGCACATACACTGGGCATAGCATGAGTCTTTAAACTCCCAAAGCCCACCACCTCCATGAAGTACTTCCTCTAACAAGGTCCCATCTCCTCAACCCATCCTCAAACAGCGCCAAGCGATGAGCAAGTATTCAAACATCTGATCCCAGAGGGATGTTCACAGTCAAACCACAGAACACAGTAAGATACTAACAACAAGGAGAGTGTAAGGTATGCAACATCATACTGTCATGAAATCGGTGACAATGTGACCTCTGTCTCATACTGAAAAGATCGTGCCATGCCCACCTGTCTACTTTGTACCATGGGACCTGATACTGTTGTGTGAGCTGCTTCTCCTGTGGAAACCACACACACACACACACACACACACACACACACACACACACACTTATTCCTTCTGAAAGGGAACCCAGGACAGATCAAAGCAGCCATAGCACTGACTTGGTGAGCAATGCAGGAATATCTGTCGGTGTTATGAACTGGAGTGTGAGTGGGGATTACTTGCAGAAGCACAAATGACAAAAAGAAAAAAAACCCTTAAATAAAATGAAAAAAATTAAAAGCAGCTGTATGGAAAGGCCCAGCTAAACACAGGAGACTGCTACCATAAGGTGTACTGTGTGTAGAGCTGGTGTACTGTGTGTAGAGCTGGTGTACTGTGTGTAGAGCTGGTGTACT
>NW_022196906.1:110457744-110493193 GCF_008632895.1 Mastomys coucha | reverse complement strand
GTACTGTGCGTAGAGCTGGTGTACTGTGCGTAGAGCTGGTGTACTGTGCGTAGAGCTGGTGTACTGTGCATAGAGCTGGTGTACTGTGCATAGAGCTGGTGTACTGTGCATAGAGCTGTGTACTGTGTGTAGAGCTGGTGTGCTGTGTGTAGAGCTGGTGTACTGTGTCTATAGAGCTGACAGGCCTCTTGGCTGTTGTTTATTTCTTTCTGTACTGTTGTGGTGGACCAAGAATCTTCTGTGTCTCTTTTTCCCAGATGTGTGAGCCGAGACTTCTTCCTTCTGGGAGGACTCTGTCAGTCTGAAGCATAATTATTATACAGCAGGCAGTGCACTCTCTCATGTGGGGACGTGAAGTGAGCAGACCATGAGTTCAGTGTGTGATGGCTTTCTTCCTCTAGTAATTAGAGAGCTTTTATTTAGCTCCTTACAGAGAAGACCCTTCTTCTCTTTGGCAAATATTACCCCCATTATTCTTTACCCAGCATTCCCCACTACAGATGCTCTGGCCTGGCAGCTACCTAGCTCCTGCCATTGGTTCTGGGCCTTCTGTGGGGTATTCAGATTAGCTGCCCACAAGCAGATACCTCACAGAAGGTCCACTACCAATGGCAGGGGCTATGTAGCTGCCGGGTCAGTACCATCTGCAGTGGGAAACATCAGGTCAAGGATGACTCGGGTCCCAGGTAATGTAGGATGGAGTGGTTGTGAGACTTCATCAGGTTTTCAGAGCACCACAATATACAACATGGTTTAATTGCTTCTGAGGCTTTTCCATTAATCAATCAATTAATTAATTAATTAATAAGAGACAAGAACTCATGTTTGCCAGGCAGGTCTCAAATTCATTATGTAACCAAGAATGCCCTTAATCCTCTGATCTGCCTGTGCCAACCTACAGGCTCTAGAACTACAAGCAGGTAGCACAATGCCCAATGTATGCAGTGCTAGAGAGTGAACTCAGGGCTTTGTGGATACAACACACACAGCTCACATATCTGAGCTGCATCCTTACATCATGCATTCAATACTCTTGAACCACACCTGATCCCTAAAAACTCTAACTGCGGATCGTGCCATTGGAAAGCAGCAGAGCTGCCCATGTGCTCTGAGAAGGACAGGGACCCCATCTTATTGTCCATTTCTCTTCACCAATGGTGAGCCATGTCTTGTTCTTTTCCTTCTATTCTGGACAAGAGCTATCTGCGGCTAATGAAGTGTACACTTGGGGATTGGTCAGAACATCACATCCTTTTTAGCCAAGTCGTTTTCAAATATGCCCTTATGGACAGCCTATTTGTAGATGCTGGCTTGCTTCTATTCTTTCCTTGCTATTGATTTTTGAGACAATTAAAATTGTCTTCAAACTTGAAAAATGCCCAGGGATACAATTAATATTTAGCTGAGTTCATGTTCTAGGATGGCAGGGGGAGGAAGTGATTTATTTTGGTTAATTATGAACTTACAAAATAATATTTGTTTTTTTCCAACACACACACACACACACACACATACACACACACACACACACACACACACACACCACCAGTCAATTAACCTTCTCAGGCTTCTTAATGTGTTCACCAAATTTGCTGGTTAATGTGACTTTCTCTTCAGATATGTGGGGACATGGAGGCAGTCACCAATTAGCCACAAATAGTGCTCATTTGTCAGGCTTCGAGAAAGAGCAGTGTTGGAAGATGTATTCTAATAGACTTTAATTTTGACCACATTCTTCAAGGAGAAGTATTTGCTGAAGATGTGCAAGACCCCTACAGACATGGTGATTTATCAGATAAAGGCATAAAGAACCTCTGTTACTGGATGCTAGGATGCACGCTACTACATCTGCCAAATAGCTTGGAGGCTGAAGTTAGTGGAAGCCATCCGGCTGACTCAGGTCAACACTAAGGAAACAGAGGATGCTTTTCTGTTTCTACTTCACAGGGGTTAGTGCTGCTTCTATGGGAGGGAGAGGGGTACAGGGAGATGGAGCAGGAAGTTCCTTCTCCAAGCAGGGTTCTAGTCTTCAAGGTACTACCTCCTCCTCCTTCTCCTCACCCTCCTCCTCCTTCTCCTCTCCCTCCTCCTCCTCCTCCTCTCCCTCCTCCTCCTCCTTCTCTTCACCCTCCTCCTTCTTCTCCTTACCCTCCTCCTCCTCCTCCTCTCCCTCCTCCTCCTCCTCCTCCTCCTCCTTCTCTTCACCCTCCTCCTCCTCCTCCTTCTCCTCATCCTCCTCCTCCTTCTCCTCGCCCTCCTCCTCCTCCTCCTCCTCCTGTTCCTCCTCCTCCTCTTATTGGATTTGGACCTGGCTCTTGGGATCCTGGGAGCAACGTATATGTTTTCATTTCAGACAAACACAGTCTTTTCTTCGCATCAGTTCCCCAAGCTTAGGGGGACTTGAGGAGGACTTAAGGGGGATTCTTTTAGGGGATGAGTCCTTACCAGTTTAGAGCTGGGAGGAGAGAAGAGACAAAGCCCGCACTCCCTTCCCAAGGAGCTGCCCCGACATGCTTGGTGGTAGTCTCTCAGACTATTCTCTTGCTATCCAGACAGTTGGTCTCCTGGCTTCTCACTAGCCTTTACTGGGAAACTGAAGGGGGAAGCTTTGGTGGAGGACCCACATCTAGTATTTGAGCACTTAGAGAGGACTAGTGAGAAATGGAGCTAACTCTGCTGCTATTGGGTAAAATGCCCAGCTCCTTGGCAAGCAGTTCCTGGCAGCTCCTTTCTCTGTACCACCTGGAGATGCTGCTCACTCAGGCACAAGACCAGGATGCTAGCGAAGTCAAGTCCCACACACCCCAGCCCCTACATGGGACAGAGAGTTAAGAGGCTATGCTGTGCTGGGACCTTGTAACCCCTCATACTAGATGGTATAAGAAAGGTTTATGGCCCTACTCAGTACTTGGCTCCTTGGCACATAGGCTATGCCAAATTAACTCAAGTGGTATAAAACATCCTACCAGTTCCTGGAAACTTTCAAAAGCCAGTATTACCCTCCTCATGTAGGAGGATTTCTCTCTCAAGGCTCTCTCCTCCCTTCAGGTCTGCTGTCATGTTTCCTCTGGCTGCTCTCTCTTTCTAGCTCTTAATCCCCTGTCTGCTGCCTCTGGTCCAAGACTTCTCATACCTCAAAAGCTCAAATCCTCAGCCCTGGTTGCAAAGCCCTCTTTCCAAATAAAGCAAATTTCTGAGGTGTAACTTTGTGTTCGACGCCTTCTCAAACCTGCTGCTCTGATCTCTAAAAAACTTCAAAATCAATTTCTGTAGTTTGCAAGGTGATAGTACAGCTGCCTTGAGAGAGAGATTGCCACTGCAGGTGCTAGGGATGGCTCACTGCATGGGGAGACCCCTGTCTTGGAGACAGGTGCACGTTCTACTACAACCAGGTTTCTAGGAGTGTATGTTACAATCTCTCAAGGTCCACCCATGCTTTCCCGAGGCTCAGCAATGGTGAGAACACCAGGCAGTGAAGTTTAGAGGAAAAGAGGGCCAGAACCCAGATATTACTTCAGAGTGCATTCATAACCAAAATGCACGGTGAACCCACCTGGAATGATTAGGTATTTGCATGGATGATCGCTAATATGCTTTTACCTTCTTACCTTTCCAGCCCCCAGTGAACCTTTGCTGTGTAAATTCGCTGACGGAGGACAGAAGAAGAGACAGAGTCAGAGCAAGCATACCCAGAATGGGAGGCCGTGGCCCAGAGAAGGAGAGGTGAGTCGTGAGAACCGTTCAGGAACTGGACGGCAGTCCTCCATAGAGAAGGTGCAAAGCAGCCTTTTGGAGCCATGGAAAAAAAAAAAAAAAGAAGTCCCCAGCCAGAGAGATGGTGGTTCAGTGTTTAAGAGTGCTTGCTGTACACGCATGGGACCTGAGTTTGAATCCCTAGCACTTATAGAAAATGTTGGTCATAGCTATACAAGTCTGTAATTCCCACACAGATTTGGGGGCATTTGGAGCTGGGGAGGGATTGCTGGTTGACAACCTGGCTCTTGGGTCATGAGAGACTCTGCTCAAGGGATGAGATAGAGGGATAGAGCAGAACACCTAATGTCCTCCTCAAATATACTTAAAACTTTGCACACACATGAGAATACATGATACTAATATGTCTCCAACCCCCATACACACTTACATGTACGGGAAACCAAATGTCCAGAGTCGAACAGGCTTTAGTGCTTTCATGTGAAGAGAAGAGGATGGCATTCCATGGAGAAGAAAAAGAACTTGAAAATCAGCATCAAGGGACCTGGAAATGTAGCCTGGGTGGTAAAGCACTGCCCTTCTGTGCTAGAAACCTGGCTTTGATGCCCAGCATCCCATAACACAAACCAAAATCCCAAGCTTTAGCATGCTGTAAACCCCAGTAATTAGAATTCAGAGGCAGGGGGATCAGATGTTCAAGGTCATCTTTGGATACATTGTTAGCTTGGGTGAAATGAGAGGCAGTCTCAAGAAAAGAAAAAAGAAAAAGAAAAAAGAAAAGAAAAGAAAAGAAAAGAAGGCTCCTAGTACAGAAATCTGAAAGGAATTCATAATCATAAGCCAAATGGCAGGTTAAATTTCTCCTTTAAAATAAATTTTATCAGGAGGGCTTTCTGACTAGTTACCCTCATTCCCATCACGGCTGGAGTAGAGGGAGGGAGCTGAAGTAGTCGGAGAGCCATTAGGGAACAAAGGGATAGTATGACTTAGATAGATTCTCAAGGCTGGTGGGACGTTCCACTCTAGGTTATGTTACGTGGCTCAGCCTGCGTGACAAGGAGGAGAAGAAGGCAGGCACTAAGGAAAAAGAATAAGTGTCTCTTGCATTTGCAGGGAGTGGGTGGGGGAGGTCAGCTGGCTCTTCCCCCATGGAGATGTGTGGGCCTTCACCCTCACAGCAGGATTTGTCAGCTGTAGGGAGTGGGATGGGTGAAGCAAGTGGTCTAGTTCCTGAGAGACAGGACATCTGTGATCTAGCACTCACCACAAATAATTGACCAGTAATTACATAGTGGTTATGGCATGCAGGTACAATGCAAACACTTTCAGTGAAAAAAATTTTTTTGAGAGTCCAGTGTTTGTAGTCTGAAAAGGGCAAGAATTTAGGTTGATTTTACCTTGTCATGGTGGTGGTTCTCTTAGTTTCTTTTCCTGTTGCTGTGATATATATATATATATATATATATGTATATATATATATATATATATATCAAATATATATATGAAGAGTTTCTGAAGAATAAATTTTCCATGAAGAGAGTTTATTCAGGTTCAGAGTCCATCATAGTGGGAGAGTCATGGTTACCAGCTGGTCACATGACATCCACAGTTAAGAGGAAGAAACTTACGGATGCACGCTAGTGCTCAGTTACATTATATTTTTGCAGTCTAGGATCTGTTGCCTAGAGAATGATACAGCCCACGGTGGGCTTGTCTGTCCACCTTAATTTATATAATCAAGATAATCCCCACAAACAGGCCCAGAGGACCCGTTTGTAGATTTCATCAAGTTGATAACACCAACCATCGTATTGGTATGTAGACACATACTTGAACATCCATGCTCATGCCCACACGTTCATGATTGTGCTGCTGTAATATTTAAGAGAGAGAGAGAGAGGGAGAGGGAGAGGGAGAGGGAGAGGGAGAGGGAGAGGGAGAGAGGACAGTTTAAAATACATTTTTTTTTTTTTACTATTAGCCAGAAAGGAGGAAGAAAAGCTGGTACAAAGTCATAAGAAAGGCAAAAGACAGAAGCAAAGAGCAATTCCCATTAGCCATACATTTCTCCTCATAATACAAACTGGCAGTGAGCTGTGGCTCTAAACCTTATGGGCTTGGGAATTAGTATTCTTGGTTATTTATTTTTGTAAAATAACAAGGAAAAAGTACCTTGTCTTTTGTGTTTTTTTCCATTTTTATGGAAATGTGGTACAGTTGTTTGAATTATTAAATAAATGATATTCTGTGCCAAAGCCATAATTTTGACAGGGGAGTTTTAGTATTTCTGTCCCAAGCACCTGCTTTGCCCATTTGTCATTTAAGAGGCATCATAATTATGTGCCATCATATTCTCCAAACACCAAGAGAGCTGTTTTAAGAAAGAAAGGATGCTAGGAGATTCTCAAAAACTGCTTTAGCCATTTTCTATTTTCTGAGTCTGTTTTGAGTGTTTCTACAAGTGTCTGAAAACCCCTCGAATTGCATAGCTGTAGTCAAGCGCTGTATAATGTATATCATTATACTGAGAAATACATAGAATAAAACCTGAATAATCATTGAGTATCAGAAACCAGTGGGAAAAAATGCAAGAGTGTTCATATTTTCTGGGAGAAAGTGAGCTGAGAATGTCTGTATTTTAATGAGGGCATGGGGATGACCTGTGTCTTGGGGATTGAGTTTAATGCATCAGCAGAGAGTCTTACAACCACAGCATCATTATATTTGTCCCATAAAAAGCATTCATAGTCTAAAAAGATTCATTTGACCTTAAAATGTGATTAGGCAAAATGCTTGTTAATTAGGTAAATGCTTGCACCACATACTAAAACCCCCAGCTCTGTGAGTTCATGAGGAAACTTGGCTCTAATGACAAACTTTGTCTCATGTGGCAGAATCTGTAATACTCTCTTCAGGTCATGAAGAGGCATTTATAGGAAGATCACATATTTTGGTATCAGTGTAGAAACCACAAAACACAAACAAACAAAACCAGCTCTCACCACAGAGGGAAATAGAGATTGTTGATTTGGGGCCAACTATAAGTGACTGTGGCCTGGGAACACAACTGCTGACTACCTCACATACCAGGTGTCAATGCAACAGTCACAGGGCTTCAATAGCAGAACAATCAAAAGTAGAAATCAAGGTACTTTTAAAATACATCGTTGGGACATGAGCTAGGTGAATGGCGGCAAAGCAGGAATCTTTGTGATGAGTCCTGGATGCTCTCTGGTGGCATCCTTACGCTCTGTGTTGGGGAGATCTAGAGGCTCTGTTTATACAGTCCAGAAAATGTTTTACCTGATTGGGGGGTGGGAGTAAATAAAGCCCAAGAGTACCTGACCTTCAGCCTGCCACTTTCGTCCTCCTCCTAATCAAGTGTGGGCTCCCCCACCCCCACCCCACTGGAAACTTAAGTTCATCAGAAATTAAATGGATGAATGTAAAATCAACATAGAGCTGTCACATGCTACTTTACCCAGAAGTAGGACTCAGGGACAATACACAACAGCTACTACAGTGTAAGGACACTGCTGGGTCACATGCTACTTTACTCAGAAGTAGGACTTGGGGACAATACACGACAGCTACTACAGTGTAAGGACACTGCTGGGTCAAGCTTATGACCCAATGGCCCCTAGATTGCGAGCTCAGTGTTTGAGCCTTAAGTTCCTTTGATTGTTTTCATGAAAATTATACACACCCAGAACAGTGGACAGGCCTAGGAACATGACTCAGCAATTGACTTCTTGCCATCCTAATGTAAGGCCCAGAGATCAGATGCTCAGATCTATAAAAATAACAGGAGTCGTGGTGCCCCACCTATAACTCTATCATGAAGATGTAGTTAGGGATTCCCTAGAAAAAATGGCTAAGGAGAAAAACTGGTCATCTCATGAACTCTGAGCATATCTGAACAACCCCATCTCAAGGAATATGGTGGAAGAGAATTGGGGTTTATTCCCAATGTCACCCTCAGAACTCCATGTGGGTATTCATGGCATAGATGTACAGAGGTGCAAATATATATATGCACAAAACACACTCATAGAAAAGCACACATGTATACACACATCTCCACAAAAATAAAAACATACATACACATACCACACATACATGAAAAAACAAATGCTACATACACCATACATACACTTGAGAAAATACACAAACACATGTTCCTCACACACATGAAAAACACACACATACATATACACCTTACACTCATAAAAATACACAGATACACATGCCATAAACACATGAGAAAACATACACATACACACATCACACACACATGAAAATAAAACACACATACATATACCATACACATGAAAAACACAGATTCACACATCATACACACATGAGAAAAGAAAACATACACACCACATACAGACGCCATAGTCACATGAAAAATACACATACACACACACCACACACATGAGAAAACACACCCATACACACACTTCACACACATGAAAAAACATACATACATGCACACTACACACATGAAAATGATAGTGGAACACCTAGTCTAGCATTCTATGATTCTATTTGAGTCTTCCTTGCATTATGTTTACTAGAGCACAGTTCAAAATTAAGGCCCATAAAATGACATTTAAATAACTCATACAATGAAAATTCTAATAACATACAGACTAACTTGGAGAAGTAGTTTTTTAATATTATTTTCTTTTTTCATATTTGACACTTCCAGATTAATTAACTTCACAAAACCAGTAACATTCTCAAAAACTTTCCTGTCATTCTGTTAGTCACCTGTGATGCTACCTGCATTCTCTGCTTCAGGTCTGTGACCACCCTGACTGCCTGTAGAAAAAGCAATCAAAGCAAAGATTCTGGGTTGAGACATCAGGAAGAATCTTGGCTATGTTCTTCCTCTATTCAATCTCAGGACTAAGAGACGTAACTCTCTTCAAAGCCTTGTGATGTGTGATGTGTCAGTTCATTCTCATGTTGCTGGGACAGATGCTTGAAAAGGTGACTAAAGAGAGGAAGGGTTCAGTCTGGTCACATTCAAGCAGACAGTTCATCACAGCAGAGAAGGCAAGGCAGGAGGAGCATGCGGCAGCTGCTCACATTGAGTCTTCAGTCTAGAAGTAGACATGAGAGATGAATGCTGTGCTCAGCTCACTCTTATAGTAGGTCTGCCCTCCTCAAGTAGATCAATACAGACACTTCCTTGTGATTACATCCAGAGCTTGGTCTCCCAGTGATTCTAGATCCTGTCTAGTTTCCATAGCGATTAAGCATTAAGGCTGCTTTCATCTTCATTGACCATTACATTAAAGCTAGACACAGATTTTTAAGAGGATCATATACATGAGTGTGTGTATTTGTGTATGTATGTATGTATGTATGTATGTATGTATGTATATTTTACAGTCTATAAAGCAACAATACATCTTTCTGTCATTGTTGAGATGGGGCTGCTTCATAATGGTGTCCACCTGTAATTGGGGCACTTCAGAAACCTACCAAGAGAATTATGAGTTTGAATTACATCCTGCCTCATCTAGCAACACTGTAGTCAGTTGCAGCCACCCTTCCAGAAGTAACTGAAGGCAAGAGAAGATAGGGAGAGAGTTCTTGCTCATGGTTATCTGGTCTGAGCTGAATGCCCTCTGACTCTGGCTTCCACTCATCTATATTTCATTCTGGTTGAAGCATAGTTCCAGAGTTTTCATGCCAAATCCAAAGTATTTCTCCAAGTCCCCTGGGATGAAGGAATGGACAAAATTAGGGGGGTGGATCTGTATGGTGATCTCATGCTGGTATCCAGGCAGGGAAGGGAGCATCCTAAGGGGCGACAGGAGTCAGGGGACAATCCTGTCCCAAGGGCTCTTCCTCTCTTAGGCTGTCACACTACATCATCTTGAACTTGAAAAATTAATGTAGGGAGCCAAGCTTGAACTCCAAGGGCAGCAACCAAAGACACCTGTTTTGTATCCATAAGAGGGAGTAGACTTGTGGGGGTGGGACAAGCACAGGAGAAGCTTTTCTGGACCCAGAGTCCTGGAGCGCCGAAATCCAGCATCACACACACACCTAGATACCTCTGTCTTTCATAAATGTGGATTTGAAAAAATGTATTATGCATATTCATTGTGCATAGTGCTGGGTCACATGCAGACATTTTCATGCAAATATGTTGTACTTTGTATGCCCTCTCTATGCCTCCTTTTCCTGACCCTTCTTACCACTAAAAGGTACTACTTAAGATAGAATGCCTACAGCTAGAAAGATGGCTCAGTGGATAAAATACTTGCCATGTGTCAGTGTTAGGACCAGAATTCAGAACCCTAGAACTGGATATAGTGGCTGTGATAGCTGCCTATAACTGCAGGATTGGAGAAGGAAGGAGAGAAGGTGGACCTAATTTAACCAGAATGATGGGAGCATCAAGTTCCAGGCTCAGTGTGACAATCTGCCTCAGAAAAGAAGAGAAGAGAGTAATCAAGGAACTCACCCTGAATTCACCCTCTGACATGTACATGCATTCATATGTACCCACCCACATGAAATCACATACTTGCATTCAATACACACACATGCATACACACAAACACGGAGATGGGATACATTCCTCATTTTTCTAAGGAATGAATTTGGAAAAAGGAAACAAAAAACAATAACAACAAAATCTTAAAAACCTGTTTGTATAATAGAGACTAGAAACTGGAGATGACCTGAGTCCAGTTGAGTTAAAATACAAGAAAAGATTAACCTACAACTACACCTACATATGTTCTGGTCTTTGTGTCATGGTTTTCTATAAATTTTAAAGAAAACTACAAGCACAGTGGAGAGAAAATTGGACATATTCTGCCACGGTTTAGACATTCTTAAAATGAGCTTACTTTTCTGTACTGATTTCTGTTCCCCAAATTCTTTTGAAATGTGGAAAAACTAAGGGGCTGGTAATGACCTAAGTACCCAGTAACAACAGAGAGAAGGAATTGCTCATTTCTCTTCACTCTTGAAAATTAAGAAAAACTGATAAAGCGAAAAGAATTTCCCTTGATGTTGCAAGCATTTTAGAGTTAAGCTAAACATGGAAATTGATAGGCTAATTACAACTTCATTATTTAAAGCTTTTTTCTTTAGGGCAACATTTTGATAGTTAATTAGCATGCTTTGGTGAAATGCATTTATTTATTAAGCTGTAAGGCTGGGAACTTTGCACTCAGAAATAGACATGAATAAGCAAGATTTTCAAATGTAGATGCATGCTTGTGGTCATGACTTGACATAAATGGAAGCCACAGGATGAGGGGGGCATTTTAAGTTATTATCAAATCTTGCAAGAGATGCCTAGAATGCTAAGTGGCATGGGGAAGAGATTCTCCACTAATCTAGAGTTCTTTATTTTTATTATCAATTTTTATTTTTCATTTAAATGTTTTTCATATATTATATTCCAACCATGTTTTCACATCCCCCAAGTCCTCCAAGATCATCTCCAGCTTCCTACCTGCACAACTTCTTGTAAGCTTTATCCTTCACAAACCTTGTTAATGTCTAGCTTAGTAGAAGATGGCTAGATTTGTAAGCCTGCTTCAAGCTGCAACCTGCTACTCTACTGTCACAACTTTGCCTTAAATGTATGGAGAAAATTGGGTTCATCCAAAGGACATTATTAAGTCCTAGAAGGATCTGGAAAACCCACAGGAACCACTGGCTTGAAGAAGCTTACAACCAGCCCTGGTCTGACAGCCCACATTCCTACAGTATAGAGAAGCTATGGATCACCTTAAGACATTGAAATGAAACATATTTCTTGATAAAGATCACAGCTGCTGTCTAATGGGGAAATTATTTCCTGATCCATCTTAGAGCTACCTCTACAAACTTGCCCAATCAGGAAAGAACTGGGTAATACTTTTATGATATATCTGTGCCAAAACATTTTTTATGTCATTGTCAGGTAAAGGGTAAACTCCCTTTCTCTATGTTGAGAATGTCACTAATCCTGGGACATTGCATTGCCAGAGTGAGACTATTCTCATGGCTCACTGCAAAGAGGACTCTGCTCATCTTAATGATGACAGTGTGCCTCCAGGTTGTCTGAAACCAGGAATATTCTAGCCTAGTTCTAAAAGATGTCAGGAGCATGCAAGCACAATCTACTGCTTATTCCTGTGTTCAAAAAGAATTCACTTCCAGTGACTACTGAGGCCAAATTAGAAACTGTACTCTATTCCAGCTAGCAAGCATGAGTGGCTAAAAAGTAAAAACAAAACAAAACAAAAATAACACAAAAACAGATGACAGAATCAAAATCTAATCAATGTCACACTAGTTCTTGAGGTTCTTCAGTGATGTAGTAATTACCACTACCACCTCACATGGGCAAGAGCACACACGCACACACACACACACACACACACATACACACACATGCACATACACACACACACACACAAACACATATGCACACACATGCACACACATGCACACACACATATGCACACACATGCACACACACATACACACACAGAGAGAGAGACAGAGACAGAGACAGAGACAGAGACAGAGAGAGACAGAGAGAGAGAGTGATTGGGTCAAATAGGAAGCTGAGTATGCCACCATGTCTCCACCGTGCAGGAAGACCTGCTCAGATTTTGAAATTTCTTTATGTTTTGTTGTGAGTGGCTTTTGGATTTGTGTAAAGATTTTTAAATATAAATAAATCTTAGTTTAAAATGAAAGAATATCGGACCCACTCACTAGATATTTACACTTAATTTTGTCTTTAAATAGTCCACATGCTATTCATTATTATTAATATTATTTCTCACTGCATCAAAACACTAATCTTTTAAAAGATATTCCCAAGCTTGATGCTAGTGGAATCATACTTTGGTCACAGTCACAAATAAGAGACATGAGAACTATATAAGAAGCAATCGAAGCAAGTATTCAGATGCTTAGTGAAAAAAGCAAGATTTTATTATGAAGGAAAACCAATACAGTGAGTGTGTCTTGTCCTTTGTCCTGCTCGAAATTCTCTGACAATGTCAATTGAAAAGCAATCAGCAAAGCAAGACAAATATCCTCCCTCTGGTTGGTGAGGTGCTCGGAAGAAACTTTTCCTTGTTATGGAAATACTTAGAAAAATGATCTTCCCTGTTTGGATACAAAAGTGAGCTGATGGAATTAATATTGCTAATAATCAACTCTCAGACTCCAGCAATAATCACATTATATTGGATGGAAAATCAAATTAAGTTTGGGGGGAGATTCAATGTAGTAATATTAAAGTTTGGAGTTCCTAAACTTAATTTCCACTTAAAGGATATGTTTTTCAGGAAACCTCGCTGTTAGGGTGCTTTTTTTTTTCCTTTCACTTTTGAGATTATAATGACATCATTTCTCCCCTTCCCTTTCCTCCCTCCAAACCCTTTCATATTCCTTTCCCTGCTCTTGTTCAAATTGATGGCCTCTTTCTTCCATTAATTGTTATTACATGCATAGATGTATATCTATATACATTTTTATTCCTAACTATAACCTGGTCAGTCTGCATGATGCTACTTGGGTGTGATTTTAGGGCTGACCATTTGGTGTTAGACAACCAGCTAGTGTGTTCTTCCCTAGGGAATACTGTCTCTCCTACATTGAACATTCCTTACTTGCCTATGCTATTTGTACAGGGTTTAACCCAGCTGCCTCCCACCCCCACTCCTGTCACACTTAGCATGTCTGTTGTTGTTCTTGGCCAGCTCCTGGTTAGGCAGTCATGTTGCTAAGGCCTTATAGGTGTCACTTCTGACATTACTAGAAGACACAATCTCACAGTACTCTCTGATCCTCTGGCTCTTATGGCCTTCCCACCCCCGCTTCCTCAGTGATCCCTGAGCCATAAGTACCTGAGTTGCTTTGTAGGTATAACTGTTGGCACTGGGCTCCACAACTCTGCATTTTGATTGGTTGTGGTTCTCTATGATGGTCTCTGTCTGTTGTAAAGAGAGGTTTCTTGATGTGGTGAAGGCTACACATACCTGTAGTTATAAGGACAGCTTCAGAATCTAGTTAGAGGTCCTGCTGTTTTAGTCAAGTGGTGGTTTGAAATCCTTCTCTGAGATCCATGACTTCACTAGCACTGGGTAGTTGGCTAGGTTTCCAGCACCAAGCATGGTTTCCCTTTCATCGAGTCCAATCAGAGAGCTGTTGGTTGCTGCCAAGGTATATGTGCCACTACTGCACCCTTAGGGTTATCATGATATGACTTTTGAGACACCCTTTTCCTGAAAATATTTAAGTTCAATGCATTTTTATTAGCCAAGATATAGGCCTATAAATAAAATGAATATATACATATATATGTATATTTAAGTAAAGTCATTTGTTATATGGGGAACCCTGTATTACGTTTTATGTTGTCTGATTTCAGTCATGGGTAAGAATGGCCTCTCATCATAACTGTTGGTGTCAAGAACCAGTTTTTCTGATCAGCTCCAAACTCAGGGATGTCATACATAGGTGACACCTGTTGCCATAACAACCACACGCCTTCCCAGAATTCACTTCCCACACTCACCTGTGAACAGGTTACATTACAGCCTAAGCAAAAGACAGACTTCTCCCCCACTTTTGCCCCTTTCCCCTCTGTCTTTCTGCTTTCCCCTCTGTCTTTCTGTCTTTCCCCTCTGTCTTTCTGTCTTTCCCCTCTTTGCCTCCAGTAAACCTCTCCCACGTGGGACTGCTCTGGCCCGGTGTGGTATATCCAGATGTGAGCCACTATTCTAACACATCAATAACCCCTGTTTATTCAAAGCTAATATGAACAGGATTTCTCTTCCTTGCTTGTAAGTGGAGGAAGTCTGCACAGGCTTTGTGGCAGAGTGCGATCTGCATGCTATTTCAGACTACAAGGCCAAGACAACATTGATGAGCTCAATTCCAAACACCTGCTCTCAAGACAAGTCATCACTTACTCCAAATCCATTTATGATTAAGGAAAAAAAATATCCTTTCGGATCTCAGTGAAGGTCAGTCGCCATACCGTTCGCACGGGGACTCATCATATATCCAGATTTACGATGAGTCATCTTTCTCTTTGAGCTGTACATTTTGGCTTGGCTGTTTTGTGTTTGTTTCTATTTTGAATGAAGGTGAATGCAGGTGGACTGGACATCAGGTAATCTCTTTCAGCCCTGTCCTGTCACTCCCTTCGTCTGTTGTTATCCTGATCCTTCATTGGTTCATTGAGTGTCATTTCAGCTGGTTAGAGGCAGGAGGCAGGGACATGGCTGTTAGTGTGCATAGTCATAGGAAGAAACCCTCTAATGGTATCTTCCATGCTTGATTTCATACTTTCTCAGCCGGACACTTTTGCCTGAAAATGTCGTTTTAAATGAACTCATGGAACAGCCATCAAAGCTGCAACAAATTCATAGCCATCATGGGCTGCAGAGTGAGCTCAAAGCAAGCTTCAAAGTGAGACCCCGTGTCAAAATAAAGTGTAAGAAGGGCTGGGCATGCAGATGAATGGTGGAGCTCTTTCCTAAAACGTGGCTCCATCCTCAGCTACAGGTCAAGACAGGAGTCGCTTGAAAGTTGATCTCTAGATAGCTCAGCACTTAAGTGTACTTGTCTCTCTCTCTCTCTCTGTCTCTGTCTCTCTGTCTCTCTGTCTCTGTCTCTCTCTGTCTCTGTCTCTCTGTCTCTCTGTCTCTCTGTCTCTGTCTCTCTCTGTCTCTGTCTGTCTGTCTGTCTGTCTGTCTGTCTCTCTCTCTCTCTCTCTCTCTCTCTTTCTCTGTGTCAACACGTGTACACACACACATTAGTGCAACACAGGTCCCCAGAGAGGCAATGAGAAGGGCAAGGATCCTTTAGAGCTAGAGTAACTGTGAGCTTGGCAATTGTGAGCTACCTTACCTTACATGGCTGCTAGAAATAAAACTTGAATTATCTGCAAGAGCAGCAAGAACATTTATTCTTAGTTATATAATAGGCTCAAGGTCATCCCAGGATACAGGAGACCCTGTCTCTGAAAAAAAAAATAGGACACAATACACACAATTTGAGTGACAATTTAAAAAATATCAAAGAATTATAGTTAGGCTCAGATCTATACAATTGAGACCAAAGTAAGAAAACAAAGACAAAAACAGTAATAAAAATAACCAGAGTAGTGGCCATGGGTCATTGTTCCTAAATATTAACCATTTGTTTGTCGGCATGTATCATGGAATTGTCAGTACACACTCATTTACAAGCTAAAGGGTTTCCCACAATTGGAAAGCTCCACATTGCCCCCTCCAGTGGAAGTCTCTCTGTCCCATGCTGAGGCACCATGGGGAACAGTGTTTGGGAACATGATGAGCTTTGGGTGTGGCAACTCTGAAACCTCTCTTCTTTTCTGAGGAGGGTAGAGTAATAATCCCTTCCCAATGTTACAGATTGAGGAGAGTCTGCAGGGGCACTTTTCTTCATAATTTTAGGTTAAGGATATAGGTTCTAGCATTTAAGTCACATGTTCCATGACTTCTGAGCTGAGAGATGACTCTGGGCAAGGTCTCTAAGTGGGTCAGCACCATGCTTCAATCCCATAGGCTCTCAGTAGCTAGTGGTACATGTTCATGATTAGATACAGCACAGGAGATGACCGTGTACAGCCTAGTGACTGACTAGCTACATTATCAAAACTAAAACTGTGTTATAGTGTTGTGATGCCCTTACATAGCTCAGTCTTCTGAGAGCCAGGTCTGTTCTACACACACACACATACACACGCACACCACAAATGCACTCTTACTCTCTCTCTAAATACATGTAAAATAATGTTTACTTTCTTAAATGATAGAAATAAAATCTGCAGCCAATATAATGCTGTTGTAATTTTTTTACTTATGATATAAAGTATATTAAACACTAGAAATTAATATATTTTATGTTTATCCCACATGGCACTAAGTTTCTAGTAACATTGCCCTCCAAATCATAAATCATTATTTAACACTGAATTATTAGATGTTTGTAAGGATCTTGGACAATTCTTTTTCTTTTAAGGTCATATAATCATAGAAGTCACAGGCTGGCAAAGGGAAAGAGGACTGAGGGGTGAATGTCTAAAGAAGGAATAATAAAACCAAACCATTGCTACAAACCATGGAAAAGACTAAGGGTCACTGAGTGATGACAAATTGTGTAACTTGTATTTTTAAGGAGAAAGGAGATAGATTATTAATTTACCTACTTTGCATTTAATTAAAATGTAAAATTGATATCCAAAGTCCCTCTGGGTTGAGTGTGATGCCTCAGCAGGCAAAGTTGCTTTCCTGCAAGTCCAATGACGTGAATTTGAGCCTCAGGACCCACAGAGGGATAGAAGCAGGAAGACCAGAGGTTCAAGGTTATTCTTGGCTATACAGCTAGTAGAAGGCCAGTCTGAACTGAGAGCCTATCTCAGAAAAAGACTAATAATAGTTACCACTATCTCAGACCTGGAAAGGTGGCTCAAGAGTAAAGAGTATAGTTCCCAGCACCCGCGTCATGTGGCTCACAACTCCCTGTAACTCCAGCTCGTCTGACATCCTCTTCTGGCCTCCACAGGCATACTGTATTCATGTATACATATTCGCTCATAGCCATGTACATAAAAAGAATGTTTAAAATAGTAACAAAAATCTATCATTAGCTAGAAGTACACATAAAGCAAGCGTAACTATTAGAAATGAAAATCTCTTGACCAGACGCTAGGAGAACCCAACCTCACATTTGTATGCTCTTAGGAGCTCTGGTTCAAGCTTCAGTGAGCTCAGTGTTCCTAGGGATTTAAGACACATAACTGCAGAATGACTCTGCTTGATGCTGTTTTGTGACGTTGCTGTTGCATGTTAACTAGTGAGTTAGTTAAGGTTTTGCCCTTCCCACTTACTTAGAACATGAGTTTCCTTCATACAACAAATGATGGTACAACATATAGACATACTGCCTTTATTTGGATGCTATTTTACAGTGAATTATCCATCCTCGCAGATTTGAAGAAAATGGTAGTTGCATAGTAGTTACCCCAGAAGTCCGAGCATGGATATGATTCTACGCCATCCACCTGGTGAAGCTCAGAGGGAGAAGTTAGTTTAAAATTAAAGGCCAGCAAACATGTGACCCAATGTCTGTATTGGCATGCCTTAGAAAAATTTGTTAATCTAATAGTGAATTATTCCTATCATTTACAATATTGTCATCTGCATATGAGAAGAAAACCACTGATCCACACCATTGGGAACCAAAACAAGCCACACTAATAAAGTATTGATTTTTCAACAGCACACAGATGGTAGTAGATCGACTGACCAGCATGTCACCAACTTGGAAAGAGAGAGAGGCTTATACATAGAGACAGAACATTTTTCTGGGGTTCTTGAAAACATTGGGCTATGAATAGTGGCTACTAGTGTGACCCTGTGGTTTCTGCTTTGAGACATCATCAGTATTGAGGAAAACAAGGCACAACTCAACATTGAGCATCTCTCTGCCCTTAGTTAGGTGTGCTCTGATGCTGCTAGAGGTCCTGATGCCTTGGTCAGCCTCTTATGAAAAGAGTCTATCTAACATGAGCCCAGGAAGATAGATAGCATTTGTGTTATGAACTAGGTAGTCTTTTGATTGACTTTGACAGCATTGAATCTTAAAACCTGTATATTCAGAAAAGAGACTGCCCTGCAGCCCTGACTGCACCAGTCACAAACACACTCTCACAAGAAACTGGATCATGATTCCAGTGAAATCACATGTGAGAGAGTCTGCTGGAAAATGAAGTCATACTGTCTAGACTTGCGAGATCTTTGACCATTTTTACAGATGGAGCGATCTTGTCTAAATCATTTACCACTAACTCCTTCACATATATCACAAAATATCTAGTACACACTACTCAAGTAGAAAAGAATGAAGCTCTGTCTCCCAATCCTGCCAGGGTCTGCCAAGAGTCTTCTTGATCTTGACCTGTAGGCAAGTCTGCCTGGGAGGCCTGCAGAGCAGCAGCTAACTGTGAGCTCATACTCCTGCTCTGCTGAGTCAGGTCTGCTGGCTGGCCCTCCAGATGGGGCTTGATCTACTGCACAGGCTGTGTAAGAGATTGACAGAGAAGGCTGAAGGGGAAGCCCTTCTCATTTACAAGCCTCAATAACTTGGCTTCTGAGCGATAATACATTTTGATTTGATCAAATACCCTTTCCTGAAGCTTCTGAACTCAACATTAATATGTAATGACTAAAGATAACAAGAATTTTTAAGTCCCCATAATATGGTAATTTTGCATGAAATGTAATTGATGTTTTGAGTCTTCTGCATAGCCCATCTTGTCAAGGTAAAAATGGAAGTGTGTGTGTGTGTGTGTGTGTGTGTGTGAGTGTGTGTGTGTATGTGTGTGTGTGTGTGTGTGTGTGTGTGTGTGTTCTGAGAAAAGAGTTAGGTGTCTGCAGCCTGTATGTGGCTTGAGACCAGGAATACTACAGCAAACATTTCCAGGAAGAAAGACTTAGGGCTGAACTCCATGTCCTCTGACTGAATTGAACAAAAAACCCATGACAGCTAAGTGTGACATCAATCAACTGAGCTATTTTTGGAATCGCTGGTATGTCCTGGTAACCCCAGGTTGTCAAAGGCCTCAAGATCACCCTCATCAATGGCTAAGCGCATGTAGCTTCCAGGCAGCATCAACTAAACCCGAACTTAGAAGGATGTGGATCAATCTCCCAGACACTTTTGCTCTGTTAGCTCCCTAGGCTTGCCCACTACAGCCTTGGAATTCTGCATTTTCCATGGTTGGCCCCCATGTCACAGCGGTTTTGACAGTATGTTTGCTATACCCTTGAACTGTAAAACACCATTGATTAGAGATGAACTATTATATTATTTTAAATGCCACTAAGAAGAGAGAAAAGTGACTTGACACACTATGAAATGCTGGCAGTTATCGGGGGAATCCCAATTTCACAGATATTAAGATGTGAGAAAACCAAAATGGTGTCTTAGAATCCGTGAAATTCAGACATTTAGATTGAGATTAAAAAACAAATTCCCTGTGCAGGCTACTGTGTTCATCGTTGTGACTAAATTCCTACCAAAAAAGCAACTTAGTGGAATTTATTTATTTATTTGTTTATTTATTATTTATTTATTTATTATTTATTCTAACTCACAGTTTAAAACACTACAATCCAGGAACTGTAGAGACAGCTTGGCGGTTAAGAGCACTGGCTGCTCTTGCAGAGGATCTGGGTTCGATCCACCTACATTGTGACTCACAATCTGTAACTCCAGTTCTAGGGGATATGATATATTGTCTGACCTCTGTGTGCACTGTACATATATCCATGGAACAGGCAAAACACTCCTATATGTTTGCTTTTTCCTGTTTCACTTTTAATCATGGACGGAGCTCTTTCTGGAAGGACTTAGACATTATCAGCTTTCCCACCTGTGATCTCTTCGTGTCTGTTTTATCTCGTCCTTCCCTGTTGCTATAAAAAGCAGACATCCTCTGGCAGGAACGTTTTTAGAAGAAGCCAAGAAGCAGAAATTCGGGAATGGCACCACGCCTAAACAACAGCTTTACAGCGCCTCTCTCGGTTGATTCTATCAGACATAAAGAACTCCCTTCTCTTGGCTCACTGGCTGCATTTGCTACTTTGAAGGTGATAAATATACAATGTTGCTTTCACCTGATTCCTGACAGCACTCTTGAAGCAAGCCAGGCGATGCTTAGCAGCCAGTCCTCCAGCACAGGAGGACTTGCTAGTCTCCCTGTTTCGCTCCTGCAGAGCCCAAACCACAATTCACCTCAGGCAGGCTGCGGACTTCTGTCTGGTGCTGAAAGTCTCCACTCCCAGGGATCACCTCTACCACGACCCGCATCTGCCATTAGTCAAGGACTTTACAAGTTCATCTGAGAGCTGAGTCCACTTCTGATTTCTTAAAAAGAGGTTTTGCTAATAAAATCAGGAACCTGAGGGGTATACTCAAATTTCATTTGAAAATAATGCTTATGTGAGATGCAAATCCAGAATTCCCTCAAAGTCTCCAATTTGCTCCCCAATTTCTTGAACATGTATTTATCTAATCCACAAAGTGGAATTTTCTAAAGTGGTGTATGTAGGACACATCTCCTAAGTGTTTTTAAACCTGGTCACAGCAACACAGCAGTCCTCAGGACTGCCTCCTGTATGATGCCCCTGGTTAGGCACACCTACCATGTGTCAATATTAACCTACAAAAGGAGGAAGAAAACTATCTTGCCCACCATCTCCTTGGCTTTGTCATAGTCATGGAGTGTCTCTTTGCAGATAAGAATGAGTGTGTTAGACCAGGGAGTCACTCAGACCTGCTCCTAATGTGTATGCTATGGGAACTGTCTGTAATTACAACCTGTTGATACAATCCACTAAATCGCTTAGATATGACTAGCTAATATCCAGCTCCTCACCCATTCTTCTCACCTGTTTCAGAGAATCTCTGATTTTATTAAAACTCAAGTTACCTTCATTTCTGGACTGGAAGTGTGTGCCTGAGGCAGGAGAATCACAAGTTCTGGACCAGCCTGAACCTCATAGCAAAATTCTCTAAAACAACAGAAATATCCAGTAGAGAGATTGGTTTTTCTAAAATATTTACCACTCATCATTTTTCCCCCCAGGAAGCCTAGAAATGCACCACTATGGCTAAAATACTAAAGCAAATCTTAGCTGTTGTTAATAAGAGATATACGTGCCTGGTTTTGTTTAAAATTATTTATGCCACTTGCATACAAACAACATCAACTGGAAACACAGACAACTCTTGTGAATGTAACAAGCCCTCTTGAAAGTCGACAAAAGGATTAAGTGTCACTGTCTCCCACATCTGGTGTGGCAGTTTATTCTGTTCCAAGATATTTTACATTATTTTATTCTCTGTGACTCTGGAGTTTGTCAACATGCCATCATATTTGGTGATTACACAATACTAATTTCATGCCTCTAGCTTTGTCTAAAGGGGGCTAGACAGAGCAGTGAAATCAATTTCTTCCCCATCTTTGTGGGAAGAGACAACGGGAAATTGAATGCATAATCTGCATTGAGGGCATATTAGCATTATAACTCAGCAATCTGTCACGCACACTGCAAGCCCCAGGTGCAATGTGAGTGGCACTGTGTCTGGACAGTGATGCCCAGCCAACTCTTTGGCTAAAAGACCGAAATCCCTTTGTTTAACCCTTGACTTCCTTTGTTACCTACCCTGTTTCAACTCCATGTGATCCAGGACACTCTCTGGAAGCCTAAAGGACTCAGAAGCAAGATCCTGAATCAGGCAATGCCTCTTTTGTCCCAGGCACCCCTCCATGCAATGGCTAGCTGTTCAATTGTTCTCTTCTGAGTCCCATGTAGCAGGGCAAGGGAAATTGTTAGTCACTTCAACTAATGTTCTAATGTGTGTCTATTTCCCAAGAAATTACCCCAGCAGGCTCTCTGAGAGCTTAAGGTGTTTGGTAACTTCCTCAGTGGAGACACCCCTGGCACCTGCTTGTTTGTAACAGATATGGCAGTCTACTTGCAAACCTCTTTCCTCCCCTGTGGGTTAAAAGTGGGGTCCAGTATCTGACCCAATACAGGGCTAGGGCCACTCATGGAGGTGGACTTGGGAAGTTTGACTGTGCCACAGATGCCACACCGCTGTCAGGTGGGTGTGGTGCTGTCAGAAGCCTTGAGACCCTGCTCCAGGGGTTGGGAAGGTGCAGTCTGAGGTCCCCATGGACCTGCCAGAATGAGCTCCATCCCCCGTTCTGTTCGGAGGCCAAGGATGACAGGTTCTAGCTGTTGGGCACCACAGACACAGCTGAATGCTGCAGAAGAGCTGAAAACAGAGTCGGGAGCCAAAGGGCTGGTTCTGGCCCGGGGCCAAGAGGAAAAGGGCATAGGGAAAGCACCGGCTGGGTTCTGCAGGGATGAGAGTCTTTGGTTTGCTTGACTTGGGTTGGTGGAAGCCATGTCTGGTAACACAGAGGCCTTCCCGCGGTAGATTAGCTCGTTAGAGGAAGACCTGCTCTACTGCTCCAGCACGGCAGATCCCAATGAGAAGAGACAGTCCATGGTTGTAAGGCGTTTATTGTAGAAAGGCAGAGAGAGGGAGAGAGTAGGGAAGTAGAGACCAGCCATGGCCATGTGGAGAGAGGGGGGAAGAGAAGGCAGAGAGAGAGGGAGCAAGAGGGCAAGAGAGAGGCAAGAGAGTAAGAGAAAGAGGAGGGGGCAAACAGCCCCTTTCATAGTGGGCTGGCCTCCCTGGCTGTTGCCAGGTAACTGTGGGGAGGAGCATGCCTAGCTGTTGCCAGGTAACTGTGGGGAGGAGCATGCCTAGCTGTTGCCAGGTAACTGTGGGGAGGAGCATGCCTAGCTGTTGCCAGGTAGCTGTGGGGAGGAGCATGCCTAGCTGTTGCCAGGTAACTGTGGGAGTGGAGTCCAGACAGAATATCAAGGACTTGGGGCGCTGCCCTACGTGACTGATGGCTACACACCTCTCTGTGGGATCTGTGGGAGGCTATAGCTGCGACATGAATCAGGGGTCCAAGGGGCATGGCCAAACACCTGCAGTCCCTCGTAGGCAGAAGTCACTTACTGGGTTTCTGGGGTTCAAGGTCCAAGCTTGACCAGGGACCAAGCTGTCTGTGCACAGTTCACCACCCCACGCTCCCCCATCACACCACTTCTGGCCATCCAAGGTATCATGCCTTTTTAGTTCCTCATTCCAATCCAAATCTCACATCATGAAAAGTACTGTCTGTTAACATGAGAAATGCAAACTTGAAGGCTCACGGAGCATGAGATAGTCTCTTTCAGTTACGTGCATCTTAGCTCTAAAGAATCGGGTGGGGAAACAAGTCCTGGAAGTTCATTCACTTATATTTACTATCTCTTTATCTTAAAGTAATTATAAAGTCATGGCAAGTTATCAAAACTTTTCAGAAGTTCCTGTATGCACTCAGATTCTCCAGTTGTTTCAAATTATACAGTTATGGCAGGCTATCAATGAAAGAAAATCCACCCCTGATAGGATTCAGTTAGTAATTTTAACATAAAAGCAAAAAGATCACTCTAAAGTTCTTTTAGATCTTTCTAAACCTGAGATGTTTTAAATTCCTTTCTACATTCCATTTCTATTTACAAGTGCTAACTACACAGATGGTCCTGGGACACCCGAGGTTTTCTGTCTACACAGCATATAGAGGACTCTCCACCTCGGTAGAGATGGTACCCAGGCTTTACTGGAGCATAAAGCCAATATCTGAACAGGAAAGTGGCAGAGATCCCGCATCAGAAGGCATGGGTGCGAGGTCTCAGTTTTCTGGGTTCAAGAGTGACCCTGAGGTGGACTGTCTTTTTGACTAAGGGACTTACTTGGAGAATTACTATGACATAGATAGATGTCTATGTCATTAGATAACATGATGAGGTTCTGAGTCAGTTGGGGCGTGGTCCCCCCTTACAGGTTATGGGGCAGAGTACTATACCATGTAATTGACAACCACCCCAAGTCATGTTGTCTCTGATTTCCATGTAGCAGAGTGAGTGGGAAGATCGGGCTCTTTAGTTAATGAGTGTCCATCATATCGGATGTACACCCTGTACTTCCTAATACCTTAGAGTGCTTGGTAAACTTCCTTTGTGAAAGAAGAACTACAGATTCAGTCACCGGACAGTCTTTTATAGTAGCTGAGGGTCCAGGGAAAAAGAGGCCTGGGTAGCCCTTAGTTAAAGGATAACAATAGGTTTGTGACCTTGAGATAGCCGCTGACCTCAACAATCTTCATTGTCTTCACGGATGGGACAGAGAGAGATTGTTTCTGCCCACTTCACAGAGTCATCATGAGGAACAAAGTCGGTGGCAGATGAAAGGGCCAAGAATCCTGGCTCTGGAGTGCCACCATGAAGTTTGTTTGTATTTCTGAAACTACAGCTGATAATAGACATGCAGTTTTTCGTTTGTTTCATTTTGTATTTTAAAAGTAACCTTATATTGAAAATCGGAAGAAGATTCGCTCTTCACTAGCCACACAGGCCAGAATGTTCCACTCTGTGTAAATGATCTTCCTATTTTCCTATTCTTAGTAGGACAGGGAGTGTCAACATATCAGACAAAGTCATTATCCACATACCTCCGAGGTATCGAATCTTTAGAATCAGTACTTCTCGGCACCCTTTCTCTCAGGTTGGATGCATCTTGAGCACCGGGTGCTTTAATCTGGGCTACAGGCTCCTTCCTTTATTCGTAGCATGGGATAGATAGCTATTCCTATCACTGCTAAGAGAGTTACAGCCAACCACATTAGCCAGCGATGGTTTATGAAGTAGAGGTGGAAATCGCCCAAGTTTCATCATCCCTTGGTGATTTGAATATTTGAATAACATTATATAAACTCCCATCTCAGAGTTTATATTATATAAACATCTCAGAGTGGTGAATTCTGGTTTGTGAGTAGCAAGACTTGTCCTATTGGGGCAAGAAGGGTAAAGAAACATGTAAAGGGGACCCTTCAATCAAGAAAGCAAGGTTTTTGAACTGAATATTTTGGCACTATAATAAAAATGTTGAGATATCTTTTTTCCCTATTCTTCTCCTCTTCTATACAGGCTGGCATGGCTCTGACTTATGACCCCACAGCTGCCCTACAAAACGGGTAAGTAGACTCCATTCTCTCAGTTTTTATTTTTCTAAGAAGTCTATGGCCTCTAAATCCCCACCAAAGAAAATTGCCATATATAGTGGTTTTTTTGTGTATGGTCTCTTAGCAAGACATTTTCTACTATTGGCTCCCTCTTCTCCAACATGTCCACAGTTCTAAGCCTTTCTCTTAGCTCATCTCTTCTAGTCCTCTGTTGTCTCAAAACTGGTATGAAAGAAAGACCAGGTGTGGAGAGAGCATCAGCATTACTTGAGATAGTCACCTGTGTCTCTAGGACTCAGCTGCCCAACTGTCTCCATTGAGGTCAACTTTGAATGATGCCAAGTATTTGGTCAGGCACATTTCTGCAATGGAGTTAGGTCATGGTCATATTTATTCAGCTAGCTGTATCTTCATTTTAATCTGTCTGGAAACATGTAGCCTCTCATTTAGCTTTGAATCCTGCCTCCAAAAACTAAGACTGTTAAGCCACATAGTGTGGCCTTTCTAAAACTGTTATGTAATTGAGTTACTTTTCTATCTCTCTGCTTCCATTTGCTTGGCTTTGTATGACTTGCCATTGGCCCTGAGCATTTGCTAGCTGTCTGTTTCCATCCTAGGATTAAGGTAGGATCAGTGATCTTGACCTGTGTGTTTTTTATTTATGGAGTTCCTGCTATTAGAAATGGAAAGAAGACAATTATTTTATAGTTAATCATATATCAGTAGTTTAAACACAGTTGTGATCATTGCTGTTTAGATCAATAATTATTTTGCTGAGCATAGGAGTAAAATTGAGATGTTATACTGGCTTACTCATAAACCATTAAATATATAGCTTCAAAATTATGGGTGTCATCCACACAACAGCATGGCCACTATCCCAAGACGGCATTAGAATTAACCTCAAAACCATGTGTTCTCTTTGACTTTCCCTCTAGCTCAGTTGTTTGCAAAACTATTGTAGAATGCTTTGACTCTAGAGTGCATCCCAGAGCTTACGCCTGAAGAGCAGACATGGTTTATTTCAATTCCTGCACTGTGCCATTTGGGTGAGAGCAAACGTTCCCATTTTTCAAATAATAAATCATTAGGTCTGCCATAGGTGGAAAAGATAATCAAATACCACATTTTTCTCTTAGGAGAGCCTGACATCTCAAGTCCATCTGGGTCAGTAAAAAAGACAGCACTGCTAGGCATGGTGGCACACACCTTTAATCCCAGGCAAAGGCAAGCAGATCTCTGGGTTCAAGGCCAGTTTGGTCTACAGAGTGAGTTTCAGGATAGCTGGGGCTGCAAGGAGAAACCCAATCTATAAAAAGAAAGAGGGGGGAGAAGAAGGGAGGGAGGGAGAGGGAGAGGGAAAGAAAGAAAGGAAGAAATGAAGGAAGAAATGAAGGAAGAAAGAGGGAGAAGAGAAGGAGGGAAGGAAGGGAAAAAAGAAAGAGAAAGAAAGAGAAAGAGAGAAGAGTGAGACAGCAATAGAGAGACAGAGAGCACATACTGTGGCTGCCATGGGATTTGGCCTGGCATTTGGGGGTGGTGACTTAGATCATTAGAACAATGGGCATCAGGGAGATGGGGGACACTTTCTGAGGATATGAGTTTCCTGAGCAGAGGGGAGAGTTAGCTACCAACCATTTCCAAGAGGAGAAGTTTCTCCTGGGGGAACTATGCAGGTACAGAAAGTTATGCTGGAGCAAATTTGAAAGTTTAAAATCCACCTCTTCATTATGGTATGGCATAAATAATGAAGAAGTCATTGAAGCAGAAAGATCTTAGAATGGGGGAAATCACTAAAGAAAGATTAAAATAGCCTAAGGCTGGGGAGAGAGCTCAGTCAGTGAATGTTCGCCTTGTTAGCATGCGACTAGAATCTACAGTGAGGAAATGCTGGGCAAAGTGGCCCCAAACTGTAACCTCAGCACTGGAGAAGTAGACTCAGAGAGCTCTCTCGGGCCAAGTGGCCAACCAATGTACGTGACATCTTCCAGACCAGTGAGAGACCCTGTTGTAAAAACCATGGTGGACAGTGTCCTGAGGAATGAGAGAGAGAGAGAGAGAGAGAGAGAGAGAGAGAGAGAGAGAGAGAGAGAGAGTATTAAAATGATCTAGTTACAAAACCACAAGAGTGTGTTCTAGGAAGCTTGATGTCTAAATGAAAGAGCGAACAGAGGAGTGAACTGTCCCAAGGGACTGTCCATCTAGCAAGGTCTCCCACTTAACTGTAACAGTGAAGAGCCAGGCCCTGTTTCTGCTGCTCTCGATTGTACTGATAGAAACTGAGATGAGAACCTTGCCATGAGCCCAGAACTTTCTCTGGATCCCTGCTCTTCCCTCAGCTTTTAGTCTTCCCTCAGAGTTTGGCTTTTTCTCACTGTCCCCTTCTAATGAGCCCCAGCTGTCTTTCATTCTTCTCAATCTCAGATGTTTATATTCTGTATCCAAAGCCATGGCCACTGGTAGGCTCTGTCATTTGTGTTTGCAGCTGCTTCTTAGATATCATCAAGTAGCATCCTATTTCCTAACAAGGCAGGCAAACCTTCTATGTGTTTCTCATGTCTTGAGTTAATGGGACTTATGGGGCCAGAAAATGGCTCAAAGGGTAAGACAGTTTCTGCACAAGTCTGATAGCCTGAGACAGTTGATCTGATTTCAATCCTGGAACATAAATAAGATGTTGGGACCCATGTACAAAGCCAGACACAGTAGCAGACTTCTGTCATCCCAGAATTTCTATGATGAGATGGGAGTTGGGCACTAGAGAATAAACTCAAAGCCTGTGGTCAGATAGCCTGCAGTATGCAAAGACGTTGTCTCAACAGGGGAAAGGTGGGAAGCAACTCCTGTCAGTGGTTCTCTGAGCTACACACACACACACACACACACACCACACACACACATACACACACACACAGGCACACACATACACACAGGCACACACATCGGCACACACACACACATAGGCACATACACACACAGACACACATGCACACAGACACATATACATACACAGTCACACACAGACACACACAGACATACACATACACACACACATACACACGGACACATACAGAGACACACAAATACACACACATACACACACAGACACACACAGTCATACACATACACATACACACAGACACACACAGATACACATGCACATACACACACAGACACACACAGACACACACAGACACACACACAGACACACATATACACACAGACACATATAGGCATATACACACATACATACACATAGACACACACAGTCACATACACAGACACACACAGAGACACACACACAGACACAGACACACACACACAGAGCAGAATGTATTAGCCTGTCAACCATTGTCATGTTCTTTACAAGCAGAAAGGAGTTTTATATGCTATCGTGGAACTGAAAGAAATACGAAGATTGTGGCAAAATACTCTTGTTCTTACTTTTAAATGTTTTTCTTGCCTTTGGTTTTATTAGGCCCTATGGTAACTCTCTAGTTGGAAGCCACTGGTAGAACAGCCATTTTTATAAGTATAATGTCAAAATGTCTTCACATATTTTCTCAGCAAAGTTCCCCTCAGGTAAATAGGAGCTCCTCTGAGGGGCACAGACCCTGTTAGATCACCTGCTCATCAGTCTAGAGAATCTGTGTAAATGTCCAGGGTGAGGCATGTCCCATCAGGTGGAAACAACCTAACAAAGAGAAGTATTCACTACTACCAAGAAGAAACTACCCTACAGCATGGCTCCATCACAGGCTGGATCCAAAGACAGGCACAAGTTGCTCCATTCCCCTTAGAGACACCGAATACTGCTTAATGCTCAGCTAGAAGAATTCAACAGCAACCCTCTCTGTTTTGACTTAAAGGATCTTCCAATGCAGAAAGTCATTCACTGTTGTAATTGAGAACAAAAAATTTCACTTTATCTTGGCTCTAATAAACATATAAAATCACAATTCTAATAGGAGATAAAACACTGTTGCAAGAGATGCATAAGTGCTAACATTTGCTTATATTCAATGTTTAAAAGATTTATTTTTAAATTGTGTGTTATGTGTCTGCATGAGCATGGGGTGCATGAGCTGGAGTTGCAGGAGATGGAGGGTCACTGGAAATGGGTGCTGGGGACTCAGCTCAGGACCTCTGCAGGAGCAAGAAGCATCCTTAAGTGTCCAGTCATTTCTTCAGCCCAGCATTCACTTGTATATGTACAAAATACCAGAAGAGTAATACACAAGCAATGAAATTTACTCCCTGCGAAGACCCAGCAGTGTTTCAGGAAATAAATATGGAAGGGGACTTTAATTTTTACCATTTACCTGATTCTATGTAATTTTTTTCAAAGATTAAAATTGATTGCATCAGACCATAGAGGGGAAGCTGTGTTCTGAAGAGGACTTGCAAGCTCTGTGAAGCTCCAGCAGGAGCTGGTCTCTCACAAGGCCTCCATATTGTAGGAAAGACTGTATTCGGTGGTCCTCTGGTGTCTAGTAACTACATACTAAGGCAAAAGGTTTTCTGAGTATAATATGGGGCTGGATTCTAGTGTTTTCTCAGTGCTAAGACCAAATTCCTAAAAAAGAAGCAGTTTAAGGGGGTGCGAGGACTTTTGCCTCACATGGTTTGATGGTGCAGTCTGTTCTGTAGAGAAGGCAGCACAGTGGGGGTGATCAGATAGGTTTTTGACAGTGGTGGCCAGAGAATGCGGGTGCTTGGTCACATCAACTCAGATCTGGAAGCAAGGTACAGTCTGGAAGCAGAAACTGGAAACATGCTACATACTTCCTGAAAGCCACTTCCTAGATTCAGAATCCTCTCAAAATACGAGCATCAGCTGCAAGGATGAGTGTTTAACTCCATGGCCCAGGGGACAGCACTCCACATTCAAACCACAACAGGGACATTACACTCACGAATCATGGCCTCTGTGGTTGCATCCACAAGAGGAGCACAGGATCAAGCCATTCAACCTCCTAGCCTGGAGGAGGGGCTAATGAAGGCCCACCCCCAGCTGCGTAAATCTATTCTGCTGAGGAGGAGGGGGTCTGCGTTCTTTAAAGATGTCCTTCCTGGAGAATCGCCCACGGGCCACCAGATAGCCCCACGCCCACGCACAAGCAAGCAGTACTAGGACTTCTCAGTAAGTTGTAGAAATAAAAAGAATAAATAATATAAAAATAATAAATAGTATAAAGAGGACATGAAGTTGCAGGGGAGTTGGAGAAGAGGTGGAACAGAATTGCAGGGTGGATATGATCTTCGATATATTGGCAAAGAATAAAAAAATCAAATGCCACATTAATACTGCATGGTGAAATGAGAATGGAGAATTTGTTTAGTTTATGTGCTAGTTTGTCAGCCGATGTAACACCATCATAGTAAGACTTTACTGTTGGTAGTCACTGGGAAATAACAATTTCATCTCTCTGAATCCATCCAAGTTACCACTTGAAATTGGTTCAGTGTCACTTTTACCTAAGAGTCGGAGGTTAAAGGGTCAAAGTCATAACTGAGAAGGGAAACCTGAATAATCCTTTTACCATAGATCAGCTTAGCAAAATAAAAATGCTCATCCTCCTCTACTCGCTCAGTGCAACTCCATTACAATTTGTTATTACTGTCCCCTGTTGTTTTTATTTTCCTAGCAGTCCACTATGAAATCCCATCACTTTCAAATATGACTTGGGGGAATGAGACACAAACCTTCTACATCCCCAGCACATCTTTCCCATGACCCTCTCCCCACGATGTGTTGCATAAAGCCCCCCAGAGGGTTTCGTTGGAGTACAATGTATTCCTGTGAGAGACAACAAGAGAATGTCTCCTGTGGTGTTCTTTGCCAGCTGTTTTCTATGAGTATTTGATATTAAGTGATATGGAAACATCACACCATTGCTCTGAGAAGGAAATGAATGGAAAGCTATGTTGGTATTACAGTAATATGTTGTGACTATTATATACAGACATATGTTGGTGTTACAATAAAAATGACCAATATGGTATTAATCTTATCCTGATGGTTTTAGCCTGACCAATTGGTTCCAACTCTAACAATATTGCTCATGGACATGAAACACAAGCTCTTACTGTTTATTTGGTGTACAAATGGGATTTTGTATGTTTTCTTTATGGTAAAAACATCCCACCCTGGGGTTATTGATATGTCTGTGTTATTTTTATTGCCAGTGAAATAAGATTTTACTATATTACCATTGACTGCAAATCCCCCTGAGATGACTTTTCTTTAGGCAAACTGATATCCCATTAATGACCCTACACTCTCATTTTCCTGGGCTTAGGAAAGATACTTGCCTTTAATGCCAGAAAACTCAGAAACTCCTTGTGTTCATTAAAAGTGCACATGTAAAAAAAATAAATAAAAAATAAAAAAAAATAAAAAAATAAAAAAAAAAGTGCACATGTGGGGCTGGGGAGATGGCTCAGTGGGCAGAGCCTGCAGTACATGAGTGGGGTTCTGATCTCCCCTGCCCCTATGAAGCAGCTGCTATAACGTGAGTCTATAATCCCAGCACTCCTACAGGAGGGTGGGAGGTGTGGACAAGAGAACTGCTGGAGTTCAGCAATGGACTAGCCTGGGGTAGGCAGCAGCAAAATGAGAGAGAGACCTTGTCTCCAAAGCACAGTGGAAAGTGAAAACCAACATCTGAGTCTGTCCTCCAACCTCCACAAGCGTCATGTGGTGTACAAGCACCCCGATACACACTACACACAAAGATGAACAGGTTTTCAATGGGCAGCTTAGTTCTATGGATTGTATCTGGTTTTCTCTTAGCTCTTCATTATTAGGTGTCTAGGTCACGTGAAACCCCATCCATATGCCCACCCCAGGCCTCTTAGTGTCAGCCTGACTAGCAGCAGTTCAAGCTGGACCACTTGTGGGTTGTATTTTTCCCCATGCATTTCAGAGTAGTATGTAGGATCTCAGAACTTCCCAGTGGATGTCAGCGGCCTCTGGTTATCTCCAGACATTGTCAAAGGAAGAACTGCCTTGAGATCAGAACACCCAGTTAGATGTACAATGAAAGCTTTTGTGGGGTGGAAATCATGACCCCAAATATGTATGTATATACATATGTGTGTATATCTGTGTCTATATGTCTGTGTGTCTGTGTGTCCATATGTGTGCTTGTGTGTGGGTGTGTATATCTGTTCATGTTTCTGTGTCTGTGTGTATGCTTGCATAGGTGTGAATCTGTGTATCAGTGTTTGTGTTTCTGTAACTGTGTAACATGAGTGCCTTCCAGAGCACCCATATGACTCAAAGCCATCTGTAACTACAGTCACAAGGGATCTGATACCCTCTTCTGGCCCCTCAGTCACTGCATGAATATGGCACATATTGATGCAGGCAGACGCTTAAACACAGAAGGAACAATAAATCTTAAAAATCACTAAGCATTAAAAACAAAGCTCTTAAGAGAGTAAACTACTTTTGGTTGAACAGTTCCCACAGGCATCCATTCCCAATGCCTTATAGCAGGACTCACCAGCCATGATACGTGCATTCCCACATAGAAATTTCAAAGTCAAATATATTCATGGAGTGCCTCTGTAGTATGTACTTTCTACTACCCTGCTTTAAGCTCAGAGTGGACATTGCTACCAGCCACCGCCCTGGTTCCCTTGAACATTCAGATGAAAGACACACACACACACACACACACACACACACACACACACACACACACTTATTTTTGATACGCATTTTAGCTCAATGGCCAAGCACTTCTAAGCCTCCCAAAGATAACATGCCCTTACCTTCACTCCCAGATCAACACCTCTAATTCTGCCCTCAACTTGGCTGCCAGGTTACCTTCTCCTTGCTCCATACCCTAAATCTGCCCTCATCTTAGTTTCATTTCTAATCTTCTGCCTGCTACCCCAGGCCCAGTTGGGGAGGTGGCCAATGGCCACTCCACTCGAGATCTCACATGGTGCTCTCTCCCTCCAAAGCATGGTCAATCTCCTTTTTTCCTCCTGTGTCTCCAAGCCTGCCTGCAGGAACCTGGAAGTCTCACCTCTTCTGCTTAGCCATTGGCTACTAGCATTTTTATTTATCAATCAAGAACCAATTGGGGAAGAGGACCTTCAATCTTCACATGCAGATTCCCGACCCAAGCATCAGAACCACTCCCTACATGCCTCTATCTTGGCTATGATGACTACAAGTTGGGTTGATTTTCTATTAGTTGTTCCCCATTACATAATACCTCCACATGAGGCACTTATCTGGATTTATTTAGATAGATGCCAATATGAAAGGGCTGGGATTTGTTTCTATGTTATGTACATGTTTGTCCAGGTTTATGTGGACAAGTACATGTGTATGTGTGCTTGTATGCCTGCATGTGTGAATGTGTATATATGATGTGTCTCTCTGTGGTATGATGTATGTGTTTGCATATGTATATGCACATGTATATGATGTGTGTATGTGCTTTTACATTCACATTTAGGCCAGAGTTTAACCTCAGTTGTCATTCCCTGGAGATTCTCACCATAGTTTTTGAGATAGGCTCTCTCACTGGCCAGACTCTCATCAAGTAAGGTAGACTGGCTACTCAGTGAGACCCAGCCAGCCATCTTCCTATCTCCACTACCCCAGTACTGGGATTACAATGGCACATTCACAGCCACAGCTGATCTTCTTAAGTGTGCTCTAGGAATTAAACCCAAGCTTTATATTTGTCCTTTATTGACTGAGCTGTCTCCTCAATCAGACATTGCTTGTAAAACATGTATAAACATGTGGCAGGGGCTCAAGTGTGTTTCGGTCCTTCCTTCAGAGTCAGTATTTCTCTTTTGGGCAAAGCCCTTCTAAGCCCCAGCTGCCACAGCTGCCTCTCCTGGAGTAGCCTAAAAGAGTGGCCTTGCAGCAGGATCACAGAATTGGGTTAATATTAGGGGCTCTGCCCACTCTTTCCAGTGCGTTTTCTGTTCTGGGTGACTCTGACTTGAATGGTCATTTCAAAACAGAATGGTTAGTATGAAATGCCACTCTTATTTAATGGATGGGATTAGAGCAGATAGAAGAAAAGCACATTAAATTCCACCCCCCCCAGGTTCCTCCTGTGATGTCCTTTTACTTAGTTCCTTAATTTATATTTCTGTTCTCTGCATCCTCCACAGAATAACTTCGCAAACTCTGTCAATACAATTTTTACTGCTTTCATTTTTAATATTTGGGTTGGAACACTTTACAAAATAGACTGTCCATACTAAAATGTAGCATGTGGTTTTTCTGACAGTTTGAGGGTGACAGTGGGCTTATGTAACAAGTACCGTCACTGTATGCGGCATGAGACAGACTCTGGGTACCTGGTCATGTCTTATCAGCCTAGGGCAGGTCTCTTTGCCCACTGCCTCATAAACAAAATTTGTCAAAGAGCTAAACGGGCTTATTAAAGCTAACCAGATCTTCCACCACAAAGTACTGCTGTGCCTGGTTACGAACGCCAAGGACTGCCATGTGTGGTTACGAACGCCAAGGACTGCCATGCCTGGTTACGAACGCCAAGGACTGCCGTGCCTGGTTACGAACGCCAAGGACTGCTGTGCCTGGTTACGAATGCCAAGGACTGCCATGTGTGGTTACGAACGCCAAGGACTGCCATATGTGGTTACGAACGCCAAGGACTGCCATGCCTGGTTACGAACGCCAAGGACTGCCATGCCTGGTTACGAACGGCAAGGACTGCTGTGCCTGGTTACGAACGCCAAGGACTGCTGTGCCTGGTTACGAATGCCAAGGACTGCCATGTCTGGTTACGAACGCCAAGGACTGCCATATGTGGTTACGAACGCCAAGGACTGCCATGTGTGGTTATGAACGCCAAGGACTGCCATGTGTGGTTACGAACGCCAAGGACTGCCATGTGTGGTTACGAACACCAAGGACTGCCGTGCCTGGTTACGAATGCCAAGGACTGCCGTGCCTGGTTACGAACGCCAAGGACTGCCATGTGCGGTTACGAACGCCAAGGACTGCCATGTCTGGTTACGAACGCCAAGGACTGCCATATGTGGTTACGAACGCCAAGGACT
>NW_022196906.1:110457379-110457546 GCF_008632895.1 Mastomys coucha | reverse complement strand
TGGTTACGAACGCCAAGGACTGCCGTGCCTGGTTACGAACGCCAAGGACTGCTGTGCCTGGTTACGAACGCCAAGGACTGCCATGTGTGGTTACGAACGCCAAGGACTGCCGTGCCTGGTTACGAATGCCAAGGACTGCCATGCCTGGTTACGAACGCCAAGGACTG
>NW_022196906.1:110455969-110457060 GCF_008632895.1 Mastomys coucha | reverse complement strand
TTACGAACGCCAAGGACTGCCATGCCTGGTTACGAACGCCAAGGACTGCCGTGCCTGGTTACGAACACAAAGGACTGCCATGCCTGGTTACATGCCTGGTTACGAACACCAAGGACAGCCATGCCTGGTTACGAACGCCAAGGACTACCATGCCTGGTTACGAACACCAAGGACTGCCATGCCTGGTTACGAACACCAAGGACAGCCATGCCTGGTTACGAACGCCAAGGACTGCCATGCCTGGTTACGAACACCAAGGACTGCCATGCCTGGTTACGAACGCCAAGGACTGCCATGCCCGGTTACGAACGCCCTCACTCTTGGGAAGCAGACAGAACTTGACTTCCCTTGGACATTTACCAAGATGTGGCTTTGGGGCACTTCTCCTCAGGATTCCCATCTCTAGCTTTCTATCAGCTTCATGGACCCATTGTGAATGGCTGAACACTAGCATCAACTTTGCATACATTTATCCCTCAATAAACAATTTCTGTATTACTACAATGCCCCAGGCTCCCTTCTACACAGCAAAGTCATTATTGCCTGAATCCACATTGAACTAATAGTCTAAAAAGAAAAGTAGTTAAGAAACATGCTGTATTTTTCAGCTTAGACTTCCATTATCTTAACTTTCATTCATCTCCTCACAAACTTCAAAGGCTCAGAGTTCAAAGCTAAGGACATAATTTGCTTTCTGTAAGGGTGCCCCTTTCCTGACTTTTCAATGGCTACCATCCTCTGTATCCTTGGTGGCCCTTCCTCTGTGTGTGTGTGTGTGTGTGTGTGTGTGTGTATGTGTGTGTGTGGTATAGAGGGTGGAAAATGGGCTCTTAGGTATCTGTTTTTAATTCTTTCTCACCACAAACCCACCCTTGTTGTGCCCTCTCACTTTAATTGCTTTTTCAGAGGCCTGTCTTCCAATACAGTTGTGCCAGAAGTCAAGATTTCAATGTATGAGCTGTGGAGGCAGGAGACACATTCAATCTATAGTAGAGATCTTTTTTCTCTTTGAGAAACTTTCAGCTGCTTCAGTTATAGAGCAAAGAAAAGTAATAAAGGAGAGGATATATATATATATATATATATATATA
>NW_022196906.1:110430921-110455959 GCF_008632895.1 Mastomys coucha | reverse complement strand
ATATATATATATATATATATATCCATGCCACAAGGGCCTTAAAGAATCCACATATGAGAGGACAAAGGGGTGGGGGCTATAGAAGCTTTGATGCCATCTGTGTAGACAGATTCCACACTGTGCTGCTCTGTGGGAAAGGGGACAACAGGATCATGTGGAGGAGGAGAACGTTCCAGAATCCCAGATGTGTGAGCAGCAGGTACAAAAAGACATCCGAGAGGTTGGCAGTAGACTGACTGGCTCGTGACTGAGTTATGTCCTCATTGCAATGAGAAGCTCTGGAAGGCTGTTAGGCAGATGAGCATAAAGTAAGGCACTCTTTGAGGGACAAAATAGAGGAGTATTGAGTGATGTTTGAGAGTCCTGTCTGAAACACATAGGTACAGAGAGTAAGTGTTCAGTAAACCTTTTAAAGCAGAAAATAGAGGACCAGAGAGCTAGCTCTGTGGCCAGGAACACATGGGGCTCTCACAGAGGACCTAGATTTGGTTCCCAGCACCCATATCAGATGCCTCACAACCACTTTGAACTCGAGCTCCAAAGCTTTCTATGCTCTCTTCTGTCATCTGTGAATACCTGCATGTGCATGTGCACATACAGAAAAGCAGGCAGACACACATTCAGATACATAAAAATAAAACGTATAAAGATGAATATTTTGTGGATAGCAATCATCTTTGTAAGAGACGGGTTAGAGCGGGATGTGGTGGATCCTTGCTATCCTATCACTTGTTAGGCCTAAGCAGGAGGACTCACAGAGTTTAAGGCCAGTCTGTTCTGCATAGTGAGATCCTAGCTCAGACACAGTGTTTCCTGTATGGTGCGTAATGGTATGCATCTGCAATCCCAGTACTCAGTGGGTGGGAGGGGGCTGAGACTGGAGGACCAGAAGTTCAAGGCTAGCTTCAGTTACTTAATGGTCCAATGGCCAGCTTTTGGTTACATAAGACCTCATTTCCAAAATCAATCCTCCAGAACAAGGATAATTTAGTATGATTTTGAGTATATAAATAAATACTTCTATATGTATGAGCTAAAGATTAAATCATATATATGTGTATATACATATATACACATATAAACATATATGTATATACACATACATATACATGTGTGTGTGTGTATTTGCCCTTCTGGGATATAACTTTATGATTGTGTCAGGCGCACACAGTTCTGAGCTCACAGTAACCAGGTTTGCAGCGCGGCCCCCACTCCTACATCCCGTTAAAGCCCTGTGGAGTAACCCCTCCTCCCGTAACTAAACTACCCCAGCCTGTGAGTCACCTCCTGTCTCTATGATTTTGCTTTTTCCACATTGTGATATGAGCAGGATGTGCGCGCTGTAGTGTCTTAGGCCTTTTTTCATTTAGCATAACTCCCTTAAGATCTACCCTGTTGGATTTAACACCGGTTGTGGCTGTCTCGCCTTGTTCATAGATTTCACATTCATGGGTTCCGCCAACTAATGTACAAAGTATTTGAAAAAAAAAATGCAACTACATACAGACATTTTCTTCTTGCCTTTATCCTCTAGAAGATAAGATCTAACTACTTATAGGAATTGTACTTGTCTTAAAGACTGTAAGTAATCTAGAGGTAACCTGTGGTAAACCAGGAGTGCGTACAGTATGAACACACTACACTGTCTTATGCAAGAGAACAGAGAATCTCTCTATTCAGGTATCCATGGCTGGGGAGGATCTGGAATCAACCCTTCATGGACAATAAGCATGGCTGTATCTTCTGTCTTGTTGCTTTGTGGTGTTCCACTGTATGGATGCACTGCTATATTTGGACAAATTTTAAATATATCTGGTTGTTACCAGTCTCAGGTGACTATGAGTAAAAGTTCTGCCCACATTTGCATTAAGGGTTTTATATAAACAAGTTTTCATTTCTCTTGCTTAGGAAGATCAGGGTCTTGGGTCACAGGGTATGTCGGTATCTAAGTTCATAAGAATCTCTAGCCTTTGTCCTAGACAATTGTAGCATTTCTCACTCCCTCTAGCAGGAGAATTCCACTTTCTCTGTATTCTTGTCAGAACTTACCTTTGTGTGTTTGTTTTCTGTCCTGGTAGGTGTGTACCTAGTATCCCTTTAAAAGCATCAGTCTTGGATAGAAGAGCCAGGAAGCAGGTGTAGGAAGAACATGTCGTAGAATGGATTAGTTGGTTTTGGTTTTGTTTTGCCTTTTTACACTTTTCTTTTTAATTCAAAGTATATGGCTGTAAAATCCTAGGTAGGGACTAGAAATATGGTTTAGCAGTGAAGAAAGCTCACCGCTCTTACAGTCTGGTTCCCAGCACACACTTTGGAAGACTTATAAAATCTGTAACTCCAGTCCCAGGAGATCCAATGCCCTCTTCTGGCCTCCACAGGCACTGCACTCACAAGTGTTCAGAACCACACCCACATATACACATAATGAAACAAAAAGAAATATATACTTTTAAAATTCTTAATTATCCCTAAGTAAAATAAGCTTAACTTAAATACATTTATAATAAAAACATGCAAGTCACTAACACTTGCTTTGAGCCGTTCACAACTTGAGTCTTGGCAACCTCAAATCTTAGGTTTTTCTCTATCCAGCAGAAGTACCTGTTAGAGAAACCTTTGTGAGTCTGTCTTCAAAGTGTCAGCGAATCCTGAGAATTAATTAATACTTTGTCTTGCTAATTAGAAAAGGAGTATCATGGCTGATCCTTGACATGCATTTAGCACAGTAAAACAGTCTTTGTGTTATCCCTGATTTTTTTTCCCCTATAGGTAGGAATGTGAGAGTATAGTCTTTCTCTAGTGACCTCATCTAATCTTTTCCATGGCTACTTTGGTCTTTCATGTAATTGGAGCTATGTGGAAGAAATGGTTTAAAATCCCACTGAAGTCTTAGGTCAGTAGACACCTGGTAGACACTAAGGCCTCTTGTGCCTGTTGATGGCTGTGCTGTTGGCTTTACTATCTAGGCATTTCTCTTTTGTGGAAGAGAAGGTTCTTCCCTCAGATTTGTGAGTTCCTAATTTCACCCAGTATTATTGTATAATTGTTCAGTGTGTGTTCCAGAAGGTCAAGGAAATTAAGTGCTACCCACAGTCTCTTGGAGCATGTCCCACAATCCTGTTACCTACCCCACTTCCTTGATCGAATCTAGAAAGTTCTTGTTCCAATTCACACTCAAGCCATCCTCTTTCTTCTCTTTCATGGAGAAAATATTATTCTCTGAAGGAAGCATGGACACTACCACAAAATCTCTAGAGCAGTGGTTCTCAGCCTATGTATGTATGTATCTCAGATATGTATCCCTTGCTGATGCTGGGACCCTTTAACACAGTTCCTCATGCTGTGGTGACCCCAACCATAAAATTACTTTCATTTGCTACTTCAAAACTGTAATTTTGCTACTGTTGTGAGTTGTAATGTAAATATCTGATATGCAGGATATCTGATATGCAACCCCTGTGAAAGGGTTGTTCAATCCTGAGAGGGGTCACAAACCAGCAAGTAGAGAACCACTGATCTAGACCCTTCAAGGATGAATTCTTATTTCCTGAACTGATGAGCTCAATGTGGGCTCTTAGTGGTCATCCTTACAAAGCCTGGTGTCTTTTTCTTTCGGAGAACTCTTTTGGAGGACTTTTTGTAGAGCACCACCATTTGTAAGGCTTGATACTGCTCTCTACCTGTTACTTACCAGCACTGTTGTGTCCACAGTTGATTTTGCAAGATGACCTAAAGTTGTCTGTATATTCACCTGATTTGTCACTCTTAGAGGAATCAGATATGTATGCCGTGTAGATGGCCCTGTAAACGGTTCTGTGGAGAAGCACTCATGGGGCACTCTCTTTCTTGGTGTGCTTGGCAGGGCTAGATTACAAGCCGGGGCTTGCAGCACCTTCATGAATCTTCTGTTGTTGTTTTCTGTTCACAGATTTTATTCCTCACCGTACAGTCTCGCAACCAACCGCATGATTCCACAGACATCTATCACGCCCTTCATTGCCGCCTCCCCTGTCTCCACATACCAGGTACGTCTGTTCACCTGCACCTCATGCAAGGTCTTCCTTGCCAGTAATGTGCTGAGAGTCCAAAAGTGCATGGTAGGATTTAAAAAAAAAATGGTGGCCTACACAGTAGTCGTACCAACATGATAATGTTCCTGTTAGGAATTAATGTAGGATTGGCTTCCCAGGGTTTCTTTGCATCCGTTCACTAAGTAATCAGATTTGGTACACTTTGCATCCTTTCTGCACTGCTCCTTCAATGCTGGGGAACGGTCCCGCCTGTGGTCTGCTGGTTTGGTTGTTCACATTCCATAAGGGTCTTCTCTAATAAGCATCTTTGTAGAGATCCCTCCCCATATTGTGTTCCAGGGTGGCCTACCTTGTCATCTCATTTTCTGCCACAGTTGTCTTGGTAAAAGTACCCCATTGGGTATTAAATGGGACCTCCCAGTGGGGAAGAGAATGAAATAGGGAAAACACATCTCTTCTGCCTGCTCTTTGACTCATTGCTTATTCTTAAGAAGATCAGACTTTAGGGTCCCACATGCTGAAATGTGGGGACATTTAAGACTCACTGTGTTTCCTAAACCAAGTGTTCTAGCCAGTAGTTCTGAGTTCAAAGGTGGATGGTAGTAGCCTCGCTTCCGCGAAACTTGCTCCTCAATCTTGCTCTGTGAGCTACCTACCAGCTACGTCAATCACCACTCCGTTCTCTTCACCTGCCCCTGCTCACCACTCTTCCAGTTCTCATCATAAAGTGCCTGTAAATGCCACATAAGGAGGGACTGGGAAAGTACACGTGTGTGCATCTGTGATTACTTTGTAGTATGCAAAATGGGTGTGGGTGGATGTTTCCAAGCGAGCAGGAAGCCAGTGTTACCTATTGCCACCAACCTGTGGCTTTCCCCAGCTCAGCCACTCTATATATTTTCCAGGATGTCCCATCTGTCAGAACATCAAAATTGAAGTTTATTCACATTTTCCCTTAGCCACCAAGTCCCCCAGAAGCACACCATTCCTTTATGACACTCAGACTCTTGAAATGAGATCACCACGCCGACTGGGTAGAGTTTGGTTTAAATCACATGAGGTGTTCCCAGAGTGGCTGACTTCTTAATTGCCTTCTCTTGGGACCCATGAGGCTGTGTGCAGGTGTGTTTCAGTTTCATTCTTCCTTCAGGCTTGTGTGTGTGTGTGTGTGTGTGTGTGTGTGTGTGTGTGTGTGCGCGCGCTCGCGTGTGGGTGTGTTGTCTTTTTTCTAATCTTGGCTCCTGCTGGAGCCAAGACCGCCCACTGAGCCACAGCATCGAATACTACAGAAAAGTGATTATCTTCTTTCAAAGATTACAGCCAATTTCCCATGTTGTTAATTCTTACTTTTCACCACTTAAAAACAAAACAAAACAAAGTAACTGAAGTGTAATGGTGAATTTTTGGAATGAAAATATAATATATCATAAAATAAAATCTCACTGGCTTTCTATGTGACAATCCACTCACACAAATTTTCTCATATGGCTGACATATGACACAATTTAGAAGAGCAGGTGACTATCCTACACATTTTTATGCACAGTACCAGTTGTCATGGGAGAGAATAATGTCCCAAACATGTTTAAGTTGGCCTCGACCTAAACCATTCCTCCACACTTTCTGTTCTGTTTCTTTCTGACACTAATTTTGCTGCTTGGCTAGTTCTAAGATGGGGTTCCCTGCGCATGTGAAGCTGCAATTGTTATAGAGGAGTCTTAGTAGCCAACCTCAGATTCTTTCAGTGTTTCCCTGGATGTCCTTGGGAGCTAACCTACAAATACTCTCTGGGGGCTCCTTAAGACTCTACTCTTCAACCCTGACTTCAAAATAAGGTTTGGGGTTCAGCCATGAGAGCCAGGGAAGTGGCTCAGTCAGCAAAATGCTTACAATCCCCCAAACCCACAGAAAAACAGGCACAATGGTATAGACTTGTAATCCCAGCTAGGGAGGTGGAGTCAAGCAGATTTGGGGCTCACTGGCCAGTCAGCTTGGCATATGGAGTCAAGCAGATTTGGGGCTCACTGGCCAGTCAGCTTGGCATATGGAGTCAAGCAGATTTGGGGCTCACTGGCCAGTCAGCTTGGCATATGGAGTCAAGCAGATTTGGGGCTCACTGGCCAGTCAGCTTGGCATACTTGTACTCTTGTACTTGCTGCATTCCAAGCTAGTGAGAAGGCCCTGTCAAAAAAAAAAAAAAGTGGGGGGGAGGAGAAAAAGAAAAAAATGAAAGAAAGAAAAACAAGATAAAATTTACATTATGAATGACACCTGATGCTGACTTGCAAGCATTCTTACAAATGCACACACACACAAACACACACATACACATACACACACACACACAGCCTGGCTTATGTGGGTATTGCAGCCAGTCACCTAGATGGGGAATTGCTAAATAATCAGGGCCACCTAGAGTTCCTGCCTCCACTAGTACAGCGCCACTGAGCACAAACACCGAGTTCCCTGTGTGATTGCCTTGTCCTAATGACTGCTGTTTGATGCGTAGGTCCAGAGCACGTCATGGACGCCACACCTGCCATACATTATGCAACCAACAGTAAGTGTTCTCAGTCACCTGAGGCTCGATGTTTCTATTCTCCAAGTACAAGCTTTTGGGATGCCTATGGCTCTGGGGTGGAGCTTTGCTCACAGACTAGAACTCTTTCAGACAGACACTTCCCTCCAGGAGCAGAGAAGCCACTGGAAAAGGCACAGAAGCACATGCCACAGGCAGTAAGAGATAGGAGTGGACACAGAGGCAGAAACAGATTGGTGTGCAAGCGAACTTCTACTTCAGAAAGAAACTCAGAACTCTTTACAATTAAACCTGACTTATGAAGAAAAGTTTTTATGGTCCCCACTCTCTTTGCTATGCTCTCCTTATTACTGATACAGTGCAATAGGCTCTGGGGACATTTTGGACCATCATGGCCAAGTGCAGTCTCAGTGAAATGCATTTGTAAAACCTACTGAGGAGAGACAATGCATGGGTAGATTCCATGTTAAAGGCCATTTGCCATTCTCTTCATTACTGAAAAAAAAAAAAAATGTCTTCCAAAACATCCCAAGTATTTTCTAGTTGCTGGATTTGTGGTTTCTTTCCTCAGGCCCCAGTGAGAAGAGGGGTATATTACAGAAAGACCCAGACTGCAACAAAGAATCCCTTTGATCTGTCTTTTATTGTGCAGTTTTCTAGCTCTATAGGAGAGGAAAGGAGGGAGGGAGTCATACACACACACACACACACACACACACACACACATACACACACACATACACATGCACAGAAGTGGCAGAGACAGACAGAAAGAGAGAGAATATTTCAACATACCACATCACTAGAGTATGAGAGCAAGGTCAGAACCCTAGACAGGGAATTGTGTTTGCTGCAGGTTCGCTGGCTTCCTTTTTGAGTACTTTGTCAGGGGCAGAAACTGTAAGTAACAGTAAAAACGTAAAAATGGCCATGATGAACATATTCTTCATTATAGAGTTTTAACCCTTTCAGATATCTCATTCATATAAAACAGACATAGCAAAGGCCCACAGATTAAAGGTACACACACATGCACACACACACACACACACACACATACACACACACATGCAAATTTACTAGACCAGAGAACATAGTTTTCAAATTGACAAGTTGCCTTTTTCATGTTTTAAGAAAAGAACATTCCATATTGCCTCTAACATTTCAATAGTTACTTCTTTAGTTCTTTTTATTTATATACTACAGTGTGTGTGTGCATGTGTGTGTGTGTCCCTCTAGTCCCTCGAGTTTCCCTTATTTATACATCTTAGGGCCTTTCTAAGTTCATCTTGCCTTTGTTCTATAAATTATGCCAATATGTCCAATACAGAGCAAAAACCCAGGCTTACTGTCCAAATCATAAGATAAAATTCAGTATGTTCTGCCAAAGCAATATATAGCCTAGTACAGACAGAGCCAGCAGAGGGAGAGCACAGATGCTTGGCAAGCTCCGGAGGGGAGACTGTCCAGCAGGAACCAACAGACTTCTAAAAAAAGGGTGCTCATCTACAGAGTAATAATGCTCATCATCTCTGAGGCAAGCACCATCACCTTGTGGCCAAAAGCAATGCATATCTGGAAAACTCTGGGTGTTTTTCCAGATGTCAAGCATGGATGAATCCTAGTTCTTCTTAAACTGTTAAAAGAGGGAGGTAAGAGAAGGAGGAGGAGAGACAGACAGAGAGAGAGAGAGAGAGAGAGACAGAGAGAGAGAGACAGAGAGACAGAGAGACAGAGAGACAGAGAGAGACAGAGACAGAGACAGAGAGACAGAGAGAGACAGAGAGAGGAAGAGAGGAAGAAATAGTGGGAGATTGTATAGATCTTTATTTCAACTGGAACTAGGGACCACAGCCAAAGCATTCTGATTCTTCCTCCTCCGTCCCAGCAGATCTTCATCTCTGTCTTAATGTGCGTGTCTTACTTAATAGCATGTCTTTCTTCATCAAATAGTAGGTGTGTGTATGTGTGTGTGTGTGTGTGTGTGTGTCTGTGTGTGTGTCTGTGTGTCTGTGTGTTAATGTGTCTTTGGATTTTGCTAGCTGTGGCTTCTGGTCAATGAGACCACATCACTTCCCACAAGTGAGCTATGCATCATGGTTGGGCTTGGTCTCTAAAAGCTAACATGTGAGGTCTATGGCTCCAGTGGTTTCCTGGACAAAGGATTGCCTCAGCCACCCACCACTTTGTTTTTTGAAAATGAGCTAAACAGTGTCATAGCAACACAGAGTGTGTGCCATCTGTCTTCCCCTAACATGCTTGCTGGTTGTCTATACTGTCTAAATATTACCAGCTAGCCTGAAGCCTTTACCAGGGTGAGAGCTAAACTGGTCTCTCTCCGTGATACTAAAATATAAATATAGTTTAGCCATGGAAGGCCAGAAGACAGACTAACTGGAGCTGGCAAGGCGGAGCAAGCTGATGACAGTTGTGTCAATTTTTGGCAGGGATGGTTGTGCTGGGAAGTCTTTCTAGCTTGCGGGGCATTGTACGGCAGATTAAACTCTCCTTACATGATCACTGTACTATCTAAAGAATTATGGATTTCCTTCACTAAATGAAGCACAGTACCAATGCTCAAAAGGATTTTTTGTCAAACTCAAATTCTCAACAAATGATTATTACTGAGTTGGAATAAGCAGATGTATAATTTTATTTTAAGTAGCATCATTTGTGGAAAATGGCTGTTTGCATAGAAGCAAACCTAAGGGCAGTAAGAGTCAACCTTCTCTAACACATTTAGGAGCTATTTAAATTCCTTGCCAGCAAGTGTGGTGCAAATACCTTTAGCCTTAAATAAGTAAAATTAATTATATCAATACTTAACTTAATTTTCTAATTAAACCATTTAACATCTAATTCTTAAAGATAATAGCTATTCGTATACTTTTCTTACTAAGCAGAGCTTGATTTACAAGCATGTTCACATAGTCAATACCCACATCTCAAATATCGAATTCCAATTTATTTTCAGTTTCTCTCATTATCTTGGTTAGTTTTGTATGTCAGTTTGACACAGTCTGGAATCAACTGAAAAAGAGTTTCAATAGAGTAATTGTCCATATTAGATTGGTGTGGTAGGTGTATGAGAGGAATTATCTTGATTGATGGAGGATGTCCACTATGGGTGATAACATTCCCTTGGTAGAAGGCCCCGGGCTGTAGAAGGAAACTAGCAGAACAAGAGGTGGAGCAAGTGAGAGAATTAAGGCAGAAAACAGTTCCTTCATAATTTCTATTCTGACTTCCTTCAACTCTGGACCATGACCCATGAGTGAAAGATAATAAAACAAACTTTTCCTCACTTAAATTGCCTTTCAGTCATGATGATAGTCATAGCATCAGAAAGACAAGCAGGACATACCTCCATCACGTATTCTGTCCCCATCTTTATACAGACTTGTGTCTGAGCCTCTTTGTAGTGGTGTTCCTTAGATTGTGCTTTTGTGCTGACTCCTAAGTGGAAACCAGATGTCTCATCCTGACCCAAAGTCCTTGAGGTTTGATTTAGAGGAAACCTGTGTTCTCAAAAAGGATATTAATTGAAAGCAGAACTGTGCTTCCTTGAAGGCATGAAGAATTAAAGTAGAACCCAGGCCCGGGACTGTTTTGCCTGAATGCATGAATGGTTAAGACAGAGTAGTGATGATCGGTCACTGAGAGCTGATTGTGGAGAAGGGTGGGTGTGTGCACTGAGAGGCTGGAGGGAAAAAGCGTGTGCTACCACCACATGCCTGACAAGAAGCAACTGGGGAGAGAAGGCATCCTTCTGGCAACTCGAGGGAGAGGGCCTGCCACTCACTCATAGATTAGAGAGATACAGTTAATCCTGATGGGGAGCTGCTGCATCAGGAAGAATTGTCAGCAGTGGAGTGAACATGGCTTGCCCACAATAGATCCGATCATAAAGATGAGGAGCAACATGTGTGTGCCTCGCTGGCTTTCTTCTTTGTTCTTTTGTGTTCGGTCAGAGATCCCATGTCATAAGATGGTACAATCTATATTCATGAGGGTTATCCCCCTCAATTATCCCTCCCAGAAAATACCCTCACCAATATACTCAGAGTGAGCTTCACACGTCTTAGTCATTTTCAAAACGAATTGAACAGACAATCCATGTGAATAATTATACTACCCTGCCAAGGTTTGCTGTTCTAGTTTGCTTGTCTTCAATCTTAATTATCTAAGCACAGTTCTTTTTTATTAACTTAGAACAAAAGATTCTGGGGAGGTGGGATGAATGTCTCCTATTGTGGGTCATAGCCAGTGTTCTGATGTTTGTACAAGGAAATAGTTCACAGTTCTCTGTAGCTAGACCTGGAGATCTCACTGGATCTTCTGGAGAATTGCCAGGCCCACATAGCGAAGATGACCACATCTATTTGGGCTGGTTGCTTATAAAACATACGAAACTCCAAGGTAAGGAAACTGTCGCACATTTGTCTCCTTTGTTGCCCATGAGAGCTGCTTTGTCAACACGCTCTGTGTCTCTGTGCCCCAGCACAGGGCTCCTGACTGTTCAATGAGCTCTCAGCCTTCCCTTCACAGGCTGCTGGGTTGCTCAACTCACCTGCTCTCTAAAGCAGCAGGCGCAATGGGAATGGCGCAGGAGCGCACACTGGACAGATCTGTATTTCAGTGTGTGTACATTTTGTTAACTCCAAGCAGAATCTCATTGCCTTCAGCTTCATGTAACTCCTTTGATTCTTAAGTCTCCTATTCTTCATACAATTAGTGTTATTCATTTCAAGGAGAAAGGTCACCTTTTCTTTCTACTTACTTACACTTTGGTTATCTAATTACAGTTGTGTAAAGTGTGAGATCCCTTTGTTGCAGCTTTGACAGTTCTGTCACCATGAGGGTTATATGGGGATTTTAATGGCGAGCAAACCCTATGTCTAGGACTAAAGGCCAAATGGCAGTTTCCCTTTGGCAATAGGGCTGTTTCAGCCAGAACACTGAATCCGAGTCTTCCTTGCCTGAAGATAGGTTGTGGCTACTCAGTTCCTAGGGGGGGTTTCTGACAGAATGTAGATTTGGAAAGAACATTGTGTTTGCATTCCGTGAGCACTATTTTGTACAACTTCTCTTTTATGCCAACCCCTGAACAGAACAAAATATCAAAACCTTCATGTTTTCATTACTCAAGTGTCAGAGTAAGATGTTTTGAGTATCTGCAGAAGTAACCTGGACATAAAAATACACATATTCATGTGAAATAGCTCCCAACCTAATAAGAACAACTGACTCATAGGCCACATGTTACTGCTTCTAGCAGGACAGAATCCACACGGGTGGGGGTAGACTATGGACTGCCATCTTCTCTCTTTTCCTTTTACTACTCCCCCAGAGTGAAGGAGCGCTTAAGAAGGCTCTTTCCACGATGGGTCACTTACTGTTCTGCTGCTGTTGGACAGAACTCTGACATTCTTTCTACAGTACTTGTTCAACCTTAGGTGACCTGGAAACAGCCATATGAGATCACCCTTCTACACCTCCAACCTTATGTAGAGTGTGAGACGATTTGTAGCTAGGCTTACTTCATGTACAGATTCTCTTCTTTAGAAGTGACCATTGTGTTTTGTGTAGTCAAAAAATGATCTTATAGTAGCCATAGTTTTGGTTGGGCTTTTTAAGTATAGATAAAGCCAAAGTAAAAGAATAAATAGAAAGAGATGGATGGACAAACAGTTGGTAAATATATACATAATAGATAGATGGATAGATAGATAGATAGATAGATAGATAGATAGATAGATAGATAGTAGATAGATAGCTGAGAGATGATAAATAGATAGTAGATAGATGATAAACAGATAGTAGATGGATGGTTGATAGATAGATAGACAGATAATAGATAGATAGATAGATAGATAGATAGATAGATAGATAGATGATAGACACAAACAGATATAAATAAATTAGAGATTATAGATGGACAGACATATAATAAATAGATAATAGAAAGATAGATGATAGACATATGATAAAGAAATAGATAGGCAGGCAGACAGACCATCAACAAAACATGATGAAATCCAGCTGTGGAAACTGCATGGGGATGCCCCTTTAAGGTAGACAGCTGGAGTCTAAGGCCAAACAGAGTCTTCCCCCATGTGGGGCGTCCAAATCAAAGAGCAAATGGCAGCAGACAAGCAAGGACGTCGTCATCAAAACTGGGTGTTCACAAATCAAAACTGGGTGCTCACAAATCAAAACTGGGTGCTCACAATACCTAGCAGAACCTGGGTGCTCACAATACCTAGCAGAAACTGGGTGCTCTCAATACCTAGCAGAAACTGGGTGCTCTCAATATCTAGCAGAAACTGGGTGCTCTCAATACCTAGCAGAAACTGGGTACTCACAATATCTAGCAGAAACTGGCTGGAGAAGCTGAGGTGGTCAGCAAGAGTTCCCGACTGAGCTTTCTCTCACTGCCTGCACACGGGCTTCTCTCACACTCTTCGAGCACTCTTACATCATGGGATAAACATAGTAAACTCTTGGAAATGGTTAACTCCCCTCTGTTCTCACAGACATGATGTTTTTACTCTGTGGCTGCTTTGCACTTCCTCCCTCCATGTTACAGAGTCAGGGGCTAGCCCCCACATCTTACAGAGTCAGGGGCTAGCCCCCACATCTTACAGAGTCAGGGGATCTCGGGCCGTACTTTTCTACAGCTCCTTTTAATTTTTTAATGAACTTAACATCAAAGACTTGATAATATCTGTGCATATCGTTACTCTGACTTCTGCGTTCCGCAGCCGGATGGGTTATTGAACGACAGTCACCCTGGCCGGAACCTCAGGCCCTAGGACCCATTTCCTCATCAGCGATCAGGTAGCTGTCCTTCTCTTTGTCTGCCTGAAATTTAATTCCCTTGATTTCTTCAATTAATTTTCTTATCTTGGTCTCGAGTTCATCTTTCACTGGGCGAGACCCACTTTGAAAACGCTCTCTAGTCTGGGAGGGCATAGACTTATGCATAACACGCTGCCTTCTGTAATGAGGTGCAACACGTTTAGTTCTGACAGAAAGTTGAGTCTTCTCAGCCACCATACCGACCGAGTCAGTAGAGGTTTGACTACTAACGGAGGAAGTTTGACTCTCTTCGCTGTCCGTAGAGCTGGAGTCCAGGGAATCCTGACCTATCTCGGTCGCCGTAGAATAAGAATCGGCCAGTGAGCTATCGTCTGTCAGTTCTGATGCCGTAAGGCTGATGTACCTAGCTGAATGCACTCCCTTTTGTTCGGTCTTTTTCTTCTCCCTTAAAATATCTAAGACCATTCCCCAAAGGCGAAGGGGAAATCTATCTACCTTGTTTTTCTCTAGAGCTTTTCCTACCTTTTTCTACGATTTCAAATCCATACGACTCATGTCTTCTACCCAAGGACAAAAGCCTTCCACCAACTCTGTTAGCTCTCTTAATGTGGAACTTCTAACCCTTACTCTTTTTGCCTCCAGCAGCTTTCTCACGTTCTGGGAAGCTGATTTAGAAATCTGAGCACCCATGTTTATGACCTACCGTCAAAAATTTCCCCTAGGCTTCTAAGGTATTGGACGAATACCTACGTTTTTGTCTAGCACTCCCTGTAGTCTCACACGGATTCCCAGTCAGCACTAACCAAATCTTACCGTGAGAACGACTACATCAATCCGGATCCACCTTTTCTTTAATAAACCAGAGCTCTGTATCTTGCGGTAGGGTCCCTCAAATTCTCTCGTGTTTGTGCCCCACGTTGGGCGCCATCTGAAGGCAACCGGCCTGCAGTTTCACTTCTTAACGTGGGTGATTCACGAACGGGGGAAGTCGAGATTCTGTGGAAATAAGCGGGTTAGAAGAGACAAGGAACGATGCCAAGTAGATGCTTATCAAGGTGTAATCTTTACTTAGTGAATCGGGATATTTATACCTGAGGCAAAACAGTCTTATGTCTTTTAGCATATAAGTAAGAACAGGGAAAAAACATATCAGTACATATCAGTCTGTAAACAAGCCCCTGGAAGTGAGGGCTCCAGGCAGGAAAGCGGATTAAAGGTTTAGTTCTTTGTGAATTCTGGGCTACCGGTTCTCTCTTTGATCCCTGGAGCTGTCTCCGGTCCCAAACACCTGATGGGCCGAGCCGGGCTGCTGCCTCAGGAGTCCAATTGAAGAATCCCGTTGAGCTCAGCGGGGACAGTACACTCTAAATACCTAGTAGAAACTGGGTGCTCACAATACCTAGCAGAAACTGGGTGCTCTCAATACCTAGCAGAAACTGGCTGGAGAAGCTGAGGTGGTCAGCAAAGTGTTCCCGACCGAGCTTTCTCTCACTGCCTGCACATGGGCTTCTCTCACACTCTTTGAGCACTCTTACATCATGGGATAAACATAGTAAACTCTGTTGGAAATGGTTAACTCTCCTCTGTTCTCACAGACATGATGTTTTTACTCTGTGGCTGCTTTGCACTTCCTCCCTCCATGTTACAGAGTCAGGGGCTAGCCCCCACATCTTACAGAGTCAGGGGCTAGCCCCCACATCTTACAGAGTCAGGGGCTAGCCCCCCGTGTACAGATTGGGGGCCTTGTCAGACACTCAGCAGAAACGTGCTTAGGTCTGAAATAGCACTGTGGGGCAAGCAATGCCCACCTCCAGAGCCAACTTCTCAGGAACTCATACAGCACATGATAGTTCACCAATCCATCACACCTTGTTAACAGTAGCATTCAACCAAGTCCATTTCTAATCATAGGAAAATGCATATGTCTTTATCATGCATTGTTTCAACTTGTTTGACTTTTTCCCACTAATAGAATTGTGTTAGTTTTTATAGCTATAACAAAATACATGATTTTGATAGGACAAAAGAGTGAGTGATTTACTTTGGCTCAATGACTTAGCCACTTTTTTTTTCTTGATGTGATGAGACACTGTGACCAAGTCAGATTATAAAAGAGAGAGTTTATTGGGAGCTTGCAGTTTCAGAGGGTTCGTGGTGGGGAGCATGGCAGACAGGAAGGCACACAGCTGCTTGACCAGCAACTGAGAGCTCCCATCTTAAGACACAACCACATGGTAGATCCAAAGCTAACTGGGAATAGCCTGGGTTTTTGAAACCTCAAAGCCTACCCCAGTGCCACACCTCTTCCAACAAGGCCACACCCTCAATCCACCCCAAATAGTTTTACATTGGAGAGCAAGCAATCAAATATATGGGCTTATGTGACACATTCTCATTCAGAACCTCAAATTCATAAATTCCCAAGCTTAAAGTCCAAAATAGGTAGCCATATCTGCTTAGCTCTCTGTCTCTCTTACCCTGGCAGATGGCATCAGAAGGCTCCCAAGATCCCTTCCACCTTGTTTAATCTATAGATTTAACAATCCATTTTTAGCTTCATTACAGTGTGCCCTCTTGTTCATTAACATTATGAGAAAACTATTATTAAGTGTTTTTGTCTTTAGTCAGCTGTATATGTTAGACTTAATCCAAAATCTTTTGAGAAAATGGTTTTATTACTTCCCCTTTTGCCAACTTAACTTTAATTACATATTTTATAACTGTGTAATTTTTAATTTATTTCTTGGACCAAAAACTCCATCATGAACTGCATTCGATTAGAATATAAACTTCTTTAAAACATATTTCTTCTACTTCTTTCCATTAGTATTCTATTCATTATTCTGACATCAGATTTAATTATTAGGATTAATAGGTGCTATGCCATTTTACATATCTTTGTTTTAGTAAAATTTCAATACCACAATTGTAAAGCCTTCATAATTATAATTTGAAACAATTGCTTGTTCCCTGATTTCTGGAAGAAAATTAAAATTGTATAGGAAGTGTGTGGTTTTGAGGGTTTAAAATAACTCACTGGAACATCATATTAATGTTTGGAAATAGATATGTATATTTTGTCAAACTCCATTTTGAAGAATAATTCAAGAATTCTATCTAATTCATAGAAAACTCAAATATGTAGCCCACTTACAGATTTGTGAACATATTACATGAACTTTACAAGCTATCTGATTTCCACATCATTAACAGTCATGAAAGCATCCTTATTTGAATGTATTGGGTCACAAAATGAAGAGATGAAGGCAGAAAGGGGTAATAAAGGAGAGAGAGATTAGAGATGATAGCAGGGACTATGATAAAAGTAAATTTCATGTATATACACACATACATACATGTATGCATACATATATGTACACATATATACACACATGCATGTGTATATACATGTATATAGGTATACATGCATATATAAATGCATGCATATATACACATGTATATGTACATATATACAACATACATAAATATATGCATATATACATATACATACATTATATGTGCATATATAGACATATGTACATACATACATGCATGCTATATACATATATATACATGCATATACATATATATCTGCATGTATACATCCATGTACACATGCATGTATACATACATATATATAAATACATATACAAATGAATATATATGCATATATACACACACATAAATCTGTTAAATAATAACTTAAAAGAGAATAATAGAGAGCTTAAAATAATGCTTAAACAAAAGCAGCTGGCAGTTGTAGATGAATATGTCATAATTTTAGAAAATATCATGGAGTTTTTTTAGGCTTGTCATTGTGATCAAATATGAGGAACATTTTCTCCAAGTTTTTCTTTCTCAGTCAGTGCTTCTCTTCCTGAGGTCCCAACTGTGATAACCAATCACTTTTCAGTTTACAAAATTCAAATGCTTAGGTTCAATGAAAAAGATTGATAGTTTAAAGTAATGGCACACCAGATAGATGTGGAATGTCCTCTTCATGTTCGAACCCGAGGAAAGAAACTCTTTATCTTCTTCTCAAGATGTACAGCCCCATCATAAGGAAAATGTACATGTGTTTAAGACGATTTCATTAGAATGTACAGTTGGAGAGTGCCCAATGTTTAAGTTATATGAGGAAGAATTGGGCAGCATCTTTGAGGTCATAGAAAAATTGAATGCGATCTGATGAGGTGGTATATTTGAGTGCTAAAAAATAAGGTGTGATAAGTAAAAATAATACATCAAAGTATGGGGTAAGGATCCTGAAGAATTTCACTGATTTTGACCTAGTCAGATGTCTGCTCTGGGATAAGGGAAGGATTTGGCCGGAGTCATGAATCCTGCTACTGTTTGACTGGAACTCATTTTGTCAATTTTCACAGGCTATGACACATCTAGTTACTACTTTTTGTGTACGGGTGTTTTGACTATGTGAATTTATATGTGCATGTGGTGCTCACAGGGACCAGTAGAGGGCAGAGGCCCACAGGCACAGAAGTTATACATAATTGTGAATGGCTATGTGGATGCTAGGGGCTGAACTCAAGTTCTTTGCAAGAGAAGCTGGTCCTCTTAAGTACCCACCCCTCTTTCCTGACCCTCTGACCTCATTTTTATTAGCTTGGAAATAGCAATGCTATTGCCTAGAATTTAGGTTCACTTCATTAAATAGTAACATGAATTATAAATTATTTCACTAGACAGTATGAAAACATTATAAATTCCAGTAGTAAATCAATCACAAGTAGGGAAAAATAACCTTTTGCATTAGGAAAATGTCATTATTTAAGGCTCCTGAATATATAATAATGCTATACCCATGAAGATGGGGGATTTTGTTGTTGTCGGTATCCTCCACCTTTCAAATATCTCCCCGAAGGCATCTTGGAGAGCACACTTCCTGATGTTTGAGGTTCTTTGCTTCAAAGTAGGAGAGCATGGGAAAGTTTTGAAATCTCAATTCCACTTTAGCCCTTTCTGACATAGTTCTCAGACCCATGCAAGCCTGCCAGTCCATACCTGTCATCCCGGCACTCAGGAGCACAAGCAACAAGACCCTGAGTACAAGACCAGCCTGTGCTGTAACAGCAAGCTCTCGTCTCACGATTCCAAGGGTTGTGGATGTGGCTCAGGGTAAAGCCCTTGCCTAGCACATAGAAAGCCCTGGATCTGCTCTGCAGAACCTTAGCATGAAGCTTGGTCCCAGACACTCAGTCTCTGTGGACATTGGACATAATTATTGAAACATTCCATCTTCAATACTGTGAAGATTGGTTATTGTTCTTGTGAGTATGCATCTGTCATTCTGTGCATTTCTATGTATTTTACTCTACTACATTTTTATATATAATTTTAGACACAGCACCTGACCAAAATTCCAGTCAACATGACCTCCTGCATGTCCTTAGAGTACTTAGAATGTCTTCATTATACCACCATCAACAAGCCAGAAAATGGCGACCCAGCTTGTTCCTTCTTAGAGTGTCAGCATTACTTCCTTAATAGTTAATGTTCAGTATGACTCGATACATGTGCTAACCAACCTCCTATGAAGGCTTCCTAATGTCCATGCCAGGCTCTCCAAATGACAACACGTTACTGATTGTATGGGGTGACACAATCATGTAGAGATGGAGCAAATCATTCATTTTACACACATTGCCATGACAACCTAGGCTACCAAAGGAGAGTCTAAAGGGCTGAGAGTGAGGGTTAGGGAGACTCTGAACATGTTCTCTCATAACCAAGTGCCTGTTATAGTGATCTTCAGCATTCATTAAATAGGTACTCATAAATGGGTTCAAGTTGTTAACCCTCATCTTTAGATGCACTGTTTTCATTGTCCTGCTTCTTGCAACATCATTGGAGTCCAACATTCCTGAAAAGGTTGGCCATGCTGTAGTAGCCTTGGAGAGCCTGGTACATTTGCTCAGGGACTCAGTCTTCAGGTCAGGATCTTCCTTAATGATGCTGATAGGTTGGCCAATTAGTATGTGCCAGAGAAGAGGCAGATGCGAATTAGTAAAAGTCCTCAGGTTCATAATATAATATGCTCATTGTTTTCCAGTAGCAGGTCTGTATTACTCATTGATTTCTGTGCTCTCTCATCTCTTCTGTCCCATGTACTGAGAATCTGGCAACGTTGGGAGATTTTAGGCATTCCATGCCCTTCATAGCCATGTATGAACATGATGCTCAAAGATGACAGAGGAGGAGGATAATTTCCCACCCAGCCTTGTCTGTCTCTTCCCATTCCTTTTCCTTCCAGAGGGTCTGAGAAGTTAGTAGATATGACCTCCAGAGGAAGCAGTTATCTTTGTTTACACAATAAGGATGAGTAACCGGTAGAAGAAAAGAAACAAGTTGAAAGAGTTTACATGGGTTGTTGTAGAACATGTTTAGATTTTTTTTGATTCATGTGGAGCCTAACTTTCTATTGACAAACTTCCATTAATTAATTAATTAACTAGTTAATTAATTAATTAGTTACTTAGTTAGTTACTTAGTTGGTTAGCAATAAGATGGGTTTGAATAGAAAAAGTGACATCTTTTCTTTCCAGACCCAAGGTGAACTAAGTAACTAAGACTTTGCCATCATGTCCCCTCAGCTTATGCATGTTCCTCTTTCATCCAGTCCAGGACACAGCTAGAGACACATTTTGACAGTTGCAGTAGTAGGTGGTCTAAAGCTGTGAGGTAATGGGCAACCACCCTCCTTCCCACAGCCCAGGAGGCAGAGCTAAAGTGTCATGTATTGGAATCTATCCAAGAGCCCACAGTAAGAACATGGCTCAAAAATAAAGAAGCAGAGACACAGAAAAAGAAACCAGGAAATTTAATTTCCCTCTAAACTAAGGAAAAGTGAACAGTGTTCATAATGGAGGAAATCTATTTGTTAATATTTAAAACATGGGTTGCTACAATGGGGCATTTACATTTTGTTATACATTTTCCTGAAACCAAAGTCAACATAGGAGAAATCAGAAAATGAGAGGTGGAAGCAAGAGGAAAGAAGAAAGGAAAGAAGAGAAGGAACAAAGGAAGAAAGTTTGTCCTCTGGAGAAAAGAAACACATCAAATGGCTCTGGAAGAGATTTGGGTTTACAGTACCACACTCTAGACTAGTGGTGTGTGACAGTGCAGACTCAGCTCTCAGCCCAATGCCCCAAACAATAGACACATCGCTGGGTTTGCTTTCCATCCCTGTGGAAATCAACTTACAGGAGAAAATAGTATGCCTCAGCTCACAGTCTCAGAGCACTCAGTCCAGGGCCTAGCGGGTATTGGTTCTGCACCTCTGTGGTGAGGTAGACATGGCAGGGAAAATGGGAATAGATGGTGATAGAGCCAAGTCAGCTCACCACAGGGCTGACAGAGACAAAGAAGAAGGGAGGGAGAGAAAAGGGGCATGGGTAAAATAACCTTCAAGAATGTAATGGCTGGCTTTAATTGTCATCTTAACACAATCTGGAATCACCTATGCAGATGGTCTCAGTGAAGGGTTGACTAAGTCAGGTTGGCATATGAGTCTGTCTGTGGGGTCTGTCTCAATTGATGTGGAATGACACAGACTAAAAGCAGGTGGCATGATCGCCTAGGCTTGGGTCCTGAACTGGATGAAAGAGGAATGTGCCTGTGTTAGCTCCTCTCCACTGTGAATGTGAGGTGACTTACTGATGCAAACACCTACTGTCTTGGCTTCCCCACATTGAGGAGTTGTCACTTTGAACCATGAGACAAAACAAGCTCCTTTCTTGGTTAGGCTTTTGATTGCTGTGAAGAGACACCATGACCAAGGCAACTCTTGTAAGAGAAAAAAATTCTGTGGGGCTGGCTTACAGTTCATTTGGTTCAGTCCATTATCATCATGCCATGGGAAGCATGGCAGCATCCAGGCAGACATGGTGCTGGAGAGGGAACTGAGAGTTCTGCATCTTGATCCAAAGGCAGCCAGGAAGTGGGTAGCTTCCACACTGTGCAGATCCTGAGCAGAGGAGACCTCAAAGCTTGCCTACACAGTAGCACACTTCCTCCAACAAGGCCATACCTCATAATGATACCAGTCTCCATGGCATTCAGATACATGGGTCTATAGGAGGCAAACCTATTCAAACTACTGTGCTCTTCCCCAGCCCCAGGTTGCTGTTGTCAGAGTATTTTATCACAGCAATACGAAATAAAAGTAAGACAACGAGCATGTTCCCAGCAGCCTCCACACGTGTCTTCATCTCTCAATATGCCACCACCTCAGGTTTGGTCTTTACTACAGGAGCCTCTGAGCAACTCTCTAGATAAAATCTATAATAAGTGTCTGTAAAGAAACATTTTCTTCTGTGGAAAAAGTCTCCAGGTAAATTATCTCTCCTGATTTACTGTGAGGTAAGAATAACAACAAATACAACTGACCTCATTCGTGTTCCCAGCTTCCTTAACCAAGACTCCATTACAGTCATGCCATCTGACAGAACATCCTGTGGCTCAAAGCTACCTTACCTCTTCTTAGAAGAAGCCAAGTGACACCAGACTTTTTTTTTCTAATGAAATTCCTTTGGTGCTTTCAGCCTCAAAAAGCAATTGTTGAGATCTTGCAATCACCAGTGTGCTTCGGATCCAAAATTTGCCTGTGCAAATTTCCCCTAAAATTCTGATGTCTGGGTAAAGACCAAGCAGCCATGATTACATCATGGCTCATGAAACATATGTCTTCCAGCCACACTAGCATCTGATGTGCTTGTCCAAATGACACAGGGCAAAGCAAAGCGTACTCCCTAGGAGCAAGCAGAAACAGTAAGACAGAATTGTTGGCTATGAAGCTGTAGGAGTGCTAGCGCATCTGCACAGATTGATGACACCACCTTGGCTTTAGCTGGTGTCAACCTATCCTGCCTGATAGTAATTACCCCAGGGTCAATCGACTCCAAAGCTGTACTTGAGAGAAATGACAGCGTGCTCGGGTTCCAGTGTGAAATGTCCTGTACAGGCACATGTTTTACACGCTAGTCTTCCAGGCTGAGGGGCTTCTTGGGAAGACAGTGGAACCTTCGGGGAGTTGGGCTCTGCTGGGAAACGTGGGTGACTACTGACAGGCCTGGATGTTTGATAGTCTCACGCCTGCATGCCCAGGCAATCCATGTACCCTGCTCTCCGGCCACCATGACTGCTTCACCAAGGTGGACCTGGTCCCTTCTTAAACTGTAGGTTAAACTAAGCCCTCCTTCCTCTCAGTTGCTTCCTGATAGGTGTTTGGTTACAGTGATGAGAAAAATAACCCATGTGGAACAATCTCATCCCATTAGTAGAGACAAGAAGGGACCTTTCTGCTGACTTGGTCCAGAAGAATGTGCATGAAATTGACTGACATCATACTGTTGACTTGATTTTTTAAGATGAGGATGATGGAGCTGGAGAAAGCACTCATGGTGAAGACCATAGGTTGCTCTTCCAGAAGATCTGAGTTTCATTTCTAACATTCAAAACATGTAGTTTACCTGTGATGTCGGCTCTAGAGGATCTGATGCCCTCTTTTGGCCACTATGTGTAATTGCACTCATGGGCATATAACCACACAGATTATCTCTCTATATATTTTTATATACATAACTATATAAATATATTAATATATATAATATATAATTAAAATGGAAAAATGTCTTCAAATAATAATGAGTGTTTGTTCCTTCTGTGTTACTTAAAAAAAGTGGAAGGGAATGGTGGGAGGAGGGTAAGACAGCTGAGAGTAGATGCTATGGAGGAATATGTATCCATAGTCAAGTTAGAAAGAGCAATGTGATGTCGTCTTCTCCTTCTTCTTCTTCTTCTTCTTCTTCTTCTTCTTCTTCTTCTTCTTCTTCTTCTTCTTCTTCTTCTTCTTCTTCTTCTTCTTTTTGAGACAGAGTTTCTCTGTATATCCCTGGCTGTCCTGGAACTCACTCTGTAGACCAGGCTGGCCTTGAACTCAGAAATCTGCCTGCCACCTCCTAAGTGCTGGAATTACAGGTGTGCGCCACCACCCAGCTTGAGCAATGCAGTTTCACAGCATAATTCTCACCTAGCACAGAGGAAAGGAGCATAGTGGTCAACTTGGCTCTAAATGAGAAGTTTACATTTCAGGCAGCTGCATGATTGCTTAGCCATTAAGAATGCTTGCTGATCTTAGGACCCAGGATCAGTTTCCAGCACTAGCATCAGGCAATCCTAAGGGTCTGTAACTCTAGTCCCAGAGGATCTCTGACACCTTCTTCTGTCCTCCGTGGGCAACTCTGTACATGCTCTCCCACACACAGACACACACACAGACACACACATAGACACACACAGACACACACACAGACACACACATAGACACACACAGACACACACACAGACACACACATAGATACACACATAGATACACACACATAGACACACACATAGACACACACACAGACACACACACACACATAGACACACACATAGACACACACAGACACACACACAGACACACACATAGACACACACAGACACACACACAGACACACACATAGATACACACATAGATACACACACATAGATACACACACAGACACACACATAGATACACACACAGACACACACAGACACACACATAGACACACACATAGATACACACACAGACACACACACAGACACACACAGACACACACACAGACACACACACAGAGAGGGGGGGGGAAGAGAGGTATACCTTTTAAAACACAACTCCTCTATTTAGAATAACTTTTATCCAGCAATAATTTTGAAGGGCTATTAATCAATGCGCATTATAACTAGTTCTGCATAACCACCTTTTATATTAAAAACCAATTATTTCTTATCAAGCCCTTCATCTTCTAAGTCTTGTATCTCTTAAATACTTTCAATCAATAATTTAAAAAATCATTTTGATGCCCGTTTTGTGTTGTATGCTATTTATAAACATCCTTAATAGTACATCTCAGGATAATCTCTTCAACTTTCTTAGATGCATGTATAGAATCTAGTTCAAAGGAAACTTTAGAAGATGTCAGATTAGAAGCAGCTCCATGTAACACCAGGATGGAGAAAACACAGAAGAACAAAAGATCAACTTGATACTGAAGAACGAAGGAGCATTAAGAGTCACCACAGAGGTCAGCGAATGACTGGAAGGATTAGAAATGCTACTAAGTGGCTAAAAAGGAACAACTCTATCAGGTTTTCCAGCCAATAACGGGGGAAACTGAAGAGCTTTGCTTGAAGGAAGCCAAATATCGCGGGCTTAAGAAGAGAAAGGAAATCAGTCCTCATCCTAGCCATAGGATGAGTGCACAGTTCCCTAAGACTTACATCCAGTATGGGGACCTGATGTGCTAGTCACCCCTGGTCTCTCCTGTGTGACAAACAAATCAGCACTGACAGGAGTCCACCTGAGCACTCCATGGCCGTATGCACACAGCATCTTGAGGGCAAGCTTGAGGTTGAGCTACTGAGGGAGGCTTAAAAACAAAGAACATTTATATGACTGTGAGCCTGAGAACAGCTAGTAATGGTCTGCAGCAGTCCTGGGTTGGGGAAGGGCTGGGCACACAAACAGCAGGCTGCAGAGGTGGAGGACTCAGCTGCCCAGCAGAGGTGGAGGACTCAGCTGCCCAGCAGAGGTGGAGGACT
>NW_022196906.1:110394019-110430865 GCF_008632895.1 Mastomys coucha | reverse complement strand
AGAGGTGGAGGACTCAGCTGCCCAGCAGAGGTGGAGGACTCAGCTGCCCAGCAGAGGTGGAGGACTCAACTGCCCAGTGGCCCCACTCACTCTTTTTCCCTGAGCCAGATAACTGGGGACACTGATAGCCCTGAGCCAGAGGTTAGTTTGACAGTTAACTTGGCTATTCCTTCCCTGCCGTGATACTTTCTGCTTAAGGGACAGAGAATTTCAAAGCTCACATCTGGATGATACACCATGCAATCTCTTCTCTCCCATGGGGCATTTAATACTAAACAGGGTTCCAAAGGACTAAGACAGGTGATATAACAACAGGACTCAGTTTCCCAAATGCTTTGTTCATGCCTTGACACACCCTGAAACATCTCTTGTTAGATGGCATTGAAATTAACCAGTGCGAGGTGGACAGACAGGAACAGGCAGGCAGAGCTCTTACCTACTTTATAGGCTCATGATGGCTAGAAGTTGCTTGTGACCTGCAAAGATGGGAGTCCCTTAAAGTGGCCACAGCCTCTGTGAGCAATGGAGCCAACTACTCCAGGCTTAGTGTCACTTTGAACAGGATGAAACAGAAAAGTCCTTGACCAAACCTTCCCCTCTTAGGTTCAGAAAAAAAGCTTCTCAATACAACGTGTTTATGGTTTCGGATTCTTTTTTAATTTTCTTTTTAAATGTTATTTTGGCCCAAATTTTATGATACTCAATGTTTTTCAAAAAGCAGATTGTTTTTCCCTTCCTCTTTATGTTTATGCTTTTATTTATTTTGCTTACCCACTTTTTCCTTAATGTGTGAGTTTTTAAAAGTTCCTTGTTCTTTTGACTTCCTCTTTATGATTTTTTCCTTTCTTCTATTTGTCTCATCTTTCTTCTCTGTTTGCCCTGTCACCTGATCCCTTCTGTTCTTTCACCTGATTATTATTTTCATTTTACACAGTAACTCTCAACTTCAGAGGCTACAGTAAACACTGTTATACTTTTCTTTTTTGTGGACATTAGTGCTGGTTCTGGTTGGTTTAAAGCATGTTACTTTACCTGGTTTGATTTTGTCTGTTGCTATTACCATGGATCATGTTCTCTGGAGGACTCAGCTCTTCAGCAAAAGCAGGTCACTAACTAGACTCTCAAATGAAAATGGAAAAGGCAACCATCCCCACAGATTGCAGATTGCAAAACGAACAAGCCAGAAACATGGAAAGGCAAGATGTCAGGATTCCTCCAAAGGATCTAACTCAGCAATTAGCAAGTTCAAAGGCTGAAGAATGGGTAGAAGATCAAACAATGTATTCAAAAGTTTATCAGTAAAATGATCAGTTATTTTAAAAAAAAAGGATCTTCAAAGGGAATGAAAATAAGCCAATGAATGCATTAGGACATACATACAAGACACAGAGAAGAAAATCAAGCACATGTGTGAAAAATTCAAGCAAGAAATTAAAATTTGTATAGAACAAATGGTAATGTCAAAGATGAAAAATTCTACAAATCAAAAAACATAGACAGCATTGCCAGTTGACCAAGCCAAGCAAAAGAAGAAATGCCAAAGACAGAAAGCAAGGTCAAAACCATGTTGCATTCAGATAACAGTAAGAAAAAAATAATCATGGCTGAAATTTCCAAATCTGATAGAATGTGATGAAGAGAAAAAGGCTATGAACCCACAGAGTAGGAGAAGACAAGATAAAATCAAAAAGTATAGGAAATATATTCAATAAAAGCATAGAAGAAAAGTTTCTATATCTAGGAAAAGAAATTGACATCTCAAGACAAGAAACATTTAGAACTCCAAGTAGACTGGGAAGAGAGAAGAATATCTCCCTAATATCTTGTAGTCAAGATGCAGCATTTATATAGAACAGCAACAAAAAGGAAACAATGTGGACCACTGTAAAAGGAAAAAACCCACACCAACTCACTGACAAAGGCAAATGCAGTAGGGTAGGGAGACTCCTCAGGAGGAACTAAAGCCAGGAAAGCACCTGCTATGTGTTCAGACTTCGAATTGGTGCATTAGGAAGCCGAGGAGGTTCCTTCAGAGCCAGAGGCATAGAATTCCTGTTGAAGATGGTGGGTTTGTCAGATCACATAAAGATTCCAGTCTGTTACTTCAGTACCCAGTTTTCCTATCCAGATGTGGCAGTAAGAGACGGGGTATAGAGTGTGGGGAGTCTTCCTCTTGCTGAAAATAACTGATGAGACTTCTAGTTATGAGATTTCAAATTAGAAGGAGTGTTCGGGGCCATGACACGACATCCATTGACCTGATGGAGCCAATACAGAGTGTATCTGTGAAACTAGTTCATTTTTAATCGTGTGGGCACTTCAGAAGTTTGCTTTTGTCACATTTTGAATGAAATCACCTTTCATTTCTAGTTATCAACCTACAGTGAAAGAGCAACATGATTCGAAAGGCTCATGGCCACAGGACCTGTCTGGTAGAACCAGGGGAAAATAGCTTCCTTGTCAAATCCATAAAGGAATACAAGGAGGCTGTTTGTTAAGTCATCTTCCTCTTAAGTCATTGTTAATATAGGAGCTCTCCGGGGTGGCCTCTGTTAACTCGTGTTATTTTTCAGACGTTGTAAGTAGAGGGTTTTGTGACCTCTACAACCACTGAGGAGTTCCCATAGCTTGTAAACTTCTGTCTTCCTGGAATTTTTTTATTTATTGACTAGTACAGATTATCTGAGGCATTACTGGATAATCCACCCATTCTTTGACACTTACAGCTATAAATGGCATTTTTCTCCCAACATTGCAGCCGATGCTGGTAATAGGGAACCACGTACACAGGTCTTAGAAGTAATGGCTACTTAACAGGGGTTGGTTCTGCTCTTCCACTGTGTGGATCCCAAAGATCAAGATCTAACCATCCAGCTTAAAGGAAGAGCTGACTCCCCAAAATTGTCCTCAACTTCACAACACTTGTGTTCTCCTTTTACACCCTGCCACATATACACGCACACACAAGCATCTTAAAGAATAAATAATAAGTAATATGCTTGTGGAGACTCAGTTCAAAAAGCCACAATGAAAAAAATTCCCACAACAAGACATCGATGGCAAACCATTGCCGAATGTTGTGTTTGGGGGATTTTCTATGTGCTACTAGTTTATCACACAGGCTGGTTCCCTCTCATTTGATGCTATAAAAAGCGGTTCACAGTGAGTATCCTCAAAATCCCTAACACTGCGCCTGTATCTCTAGACAAGGGCTTACAAATTGGATCACGGCTCAAAGATTTAAGTGTCCTTCGTGAGTTTTTCTAAGAATAAGGTTCAGTTGGAAAATGTCAAGATTGAGGATTTATTTACAGACAATCACCAGGAGGATCTTTGAGTGAAATAGGACCCAGAATACAAAAGAACATTTCAAATATAAGCCTTTGATCTGCGTTATTGAATTACTGACATCCGAACCAGCTTGCAGATTACAGTGGGGGTGGGGAGATGGCTTAGTTGACCTAGTACTTGGCATGCCTACAAGCATAAAGACCTGTCTTGGTGCAATGTACAGCACCCACATATAAATACCCCAGTATTCCCTAGTGTTGAGGAAGTAGAGGCAGAGAGGATCCCTGGCTTTTACGCCAGGCCGTCTGGGAAAATCTAACTGTAGTGAAAGCTAGTATTGTTAAAAATGCAAGCAAGAGGGTAATTTTAAGAGATACCAACATTAACCTCTGGATCCTGCACACACAAACATGTGCACACATACACACAAATAGTATGCTACTGGTTTTGTTTTGTTTTGTTTTTAATTTTTATAGTCCCAAGAGAGAGAAAGTTGAGATAATTCTACGCTTGAACAGGCTTCTAGCTTAAAAGCAAATCCAGCATAGGTGTTTGCTGTCCAGGCATGCTGGGACTCATCTCCATAGAACTTGCTGAGTTCACCCAGGCAAGCCTAGTAACTGCAAGCACTCCTGGTTTCAGAATTATGGAGGTGGCTCTGCATGAATCAGGACAAGCCAATCATGCGATTGTATCTGCATTGGTTACTTTCCTTAACTCTGTGACCACCATGTGACAAAAAAGGACTTAGAGGATTTGTGTCAACTCACAATTTAAGGATGCAGCCCATCATGGCAGTCTTGGAGGTATGTGCAGCCAATCAGGACAGCAGAGGTGTGGCTTCAGGCATGGGAAGCTGCTTGCTCACATCTCTGGAGATCTAGGAGAAACAGGACCAGAAATGAGGCTTCTCCCCAGAAATTGATTTCCTCCCTGTAGACTCTCATGGCCTAAAGTTTTTATAACTTCCCTAAACCCACCAGCAGTTAGAGAGCAAGTTTTCCTTCTTACAACTGTCTGAGAAACTAGAATTACTTGTCGCAGATTAACTTCATAGCAGAGTCCAAATCAGGCAAGATCATCCTCACACATCTCACAGATGGTCTCTCTCAGATGGTCTCTCTCTGCTCCCCTCTCTCCATTTACTTAAACACAGATCATTAGACAATCACAAAATTGTACCACACTTATCTTTAAGGTACATCTTCTTAGATTTCTAAGTTTAGTCGTAACTACTGGGTATCCACTTTCTTGTGCTTGGGACATTAACCTTTGCTTTTTGTTTGTTTGTTTATTTGTTTATTTGAGACAGGGTCTCATGTAACCTAAGTTGTCTTTGAATTCCCTAAGTAGCTGAAGCTGAATCTGAATTCCTGAGACCCTTGCTACCCACCCCCCACTTCCAGTTTCCCAGGAGTGTGCCACTGCACTGGCCTTCCTCCCATTTAAATTGCCAAGCTCCCTCAGAACTTGGGGTGTTGAGCATCTGATAGCTGTTAGGTGTCATTTACAGCACATTTTAGAAACATAACTTATTGGTTGTCCAAGAGAAGTGTGTTTGGCCTAAAGTAGCCTGGTGATTACAAATCTAACAAAAACAGAAGAGAGGGTGAGCAGATTAGAAATATGTAGATTACATTTCATTAAAATGTGTGTTTCAGAAAATTCAATATATTTGTTATAGCAAGGAAAATGTGTACTTGCCTGGGAGATACTTTTAGGACAATCTAGATAATTTCTGAGTCAAACCTGATATACACACAACCTTAAGTCCATGAGACAAGGGAAATAGGGAGTTCACACCCCACCTGGCTACACAGTGAGTTCAAGGCCAGCTTGAGCTACATAAGACTCAATCTCAGCAACCCTTCCCCCACCAAGAAAAACAGACAATAAGATTCTGTTCCCAGAACCAGTTGGTAGTGGCACATGCCTCTAATCCCAGCACTTGAGAGACAGAGGCAGATGGATCTTTGTTTGAGGCCAGCCTGGTCTACAGAGCAAATTCCAAGAGAGCCAGGGCTATACAGCAACTCTATCTTGAAAAACAAAACAAAACAAAAACAAAAACAAGAGTTCTGTTCCCTGGACTTTGTTAGGATGATCACCATGGGAGCGGGTCAAGCTTTTTCAGTTTCTCCTTTCTTTAGCAAAAATGTTAAATTGCTAAAATTCAGTGAACTTATTGGAAAAATAGACGTTCACTCATTTACTCCATCATTCATTCAACAAACACATTCTGGATGTCTTTGATGATAAGCCAGACACTGTCTAGAAATTTATTGACAAATAACTAAACAAAATCAAAGTTCCTGCTGTAACAAAACTTAGACCTCAGCATGGGGAAAAGTAATAAAACAATGCGCTGGCCACTGATTTCAAATATTAAAAGATGGTCTTGGGTGGAAGTGTCAATCAATCCGACATGCCCGTGTCGGGGCGCCTCAGCCTCGAGGTGCAGCACCATTTGCCTTCCTTGATGTTCATCTTCATTCCAGAGACTGACATGTCCCGAGAGATCACAGGTGCTTGCTCTCTTATGGTCTCTTTTAATTCAACATAGAACCCGGGAGGCCCCAGCCATTAGTGCTCTTCCTCAGTAAGGGATGAAGAGGAGGGTAAAGCACGTGCAGTTCCTTTCCTTACTAACCCTGCACTGTGTTAAAGAAGAAATGGCCACTTTAATGTACATTAAAGAATGTGAAATTAAATTTGAGCTGAATTCTGTTGGGGAAAGATAAGTAGAACTCTGAGATTTATCAATGAGCCCTGACTAAGAAAGGAAAGGATACTGAGTGTGTGTGTGTGTCTGTGTGTGTGTCAATGTGTGTGTCTGTGTGTATGTGTATGGGCACGTGTGTGCCTATGTATAGGAATTTGTAGAGATATTAGTTACTTTAATGGCTGTGATAAAATACCCTGACAAAAATAAATTAATAAAGGAGGAGTTTATTTTGGCTCCCAGTTGGAGGGAACAGTTCATCATGATGGAAAAGTCAGGATGCTGGAAGCATGAGGCATTTGGTCACACCGTATCCACCATATCCACAGTATCCACTGTATCCACAGTATCCACCTTATCCACCATATCCACCCTATCCACCGTATCCATCATATCCACAGTATCCATAGTATCCACAGTATCCAACTTATCCACAGTATCCACTGTATCCACCATATCCACAGTATCCACCGTATCCACAGTATCCACCATATCCACCGTATCCACCGTATCCACAGTATGCACTGTATCCACAGTATCCACCATATCCACAGTATCCACTGTATCCACAGTATCCACCGTATCCACCGTATCCACAGTATGCACTGTATCCACAGTATCCACCGTATCCACCATATCCACCGTATCCACCTTCAGGAAGTGCAGAGAGAGAATTCGGGTATTCAGCTTGCTTTTTTCTTCTTCTTCAGCCTGGGAATCCAGCCCAGGAATTATCTCAAACACATTTGAGATGAGTTTTCCTTCTTCAACTAACCTCCACTAGAAACTGCCTCTTAGACATGCCCAGAGATCTATTTCTACGGTGACCTTGAATCTACTCAAGTTCACCATCATCACTAAGCACCTCAGGAGGAAAGAAACAGGGAGACAGCAAGCCGCCCTCACCCCACCTGAGCCACCCTCACCCCGCCTGAGCCGCCCTCACCCTCACCATGCCTGAGCTTCCCTCACCCTCACCTTCCTAAGCCACCCTCACCCCGCCTAAGCCGCCCTCACCCCGCCTGAGCCACCCTCACCCTCACCCCTCCTGAGCCAACCTTACCCCGCCTAAGCAGCCCTCACCCCTCCTGAGCCGCCCTCACCCTCACCCCGCCTAAGCAGACAGGCTCAGTGCTTCCTTCAAAATACTTTCTAAAGACTCTGCTTCTCCCATTAGTTGGCAAGGAGCTATGGCGGTCTTGAGTGTATACCATCGTCTCCTAGGACTATGATATGCTGGTAGTTCACCTAGAAAATCCTGGGCATCTATAAGCAGCTACATACACTGCAGTGTGGATTTAGACTCTTGTCTTTTGCTGGAATGTGGCTGTCTTTGTGGGTTACAGAGTTCATCTCCTCTCCTCTGAGGCTCATGGCGCGCTGTTTGTCCCACGACAGAAGATAAAGCTGAGCTCTATGTAACAGTGTCTCTTCGGAGAAGACGAGAGACTCAGGGAGGTTAATTGGCTCTCCTAATATCACGAAGTTGGTGGCAGAGCCAGGGCACCTGTGCTTCAATCCAGTTAACACCAATTTTACTTCATTATGTCTGGCTGGGTTCTTCATTAAGCCTCCATGTTTCAGGTTATAGAATTTAACCCTCAGCAAATCAAGTAGAGAGATTAATAAAAAAAATATTATGATTTAGTCCTTTTGTTGTAGAATATAAAATATTAGTATATTATCTGGGCCCACTAGTGCAGATTATATTAGCATATGAAGTAAGGTATTTTAATCTTTTGGCATGCCACCAATACACTTGAAATGGAAGGTACGATCTAGTTAATAGCTTTGACTTGGAAGGACACATCTATCCAAATAGTATCCTGATTTAATTCTTTTTGTTTCAGACTTATGTAATATTGGATTTGCCTTATTTTATGCTGACTAGTCATTGCATATGGCCCACAGTAAGATTAATATCATAGGGATTTTGCAATTTTTCAAGTTAATGACTCTTTTGCATTTTAAAACAGGTAGGTTAGGTAAAGTGAAAAATGAATTATTATAAGAAGGTTACATGACAAAATACAGAGAACAGACACTGTAATTTTGACCCTAATTTTAGGACAGCAATCTCTATAACTGTGTGCTCATGCCTTTCCACAAGTAGGGTAGTTATGTAGTTATGTTGGTGTGTGTGTGTGTGTGTGTGTGTGTGTGTGTGTGTGTGTGTGTGTTTGTGTGTGTGTGTAGAAGATTTTGTTTTGAGACAGGGTCTCACTAGGTACCTAGCTGACCTGGAGCTCCTTATGTAGACCAGGCTGCCCTCAAACTCAGAGTTCTTCCAGAGTGTGAGGACTGAAGGATTATACCACCTTATCTGGAACTTTTTAAACATCCTATAATAATTTCATTTTTTTTTAAAAAAGAAGGGATTCTTATTTTTACTCATACAGTAAGTCAAAGGGTTAACTAGTTCTCACTTGGACCCATATTCAATAGTTTCCTCCGAGTAATAATAGTTTTATCTATTTCAAGGCCAAAGTAAAATGTTCTGAAAGCCTTTTCCTACAGGCTTACATTTAAGAAGGAATTATTAATAAAGCAGGATACTTGAAGTTTTTCCTAGTTAGTTAACAGAGTTCTTAAGAACCTTTGCACATAGCCCTCTGTTAATAAAGAGACAATTAGAACAATTTACAGATATGGAGAACTTCATACTATGCAAATATGTCCAGTTACTTCATTGGCCTGCTTCTAGTTCACAAAATAAAAGTCAGACAGATATGGGTCCTGGCTTCTTCCTGTGGGAAATGAGACCAGCTTGTCTGAGTATCCCAGGGCTTCAAAGCCTGCAGCATCTTTTGGGGGGAGAAATCCAAGATATGTTAGATAAGATAGAAGGTGGGGAAAATGGGCTTTCTCATGAATGGAGAAAAGAAAAAAGCTCTCTTGGGGCAAAAATGTAACCACCAAGGTTGTAAGATTTCAGTGCTTGCTAAGTCACACGGATAAGTCCTCCATGGATCTGAGTACCCCTTGCTCAGTGTGCAAATGGGTGATGTCCTAGTCGACTGTAGACACAGCCTAGAGTCAGATGGGGCTCTCTCCTTGTTGACTGAAGCTGGATGATCCAGCTCATCTTGGGCAGCACCAGTCCACAAGAAGGTTGTTCTAGGCTGTGTTACTAGCTAGCTAAGCATGAGCTTCTGGTGCAACTGCAAGCTGTACCCTCTGGCTTAAGGCATCAAGTTCCTGCCTTGAGTTGGTGCCCTGATTTCCCACAGGGGACTTCAAAGGGAAAGCAGAAAGTGGAATAAACCCCTTCCTTCCCTAAGTTGCCTTTGATTGGAGCTCGCCATCAAAGCGACAGAAGGAAGCAGATGTGACTATTGCTAATCTCGGGTATAATTTCGGCAGCTACCCTCTACATCTTCAATGGTTCCCTTCCCTACTTTAGGATAGCCAACGTTTTCACATCTCTGATGATTTCTTTATCTTGGACATTTTTATTTGCATCCACATCTATGGTACAGACCCAGAGAATCCCCTCCCTCCCCTGCCCCCATCGCCAGAGACTGCCTCTGGGGCCAGGAATTCTAGGTTCTCTGGCCTCTGGCCTTCTATGACCAGGGCCCCCAGCCACCTAATGATCCAATCACAACCTGTAACAGCTCCACCTGCTTCACGAAGCTCCAAGAACTATGCATAAGCTCATGCCAGCAGTGCCAGTGTTCGGGTAAGGCCAGCCTCAGCTGCATGACAGGTTTGAGTGAGACCCTATCTAAATAAATAGGTAAATAAATACATGGAGCTCTGGGAATTGCTTTCCTCCCTACAATTTTCTCATAAATTTGGCTCTCTTGTTTATCATCTTCTGTCTGCCTCTGCCTTCTTTCAAATGTTATGGGTCTTTTTATATTTAAATGTAAATTATGTGTGTGAGCATTTTTGCCTGTGTACTATGTGTGGGCCTGATGCATTTGGAAGTCAGAAGAGGATGTTGGATCTCCTAGAACTGGTGTGGCAAATGGTTGTGAGCCACCATATGGTGCTGGGACTCACACCTCAGTCCTCTCCAAGAATAAGTGATCTTTACTGCTAAGTCATCTCTCCAGCCCCTTATGAAATATTTTTACTGGTTAGAATGATTTGAGTACCAGCACCCTATCACCTCTGAAAAGCCAGCTGTCCCATTATTGGCCTGTCCCATTTTTCTTGTGTTCCCTTGGTGTCCTGGAAGCCTTGTCTTAGATGCCAAGAGTAAGAAGCAAGCTGTTCAGTGATTCACTGAAAGTTAGCTCCTCAGAATTCAAATCAAACCTAGGGCAGGCCAGGTGTCTTAGTGGTTTAAAGCACTTGCCATGCAAGCCCACTGACCTGAGTCAATAAACTTCTAGCTTTAAAAGAACATTGTGCATTTACAGAATGAATGCTCGATAAAAATACCTTTAAAAGGAAGGTTGCATATTACGACTATTAGGTATAAGTACTTATGCTGTCAGATCTTTAAAGAAACTATGTGTTTGAAATTAAGCTTCACTTAAAAAACACAATCTCTCTTTTTAAAAAAAAAGTTAAAAGATTTTTGTTTCTGTGTATGAGTGTTTGCCTGCAAGAGATATATGTGCACTACATGCATGCAGTGCCCATGGAGGCCAGTAGTGGGCATCAGATCCCCTCGAACTGAAGTTACACAGGGACATGAGCCTGTATGTGGATTGAAGGGACCAAACCTGGGTCCTCTGCAAGAGCAGAGAGTGCTTATAACCACTGAACCATCTCTCCAGCCCCAGCTTTTGACTTATCCTAAGTAATCATTGTAGCTAAAAAGTTAGCTACTTTTTTGCATGTGTACGTTACCAATTTTTTCTTTCACTGTCAGAGAAGTATATATTATATACAAATATATACTTGTTAATATGCATATTAACAAAACTATCTACTGAAGGGTTATTTAGGGGTGAGTCAAGCTTGTCAGGAGGAATATCATGGTACTGTTTCGCCAGTCAATTAGCAGACTGACAGCAGACTGACTGGAGAATGGCAGCCTTCTCCATAATAGAGCTATGACTGACAACTGAAATTCACACGTAGGCCATTATTGCCAATTCCTCTTTTGAGATGAACCATCCATCCCTCAGGATCACAGGGCTCCAGCCAGCAGAGCATTTTGATCTTGATAATTAAGCTAGCTAACCAGTCATGTTGGGCACAGTCTGGTGTGTCTGCAATCAGCCTTCTGATTTTAGAGCAATTGCTGCTTTATATTCAGATCTTCATCCTGGCACTACATGGTCTTGGGCTGCTTCCTGGGGACCATAACTTATTGATGTAACTAAATGTTCCTAGCTTGTGCCTCCTAAATAACCCTATAACATAGAGAAGAAGATGCGTATTGTGGTGGGCCTAACTTGTGACGTCTGGAATTGGGTGTAAATGTCAACCGGTCAACAGTTAATCCAAGAGACGACAGCAATGCAAAGTATAAGCAAAGCCATCTCTTTGGGGGGTGGTAATTATAGTTTCCTGGACAGTTTTGTGTGGCATTATATCTCATTTAAAATACCTTTTAATGCATATTTATTTTACATATGTGTATGTGTGCATGTGCACATGCCATGACACATATGTGGAGCACAGAGAATACCTTCTGGGAATCAGTTCTCTCCCTCTCTCCTTTACCATGTGGGTTCCATGGATTGAACTCAGATCATCGGTCTTGGTGACAAACCTTCAGCCACTGAACCATCTTGCCAGCTCCGTGTATGCATTAGATTTTGAAGCTTGTCCAGTTTGTCTCATTAAGGCCACTTAACTCTAAGTTAGCACTGAGTTCTTTCAAAGTAATGCACGCCTGCTCTCAATTAGTATTAGTGAATTAAATTAGTTAATTAACCCTAGATCCTAAATATATTAGCCAAAAAATCTTTTAAGACTTTCCTAGTGTTCTACCATGGCAAGCAAGACTGAACTTGGAGCAGCCTCCCTAGAGCCTGAGTATAAATCTTTCTACCAAAAACTTAGCTTCGTCTGCTCTCAAAAAGAATCCAACACAGCTTAGAAAGTAGATTAACTTTTGTAATACTTTAAAGTCAAACCATGATTTTTCCCACAGAGCAATCCAAGTGGATTATCTATCCACCTTAGAAGTATGCGTTTCATACGGTTAGATGACTTGGTGCTATGAAAATTTCCGTGCAAAGTAAAGAAATAATTGACTGTGTATTTCTGCTAATTTAAGTGGTACCAAGTTAGCCAGATGTGTCCAGCTGAACCCAGCCCACAAATGCCATTGCTTCGTGATTCCTTAATGTAGGGATTGCCTGGATCAGGCAAGTGGCTGAGTGATCAGTGTTTTCAGGCAAACCAGCTCCTTGGTAAAGAGTTCCCCCAGAGAGGCTGGAAGTGGGGGAGATGTGAGGGGGGAGTTGTTGTCTGCCCTAGAAACCCTGAAAGAAGTTTGTTTGATGTTTTTGAAAGGCTATTTGTTTTTCTTGCCTTTGGATGTGGAGCTTGGTGAGTCCAAAGAGAGAAAGACAGTGTGTTGGAAGACAGGGAAGCTGCTGCCACAGCTGGCTGCAGGGAGTGGGCGGTCCTTGAAAGAGGAGTTGGCTTATGGAGGAAACATCTGCCAGGAGGGACAAAAAAATGCAAGCAACTGCTTTTGAAGCTTCCCTTCTTGAGAGGAGGTGGAGAGATTAGCCTTTGTGATGGGAATAAAGAATGTAGATGTCGGCAGGCAGAGGGCTTCAGGCTTGCTGCAGTGTGGAAGAAAGCCAAGGTATATATATACATACATAGAAAACCTTAATACTAGTCAAATGCTTGACTCTGTTAAAACTCGCCTGCTGTGTGTGTCCCTTCCTGTCGCTGGCTCAGTCTGTGAGGAAGGGAGGGAATGCTAAGAGAGCCAGGTGGGAGAATAAACAGTTCTGAATAGTTTTCTCAGGTCACACTTGAATATATTGCTGTAATGTCAGCTCTGGGCTGAGAGGTCAGAAGTGCATTTGAAGTGGGTCCATGTTAATGTATTGATAGCCTCGTTTTCATAGTTTTCAAAAAATGTCTTATTTGTTTTAGTTAGAGGCAAGTTTGTCTCCCTCCCCCACTCACCCCCTCTGTGAGTGTGTGTGTGTGTGTGTGTGTGTGTGTGTGTGTGTGTGCATATGTACTGATGCAAGCCAGAAGGTGCCTGATCTTCTGGAGCTGTAGTTTGTAGCGAACTTTGGCCACTCTGTGTGTTCTTTCTTCCACCCTTTCAACCCCCTAACACTAGACTGGAGAGAAGAAATGACAGACAGGAGAGGAGGGGACATTATTATAGACCACTTCTTGCTGATTGGCACATCAAGTTCCTTGGGGCAAATTTAATCTTCACCAACAGGATATCTAATTTCTTCCTGTTGTTTCTTATTGCACATGACTACTTAACAAACCATGACTATGAGTCAATAACAACCAAACACTTACCCTGCCTCTCAGGCCCTAGCATTTACACACCCTCTGAAAAGTCCCCAGAATTCCAAACATCACAACTGCAGAAACTATCTACAGCTGACAAATCCATACTCCTGACAAAGCACAAGGCAAATCATAGTCAGCTGCTACGGGCAATGAGGACATATCCCACTTCGTTAAAATAAAAATATGCTCTTACAATATTCCTGGTTATTTTTTTAAAGAAACAAAAATTCTCGCCATAAGAGTTAGAGGCAGTTGTAAGTTGCCTGATATGGGTGCTGGGAACTGAAGCCAGGTCCTCTGCAGGAGCAGTATATGCTCTTAACTGTTGAACCATTTCTCCAGTCCCCTTTACAAAATTTTTGTAAAGCAACACAGAAATCATCAGTCACAGGGCATATGGTTATAACCCCCCAAATTTGAATTCCCATTAATAGTCTTCAAGTCATGTTAAGAGATAATAAAATCTCTTAGTTCATCATTCCTGAGAGAAAGGGGTGGGGCTACCTTATCCCGAGTCTACCTGTGAACATAAATTATAAGGCATGAAATTAGCATATACTTGTATCCGGAGCTTTTGTATCCAGCATAATTTTCTACAGTGAGAATTCGTTGCAGCAGATTGATCCATTAGCCAGTTAACTCTGGAGCTTCGTGGCTCCCACATTTCCAAATGATCCCAGGAATGTCCTGTTACTGCTGGCCACCATGAGGCTGCGTGGCACTGGGCAGCTTCTGTCCCCACCTGTACAGGGACATGGGTGTCACAGTTCCCAATTCTGCCTTTATTCTAAAGTGAGTTCTACATAGAATCCCCTGCAGGTGGTTCTGAGGAGCAAGCCATATGGATCTATGTCCAATAGCAAAAGAGCTCAGAAAATGTGGAGGGGAGGTTTTCTTCGACTTTTGGATCCATTTGCCGGCGTTTACTTTGGTTGCCCCTATTCCACATGGGGAAGGCAGCACTGACTTTGGTAACCTTTAACAAAGATACCATGGGCACAGCCACGAAGGCACAGAAAGAACCACTGGAAGTAACTGAATGAGAGACCCCTGTTGCCAACAAGCAGACAAACATCGCAGCAATAGAAAGTTACTCTCAGGCTGGAGAGATGGCTCAGGGGTTAAGAGCACTGACTGCTCTTCCAGAGGTCCTGAGTTTAAATCACAGCACCCACATGGTGGCTCAAAACCATTTTTTAACAGAATCTGATGTCCTCTTCTGGTGTGTCTGAGGAAAGCTACAGTGTATTCATATATATAAAATAAATAATCTAAAAAAAAAAAAGTTACTCGCCCAAAAGGACAGGAAGCACATTGATATTGGTAAGATAACGCAAGCTATCTGGTGCTCAACTTGAAAACTGAAAAGAGAACTAGCAAAATGGTTAAGAAGCAAATCACGCATCTGGCAAAATACCTTTAGTTGGTAAAGTGAAGCTGTGCAAACACGAGGCCCCGAGTTCTAGTCCCAGGACCCACATGGAGCATCAGCGCTTCACAGAACCAATCAATGCAAAGGATACTTTAAGGGAAAGTAAATGAGTTGTTTAATCCAATCAAGACTTCCCACCCATATCCTTAGGACTGGTTGAACCTCTGCCTCAAACCAGGCAAATTCCTGAAGCTATCTTCAAGAGGCTGGATACAGCCCAGAAATATCCTCTGAAGAAGCACAAAGTAAAGTATATTTTGTAGCAAGTTGCAAGCCAAGAAATTGCCAAATAAAGAAGCAGGGCATGGTGCTGAAGAGGCAGGGATGGGTGGGGGACACTTGGGGCTGTCTCACGACTCAGCCCACCCTTTGCTGCAAGCTTCAGGCTAGTGAGAGACCCTGTCTCAAAAACACAAGGTGGATAGCAGCTGAAGAATGAAACCTGAGGCTGTGCTCCCACTCCCACATGCATGCAGGCATGAGCACCTGTACACACATGCAAACACACATACACACACACACATGCATACACACACACACACACACACACGCACATATACACAGACGCACACACACATATACACACACACGCATACACACACACACACACACACACACATACTGCATTCGTGGTGGTGCACTTTGGGTATGGTGGGTGGGTAGATCCTGCAAGTTCATCAACACAATTGATCACAAGAATGCTCTTTATTTCAGTCGAAGCCTCCTGCTCACTTTGAGCCTGCGGTCACTGATCATTAAAAATCACAAGAGCCCTGGGTATGAGCAAGTACTGAGCGTTCATTTTGTCCCCCAACACCCTTAGCCAAGTCATATTGCAGGAGCAGACAGACAGACAGACACTATAATATATTCTAGATGTTGTAAATGACTTCAGTGAGCTAGTTAAGAATACTTGCTGCTCTTCAAAAGACCCTGCATTCAGATCCCAGTTCTAGGGGGAGGTTATTCACAACTGCTTGGTACTCCAGCTCTAGAGGATCAGATGACCCCTTCTGGCCTCTGTGGGCACTACACACAAGTAGCATACTTTCACATGACACACAGACAATAATTAAAGAAAAATAAATAAAAGGCAAAGAATAATCCACCTTCATGATGAAGATGTTTTAAAAATATTTAATGGGATCAATTCTTATAGCAGGTATTATGAGCTTCATGATGTAAGAACTAAGAATGCAAAAAAAAACCAAAAACTAAGAATGCTGTTGTGTAGTTAATAAAAGCTTTTGATCCCGAGCCCTTACGTTCAAATTTTCCAGCTCTCCCTTGATGCTTTAATGTATTCGAAGACCATTTTGTTCTATTATTATGATTATTAAACATTTAGATGTGTTTTATGTGTATAAGTGGTTTGTTTGTATGTATTTGTGTACACTATGCGTGTGAAGTGCCCACAAAAGCCAGAAGAGGTCAGTAGATCCCCCAAACTGGAGTTACAGACAGTTGGGAGCCATCGCGTGGGTGCTGGGAACCACACCTGAGCTTTCTGCAAGAATGGCACGTGCCCTTGGCACTGCTTCACCTTCCCAACGCCTACTATATTATTGTAGGGAAGCTGGTTAAAATACCAGCTGCTGCTGCTCATCGTGTTTCCTTAGCACATATCATGTAGGCACAAAAGCTTAAAGGGTAATAAAAGGAAAAAGACATCATTGAGATCCCCTATTGTTCATGATATTTGCTTTTGGGAGACACTTCAGTATGACATGTTTACTTCATATTCTCATTCAAAATGACTCTATTATATTTATTAATAAGTACTTCTCTAAAAAATGAAACCTTTGTTCACACTTGGGTAGGCTAGGAGAACAATAAGAATTTTTGCAAGGGGCATCTATGGGTAAAACTAATTGGTTTTAATGCCTTTTATTATTACATTCAAAATCCATTCTTGCAGTTTAAAAAAACCCTCAGTGTTTGATTTATGAGTAGAAAAAACCTACTGTGTTTATAACTAATAACATATGTTTGATAGACTGTGTACAAAATTTTCTACATTTATTGTTTAATAGTGGGTGGTATGTCCCTCTTAAACAGCATCAGAGCCAGGCATACTGACTTTAGGCTTAACATCTCAGGACTTCAGAAGTGGAAACAGGAGAATCAGAAGTTCATCTCCTTCCTCTGTTGTAGCAAGTTTGAGACAAGACATTAGACTCTGTCTTCAAGCATACACAAAATACCCCAACAATTTTCAAATGAAATAATTAGATTGGGGCTAGGATATGGCACTATGAGTAAGGCCACTTGCACTGCAAGCATGAGGACCTAAGATTCAATCCCAGAACTCATCAAAAGAGGCAGGCTGGATATTTGCCTATAACCTGAATGCTGTGCTGTGTGCATTGGAGACCAAGAATCATTCAGGCTCAAGGGTCTCCAGCCCAGATCCAGGTTCAGAGATAGTGTCTGTCTTAGAGGAATAAGGTGGAGAAAGACATACAGCAGGACATCTGACATTCTTTTGTGGCCTCCACATGTATGTTCATGGACAAGCTCACCCATTCAAACATATGCACATGTACATATAGCACACACATACCACCCTCACACAGAGAGAAATTAAAAAAAAAATAATGAAGTGAATTAAGATAAAATAAGTATCTCATGGCTCACCATGAAACTCCAGTTCAGCAGTTCTTAACCTGTGGGTCTCAACACCTTTGGGGGTGGCAGAATCCTTTCACAGGGGTCACCTAAGACCATTGGAGAAAACAGATTTTACATTACGATTCATAACAGTAGGAAAATTATTTATGAAGTAGCAATGAAAACATGAGAAACTGTATTAAAAGGTCTCAGCATTAGGGAAATAGAAATCTAGCTAGTTGTCTAAATATTGTTGCCTTGATTCCTGAGTGAGTGCAAAGTCCTTTCCTACATCCGTACCCTGTGGGGTACCACCAGTGAGTGATTCTAAAAGTTTCAGCCCTTCAGGTTGCACATTGAGGCTTTGCTGCATTTTGGAATGGACTTTTGTGTATGGCGACAGGCACAAGTCTAATATCTTACTTCTATATGCAGACATCCAGTTTTCCTGGTACCATTTGCTGTGTTTTCTATGGTGTATGTATCTTTATCAAATAAGGAATGGATACTGTTGCATATTCTCAGGTTGGGGTCTTCTCTCTTGCTTTGTCAACATTCCGTATCTGCTTTTGTGCCCTGCTGTCTCTGTCACTATGGCTCTGCAGTGTACCTTGAGTTCTGGGGAGATGTTGCATCCAGCGTTGCTTTCTTCACCCAGGACTATTCGACTATCTGGGGTCTTGTGTACTTCCATGAATTTTAGGATGACTTCTCTACTTCTGTGAAGGATGCCTTCAGGATTTTGATTGGGATGGAACTGAATACCATTCTGATTAAATCTAATTTTGCCCAAGGTCAGGAAAGAGAGACTGAACTTGTCTACCACATTTGTTGAATAATATGCTAAATAAATTTAGATTCAAGAGTGAACGTTAAAAGTTACAAATAGTGTTGGCTTGTTTTTCTTAATAAAGTATAGCATTTGGCAAGTGAAGAAGAAGGTGCATCATAATAAGACAATAATGTTAGCTGTTTGTTGTACGGGTCAAGCAGTAGATGTCAACGTTGTGCCTTTTCCTAATGACTGTATCTTGAATCTTGAAATGGTTTTTATGTTGCATAACTGGAGCTTATATGTATTATATGTTGATATACACAAGCACATACACACACACACACACACACACACATACACAAACATATACACACTTACATACATATGCCAGAGCTTCTAGACTTTAGAATAGATGACATTTGAGGATGAGTAATTAATCATTGTGGAGCAATTGCTTATTAGAGACTGTACCAGTGACAGCAAGATGGGAGGCTGAGGCAGGCAGGTCCAGCTAACTGGATGTACTTGGTGAGCTTCCAAGCCAATGAGATACCCTATTTCCAAAGGTGGAAGCCATGAAGGGGCTGACTTTGTGGATTGTTCTTTGACCTTGACACTCAGGCCATATATACATATGCACTCACACCCAGTCATGTATCCACACACATGAACACACACTCACACACCAAAGTGCTTAAGAAAATTTTAGGTATTTGTATGACTGTCTGTGCTGTGTATGACATGTGTTTGCAGGTACTTGAGGTGGCAACAAGAGGGCATCAGATTATCTGGAGCTGTCTGACACAGTTGCCAAACTCAGGTTCTCTCTAAGATCAGCCAGTGCCCCTAAACTCCGAGTCACCTTGCAGTCACCAAAACACTTTCTGACTTGGAGTTTTGTTTAATCATAATTTTCCTGTAAGCTATTATAATACATAAATGATGACCCTATGCTTTGGAATGCATTATAGATACAGAATAGAAACTTAGGAGGTACAAAGATAATGTGGATCTGGGGATATGAATCAGTGGGTAAAGTGTTCAAGCATAAAGACCTGAGTCAGAACTCTGGTCATTGTTAACCATTCTTTAATTTAAATGAAAATTAGTCCTAGAGGCATGGAGAGTTAGCTTGCAAAGACTTTTTCTACTCACTACGTGCAATTCCTGCCTGTACGGATTGCACATGTATGATAGGAAATGGCTTCCACTTTAAGGTGTACTCTTGAAAGAAAGGATTCATTAACAATAATGAGGGGAAGGAATCCGAGTGAGGGGGACTCCTGGAGCTGTGTGGCCCCCAGATTCCTGGGACTGTCTACTACTCCCACATCCAGGTGGTGGCTTTTTGTTTGTTTTGTTGTGGCTGTTTTGTTTTGGTTTTGTTTGTTTGGGTTTTTTGGGGGAAGGTGTGGTTGGTTAGTTTGTTTGTTTTTCAGAAATCACTATGAAACATTTTGTACAGTTAAAGGGAACTAGCCCTGTGATAGGCTTTTGGATTTCAAACTAGACTTACGGAAGTCATTCTGTCCTTCCACTTTGGTTGTAAATTGATCAAAGTAGCTGAAGCTTAATGGTTGTCCCTAAAGATAGGAAATGGTTCTTGATGCTTTTTATTCTTTCCCAACAACAGTCCTTTAAAACCTTGTAATTTTTTTCTGTTGCTGTCATAAAACGCCAGCACCAAAAGCAATTTACATAGGGGAATATGTTTATTTGGACATGCTGTGATAAAACAGATAAAACACCATCTCTCTCATACACACACACACACACACACACACATGCTTTTATATACATACACATGTCGGTTATTCACTATTGCTGTCAGTCATTCACTTTTGCTGTCGGTCATTCACTATTGCTGTCAGTCATTCACTATTGCTGTCAGTCATTCACTATTGCTGTCGGTCATTCACTATTGCTGTCAGTCATTCACAATTGCTCTCAGTCATTGCCATGAGCTGCCTGACTTTTAAGCCGCTCATGCTCTCTGTGCTAAAAATAGTTCGATATATATAAACTCAAGGGAATATTTCTTCTAAGAATATGATGGTGACAGAAAGACAAAATCAGATTGAGGACAAAATAAAAATTGACCTTCAGTTATATTTTTAAAAGTTGTGTTAAATGGTTCCTATTTAAAACCCAGTTGCATAAATCAGTCTATGAAATAGAATATATAGGGTGAGCCTTGAGTGTTTTGGCATGAACACTTGGAAGAGATGGGCTGGGGGAGGTCACTGGCCTTCTCCCTTTCCTTCACTTAGCTGAAGGAAATATTCTTACTTTATGTTTTCCTGCTGCCCTTCTCACCTTTGACTTTAGCAGTCCTGTGATTTGAAACATGGGGCTTATACAGATGGCATAGAAAGGGCTCTAAAATGCTAAGCTGCTCACATGGTTGCTTTGGGGCCAATCAGTGCCTTTAATTCTTTAGGAACCTGCCCTGTCTCAGCTCTGCGAGATACAGGCTTGGCCTGTTTGAATTTGTTGCAGTGTATTGTGGTGATTCACGGGCAAAGGCCCATGCCCTGTAACAGTGGCAAAGCAGGGCAAATGAAGGACATTGTTTAGCCTCCTGTTTATTGCTGGAGAGATGGCTCAGCACTTAAGAGCACTTGCTATTCTTCCAGGGGACCCAAGTTTGTTTCCCCACACCCAAGTTTAGTATGTGCTTTCAGTGCAAGGGCCTGCCCATGTTTTAAGAGTCCCATGATTTTGTCAGGAAATGAATGAACTTTCAAAGATTTCAAATTTCTTTCGAAAACTAGCAGAAGGTCAGTCAACAACAGATATTTTAAATACTGAAGCTCTTAGCAGCAGAAGCAGCAGCAGCTGCTGCAGCAGCTGCAGCAATGGAGACAGAGCCCAGCACAGCCTCTTGCAGCCCAAGGAGTTCCCCTTTGGGTACCTCCACTCAGATAAAGCCAGACCCTTGACTATGCTGCAGAAAAGAATTTCAGCAGGGGCCTGAGTAATTTAGTGCAGTAAATTAGCAGTAAATTAGTGAGCTTGTTAAAGAGAGCTAGCTTTAAAGAGTAACCACCATTTAAAAACTACATAAAGTTTTAAAAGTAAGCAAAAACATGCGAGTTGGTTTCCTTAATACTTTCTTTCATTTTTTAAAAAACATTCCCTTTATAAGTGAAATTATAAAATGATTTTATGAAGTGTACTGTTTATGTTCTGGGATAAGAGATGAGAGTGCTGACATGGTTCAACTCAAGGCTACAAAGATCCAGGCCCTAGGTAAGCCTGGCCTGTGTTTAACATCCTTGTTTGCATGGCCTGTGCTTAATATCCTTGTTCGCAATGCCCTTCAGAAAACAGGAGCTCTCTCTGCAGGCAATCTTTACCAGTTGTGTGGACTTTCTGAGTCCCTGCCAGCATCAGCAGGAATCTATTCCTTCCAGTGTCCTTTAGTTTAATCTGTCCTCCTATCCTGAGTCACTTGAGGTGACTTCTGCATACTTTACCCAAATGACTGCTGTCATTCTTACTTCTGGGCTGTGTGACCATCTCCTCCCTCTGATGGCAGGAAGAGGGGCTCTGTCTCATAGCGGCAGTGGCTCCAATGGGCTCGATTGCCCAGCAGCCATGAGACCATTGCTTGCTTTATCTGGAGATATTAAAGGCATGCTCTACAGGATTTTCCTTTGCAACTTAAACACAGAACAAACCCAGACATCCAGAGATGCTGAAATAAAAAGCACGTCTCCTCTTGTGCTGCCATGTGCCCAGGGAAGGCTTGTCAGACAGCACATTCTTATATTTCAAGGGGACAACATCACCCTTAATGTGTTGGCAAAGGCTGTCACAGAGCACTCTGAAGTCCATGGCTGAAGTGCATTGGTGGAAGAGATTTGACAGCGTATGTTGAGGGTGCTGGTTTGCCTTAACAATTGTAAACTTTTCCTTCTTTCCTCTTTCACATTTCCCCTTTGTACTGCACAATACAAAAGAGATTCTGTTGACATTGATAAGCACTATTGCTGACAAACACCATTCTCTGTTCCAATAACCAATGCTTCAGCCCCCTAAGGTATCTGTCCCTGATAAAGCAACGTCAAAACTTCATTTCTCCCGTAGGTTCCTGTCAATCACTTCCAGTTAATTCACTAATTGTGAGTAGCTTCCATTCCCTTGAGATTAAACAACTTAATGTTCTTGATAACTTGTGGGGATTCTCTGTTCATTGGACATTTTTACTGACAATAAGTAAGTATTCTTATAAACTTTCTCCCAAGAATCTCTATAGCATCATTCATTTATCTAGAGTAACTAATCTGTTTGGGGAATCTTTCCCTCCTATTATTTTTTCAGTCTGTGCTTGGTCTTGCTATTTACAATTCCAGATTACGACAACTCCCTCCACACTCTTCTGTGTGATTGGCAGATTTCGGGTTCATAGGCAGACACAGTGCACCGCAGCTGCCATCAAATGACTCCCCATACGCGGCTTTCTGTGAAGGAAGTCTCCGAGAGATCAGACAATCTTCTCTAAATTAATTCCAAGTGCAAGCATCCTGTCCCTCTGTTCTTATCCAGTGAGAATTTTGATGGCTCTGTCACAGGCTTGCCCACCTCCCTCACTGACTGTTTCCCAAACAGTCCACCTTTCATATAACACCCCAGGGAGAGGGCAGCCTCCTGGGCATGGGGGAGGATGGTGCTCTCTCTCTCTCTCTCTCTCTCTCTCTCTCTCTCTCTCTCTCTCTCTCTCTCTCTCTCACACACACACACACACACACACACACCATGGGCTTGATTGTGACTTTTCATATCTATTCCTTTATGAAAGTAGTCAGACTGATTAAAGTGAGCTATTTCGAGAACTGTGGCAGGTGAGCCCTGGGCTGATGGACTGGTGACAAGCTTGCTACGAGGGCTTCCTCTCTTTGAAACTCAGGAAGAGAAGGGACTCTTCTGCCCACACAGGGTTAAAATGCAGAGAGAGAGGGAGAGAGACAGAGAAAGAGAGAGAGAGAGAGAGAGAGAGAGAGAGAGAGAGAGAGAGAGAGAGAGAGAGAGAGAGAGGAAGAGAGGGAGAGAGGCCCACATTTTGATTAGAGTTAGAGAAATGCATCAGAGTATCTGCTTGAGCTTTGAGAGTCTTCTGGAGTTTATCCCCAGAGGACTTAAAAGGATTAGTTCTTAGAGGATTCACAGTGAAGGTATTTTTTTTTTAAGGAAAAAAAAAATAAATTGCTTTTAGTAAGGAAACTCAAAGAGCAGGAAGAAAAGTAGTGTGTGTGAATTCTAATGTGTGTACCTGTTTATAATTATGAACTGAAGCTTATATAGCTTGTCATTTGCATAAGAATCCTGTGTAAAAGAGAGAGAGGGAGAGAGAGAGAGAGAGAGAAGAATACTGGGAAATGACACTGAATGTTGAACTCTGGATTGCACAGGTGCATACACATGTGCACACCCACACTGATAAGTACCACAGCCACCATCAATACTGTCCCCACTGGCATCCCACATATACCAAGGATCCACAAGCAAAACCTGTACAATTTTAATTTATGGATATATACATATGTGTGTGTGTGTGTGTGTGTGTGTGTGTGTATTAGCTTTAAAATGTTCAGTATAGTTTCTTATATCGAAAGGTTAAATTAAGAGAAAAAATAAGAAAAGATCAAGCAGGATGTAAGGATGTTCAAGTAGTAAGTCTGGGTCTTGGATAATTCATGTTAGGCTTTGATTCACCCTAATGCCATCAAGAAGCTCACATGGGTCCCGTTACCCCCCGGGCACAATCATAGATTATATTGGGGTAAGCAAGAAGTGCTTATTTAAGTCACAAATAAATGGCATAGGCCATGGGCCTGGAAGATGTCTCATCAGGTAAAAGTACCTGCTACCATGCCTGACAACAGGAGTTCATTCCCCGGGTCTCATGTGGTAGAAAAGAGAACCAACTCCCACGTGATATCCCTTGGCCTCTATACACATGCTAAAACATGTGTGTGCTTGAACATGTGTGCAAATATGTGCATACATGTACATACACAAACACAAAAACATACTACACACCACACAAAAAATTAAATATAAAAAGTAAACAAACTATAAGTTTTATTCAATATCAAGAAAAATTAGAGAATTTCTATTTATTGTTCCCAATGTTCAATCAAAGAAATACATCAGAACAGTGGGAGAAAGCGTGCATATGATTTATTTGAAAACACTCTTAAAGGTAAAAGTCAGGTGTGTTAGACACATTGCACATCCATCATATCAGAGCAAAGGGAATTGCTGGTGCCACACATTCACACGTGAACAGAAAGACACAGACAGGCACCAGATTATCCAAATCTGAATTTATACACTGTTTACCTTAAAAAGCAAGCTCACCAAAGGTTGTATTTGCTTTTGATAAAGAATGTTTTCTTCCTCATGGAACGTGTTTTCAGATGGACATTGTATGTGCTTTTAGGGTGCTGTGATCACACCCACCATGGACCACCCCATGTCAATGCAGCCAACTAACATCGTGGGTCCCCTGACGCAGCAGATGAACCATCTTTCCCTGGGGACGGCAGGAACGGTGAGTGGATGAGTTTAGTTGATTTCCTGGGCCTTGAGAAGACACCATGTCCTGTTTTCCAATACTCGGCTGGCGTCACACAGCTGTTGGGTTCCAGCCTGAACAAGTTTGCATGCAAGTTCAGTCCCAGAGTACACTCATTCACGTGGGCAAGGATGAGGGTCTTGTGGCATTGACTTGAGACCCTTCTCACTATGTGGTACAGTGCACCGAGTGCACCCTCAGAGCTCTTTCTGGAAAGGGACCCTTCTGCCTACACATGTAGACCTGTACCTCATGACCATATACACAGGCTGCTTTCCTTTCCTCAGCTGTTTACCAGATGACCCACCGTCCTTCCCAGGCCCTTCCCACATGAAAGAGCAGTTCCACCTGTAGCCAGTGTAAAGGCCTTTTTATTCACTCTCAGTGTCTGAAGTAATAGGGAGTCACTGAGAAGTTGGCCTGGTTGAGTATTCATTTCTCCTGTGGATGGATTGGCGTAGTGACTATTCAAGAGAAGGAGCAGAATCTGACGTCTTTGATCTTTTCTTACAGTTATGATGCTTCTGACTAGTCTTACTCTAAAAAAGTGTATTATTCTTATTCGCTTCTCTGTTGCTGTAATAAAACATGGATGAAAAGCAACATGGAGAGGAAAGGGGTTATTTGGTTTACAGGTTACAGTGGATCATCAAGGGAAGCGGGGGCAGGGGCTTAGGGCAGGAACCTGGAGGCAGGAATTGAAACAGAGACCACAGAGGAACAATGCTTACTGACTTGCTTGGGTAACTTTCTTGTATCGCCTGGGCCCATGTGACTAGGGAATAGCACTCCGCACAGTGAGCAGGGTCCTTCTGCATTGATTAGCAATTTAAAAAAAATGTCCTGAAGACATACTTACAGGCCAATCTGATGGAGGTAAAACATGTTTACAAGCCAGTCTGATGGAGGTAAGATGTACTGATGGGCCAGTCTGATGGAGGTAATCCCTCAATTGCAGTTTCTTCTTCCCATTTCCCATTGGTGTCAAGTTGATAACCAAGATGAGCTGTCACATGAACTGAAAAAAAAAATGCCAGTAGTACACTTGATCTCCATCTATGACATACTTGAACTCACTGGCAAGGCTTTGAATTTTTTTTTTAGAGGTCCCTCTGATATTTTCATCTACTACAACCTAGAACACTAAACCTATGCTCACCATCATTAGCGAATGCAACCCCCATGGGCTGACTGTGTATCAGCAGTCGCACTTTAGTGTTTAGTGTACACCCTAGTGCAGGTGATCTTGTCTTCTGTAAAGACATGGGGGAAAAGGCATGATTTCCTTTAAATGACACAGGTTTAACAGTGTAGAAAGACCCCAGGAGAATGAGTCAAGAAACTTTGGTCTAAACCTGAATTGTGCCATGGAGGACATAGTATCTAAGGATCTCAGCCTCACCTTCTGGAGAGTGAGGTCACTCATTTTGACATGTGAATACCTTCTACTTCTGACTTTGTGTTTTTAAGCCTACATGTCTCTTTGATACTGTCTCTATGAGTCTCATGGAGGCACTGTATACTACTGATATGCCTTATGTATACTGTGAATGGAGGACCTACAAAAATGGATCCCTTTACTCAAAAGATGTAGAGGAAAATAATACACTTCCAAGAAAGACCTTTAGTTTATCGTAAGCCATATACCTGTTCCCCTGTAATATGCCATTGGTGATAAGTTACCTGCCCAAGAGTCGAAGCTGGGTCATAGAATTGCATTCTCAGCTAGATTTTCAAAGTCAGCTCTGAGATCACATTAAACTTTGCACCATGATTCAGATCATCTTCATTGGGGAGAGAGTTTCAGACAAATATTTGTACAACTTTTAGTCAAATGTAGGGATGATCTGTGGTCTCTTCGTGTATTCCTACTAAAACAGATTCCAGAGACAGGATCAGAAGGCCCAGTGCCTCTCAGATCTCCAGAGTAGAGTTCATTCTGTCAGGTTCTCTCTCAATTGAAGATGAGATGAGTAAAGATGACTTTACTGTGCTAAACGACAATCTTAAGTGTGACCTTTACTTGTAAAAAAAAAAAAGGAAGAAACCCTTTATATGTTTTACCCATTTGACCAAAAAGCAAAGCCAGCTTCATTGCTAACACTACAATTTGCCAACTAGTAAAGACACAATATGTGCCTGACTCAAAAAACAAACAAACAAACAAACAAAAAAACCGACAACAACAAAAAGCAAAAATACCAACCCCCAAACCAAAAATCCTTAAGATGATAATAGAATAGGCTTCATATTATTATAGTTCCTAATTAAGTAAATAATTTTCAATTGTAACAGAATCAGATGAGGCCATCACTTTTACCCAGCTGGCAACTGCCAAAAATAATCATTTAACGATTTACTGTGGACCATGGCCTCTCTCAGCAGGTAAAAGACTTTAGCACATGGACCTTATTTTTAATGCCAAATTTCCTGTTACTTTCTTCTTGTTTTCATTGTGTGCTTTCACTATTGCAAGTAAACCGTGTTTAGTTACCGTATGAGCATCAGATGACATTCATTGTTGGCAATGTGACATTAACATTAGAAGTTGGTGACTTGAAAAGATTTTTGACAGAAGAGAGAAGACACTATTTTGTGGATTCACTCAATTGTAACTGAATACTCTTGGTGTCCCGAATACAGTCATTTCTTTTGTTAAACCATCTCGCTCACACTGCATGCCATCAGATATTTGCTTTTATGTGACTTCTTTTAATTTGCATTTGCTGTGGATTACCCAGTGAGGTTGATTTATCTAATTTGCTTTTCCCACCTAAGTGGACCCATCTCACAACTCCCTTACTGGCACTTGAGAGATTCCAGTGGACTTGGGAATGGCATCAGGGTCTAAAGCCCTACTTGGCTTTGTGTCTGTGCATGCATAGGCCACATTCCTTGGCTTCCTAGAGATTTGCTTCTTTTCTTATAAACTGAGAACAGTAATACTGTGTACATCCTTGGGATGTTGTTGAATGGCCGGATAAACAGCAGTTGTAACATATTACATAAGTAGGCACTTATCAAGTGAGCCACCCTTAACCTCTGATGCAGCTTACCTGGTGCAAGTTCAGGTCACCGTAATAGATGCACCACCCTATTAAACCAACAATCCAGCTCCTTTGCTTGTTCTATCAAGGGGTATCACTTAATTCTTTAACATGCCCACTGTGTTAACTGCTAACGTAATATCCCAGGGTTCCAAAGCTAACCTTCTAGTCATGTCAGTGAATGAATTTGCTCAAGTTAAACAAATTACCTTGAACATGTGGTATCAAGTACTCTCTGTATTGGCCACATGATGCAAATAGACATAGCATTGAAATTATAATTTAGAGGGATTTCCATGTCAATGTGATACCTTTTCCTGGGTGTTGGACACCTAATGGGTGGAGACAGCACCTTCAACAGCCAGGAATATAAGAACTTTATGTAGAGAACAGAACCATGACCCATTTGCCATCAACTTGCCCCTGCCCCCGGCACATAGACCCAGGGTAATCTCAGTGTCCAATTCGTTTTTAATATAAACCGTCTGTATTTTAAAGTGAAATATTCATGCATTTAGCTATTTGGCCCTGTTTGTCCAGTAAAGTCCCATAGTGTGCCTGATCCTCCGCACCTTCTCTCTGGCCATTCCTCTATTTTGCAAGCTCAAATACTACCTCACATTCAATCCATACATGCTTTCCTTCAGTCATTCTGTTCATGTGCATGCTTTCCTATCCCACCTAGCACACTGAAGAATCTTAAGTCAGAGTCTTCAATGCTAATTTCAGAACATCAAACCCATCTATCTGGTCTCCATGGAGATTCGTCTTCAACACCTCAAAATCACTACAACTCACATTCATGTCCTGGATGTCCTTGAGTGTCTCCTTCCAGCCCTACCCTTCTTCTCCTCTGTCTTCCTGTCCTGTTTTATTTTAAGTCAAAACTGTGATGATCCACTGAATAGCCAAACTCTACACTTGGGACTCAACCCATACACGGTCCTTCTTCCTCTCCTCTACACACCATTACTGTAAGTCCCAGGAATTAAATCCTGGACATTTGTCAGATTTACCCTGTCTTCCCCCTTCCTTAGCTTCATCTGGCTTGTTGTATCAGTCTCCTAACTGTATCTCCAGCTTCCAGTCTCATCAGTCTACAGTTCATCTTCCACCCTGTCATCTGAACTCTGTGTTAACCATTTCTTGTTGGCATGATAAAACTTCATTACCAAGGGCAACTTACAGAAGGGAGAGTCTGTTTGACTTAAAGTTCCAAAGAAGGAGCCCATCTATAATGGCAAGGAAGGTGAGGCAGCCAGTGGTAGGGGCCAGTGTGCTCATATTTCCATCACACACACAAGAAGTTCAGAGAAGAGAACAAGAGGTATATGGAAGCTACAAATGCTCAAGGCCTGCTCTGAATGACCTGCTTTCTCCATCAATGTCCTGTGTCCTGAAAGCTCTGTAACTCCCTCAAACAGCGTCACCAACTGGGGACCAAGTGTTCAAATCCCTGAGACTGTAGGGGCACTTCTTATTCAAGCCTCCATCATTGTAGACTGGTGTCTCTCTCCGATGAGACTGTCTTCAGAGACTTTCAGACATCTGAGCTATTGGAAATTTTATAAAAAACAGTCTGGGAGCAGATGGGTCCTGGGGCATAGTGCAGTGAGATTTGGGGGATCATTCAGGGTAGGCACTGGTCAGGCTGCAGAGCATAGGAGCTATAATAGTAGTATCCTATTCCAAACGAGATAGGGCCACTAAGCAACTTACTTTTCTTTTTAAGATTGTGACAAAAGGAATTATATGGAACCAAAGCACCCTTACTTTTTGATCTTCAAAAAGGCAGGAATATTTCATCTCGTGTCACCTCAGATTTTAAAATCATGTTGTTTAAAGAATTTCCATCTGGAATTTTCTTCTTCAAAGTGTATTGGTCAATTCTCTACCCAGTTCTAAGCTGGGCCGAATCTACAGGCTTTAAGCTATATAGATCGGATGCAAACAGGACACCTATTTTATGTCACGGTTCTAACCTTGAAGGATTTTTTTTTCCACCTCTCCCACTTTTGTTTATTCTTTCTCACAGAATTCCTTCGATGAAAGCAAAGCCCCATTATCCATAATTTCTTATCGAGTTATTGGGAGCTTTAGCAGAAGCCGCCTGGGACTTGAGTGTGTTTTAAGAACCTTGATATTGCATGACAATCTTGTTTTACAATTTTCTTATCTCCTTTTCATTTGTTCAGCTGCTGGTCACCAGTGGCTTACAATGCCACCAGGCTCTGCTGAAAGAAAGCAAAAGACATTGTTCCACAGGCTCCTTATCTCTAGTGCAGGTTGCCTTCCTTCCAAGCCACTTCTGCACTGTGACACCATCCGATTTCCATGGTGTCAGTACTGCCATGCAAAAACAACAAAACAAAAAAAACAAAAACAAAACAAACAAAAAAAACCCAAAACGATCCTGGAATTGTAGTCCTGATGAGCAGAATTTGCTGCCATTCTCCAGGCACACTACATCTCCACTGCTCCAAAAGTCTGATTATTACCAGATGAAAATATGTATTATTCATTTTTTCCAACATTAGCTATAAATATCAGTATTGAGATGGAGAATTATAAAAGTGAGTAGAAGATCTTACATGGAATTATGACTCAGTAAATAGCATCTTAGGCGATAAATAGCTTCATAAATCCTAATGGCTACAATTCCTTAAGTGAAAGCCGAAGGAAAAAAAATAGCAGCCAATTACAAACTGATACAAGACAGAAAATGTAGATGCAAAGATTATGTTTTTAAAAAGTTCTTTAATCTTATTGTAATGTAACAGTTCTTTACAGGGAAATTTTCTCACGTAAAGAATGAATGAAGAGTTAGGGGCAAGTCTGTTAGGGGTGGAGAGTTACTTAAATATAAAACCTTTACTTCTAGGAATATGGATCTTAAGTTCAAGTAAATTAATATCATTGCAGCACTGTCCTAATAGAGACACTGTTGAGGTACATGAATGAGTTGGGAATAAAATGGGGCATAGAAAATGGGATAACATAATTAAAAACTATCATTGCTATAATTTTACAAATATGCATATAAACGTGCACATATATCAGATAAGATAAATAACCCACACATTATCTATAAACATGGAGGAAAATTAGTTTTGATGGTGCCTTCAGGTTGTACAGCATCAGTTAAAAGCAGTGTCCAGCCAATCACTTCAGCACATGACCCCTGGTTATAAACTTTCAATTCTGAGAAGCTGGTGGGTGGAAGGAGTGTAAGATAAATGAGAAGGACTTTATGCCTCAAGATACTCTTTGTGGTGTTCTAGACAGTGTTTAGTAGAGAACAGTTAGCCAACTACTATTCATTCATCCACAGACCCAAGAGTAGCGCAGCACAAAAGCATAGCAATCTCATACAGGTAGGGAAAGCAATGTTGATATGACAAGCCAAAAGACGGGGCTGTGAACTTGCTCCTGTGGAACACAGTGCAAATGCGAGGGGTTACTTACAACACAATTCTGTCAAGGAATTCAAAGTCAGTGGAGTCTGGAGAGGCGGCTCAGTGGTTAAGAGTACTTGTTGCTCTTCAGAGGGCCTGAGTTTGGGTCTTAGCACAAGGGGGCTTACATCTGCCTGTTTTCCTCAGCTCTAGGGGATCTGGCGCCCCCTTCTGGCATCCATGGGTACTGCACACACATGCAAATACACATATACATATAGATTAAAAGTAAAATCAATCTAACAAAAATACTACAAAACAAGCGTGTTTATTTTATTTTGAAAATGAGATTGAAGTATTTTCTATTTTTATCACTTTGTATTCCTCAATTACTAAACAGTAGTCAATATTTACTATATTAATATACATGTTTCTATATTTAATTATAGGTATGAATATATTACAACACAGTATAAGAAATAACTCATTTTTTTCTCAGTTTTGAATAGTAATTTGAAGTTTTCTGAAAAGGTATCTAGGAACTAAGAACATTGTTACCAACATCATTGCAATTGCTATTAAGTTGACTCTACTTCAGAGTAGGGGCTGACAGTCAAGAGTGCTGGCCTATTTCACAAGACCAGGCCACTCAGAGCTATGGCGTATACGCATCTGAATTCTGAGCAATGCTTGCTTGCTCTTATTGCCGTAAGAGCTTTACAATGTTCACAGCCCTCTTCAGACATGCTATTCCCTCAAAAGAGTGATTGGCATTAAAGTAGGAGGTAGATCTGTGAATGATCTCAAAAGTTATTAGGTATATAGAAATGTACAAATGGGGGTGTCTAAGCTTTTAAAAGATAATACTGGTCACATGAATGAAATAAGAGTTCACATATTGCCATTGATGCCTTCATCTTTTCAGAAAGCTGGGAGTGAGCTCAGTGTTTTCAGTTCTTAGAAGGCCAGTTGCAACCACAGGATCTACACCACTTTTCTGGCTAAGGGCTAGTTAGGAATGGGAAGAGAGGTAGGAAGGTTCCAGAAAGGGGGCCAGAGAGAGCTATAGGGTGTGGGTGGACATGTCAGAAGTTACATGTACATGTATTGGAATGCAATAAACCCATAATATATAATTGTTCTATACTAATAAAAAGATCATGACTGAGGAGCAGGAGTTAAAGCCTTATTGTCATTTTAAAGCAGCTGATATATTCTCCTGCCGACATGTACATTTCCCCAGGTTTGCAATGACTACTTGTAGTTCAACTTCTCTCTAAATTTTGTTATCTCTAATATTATGACACTTTGAAAATAACTATCCATCCTCTATTTCATAAGATCTAGTCTTGGCTAGTCTTGGTAGCTATGCACAAGGTTCCTGCAGAGAGCGTTCTGTGCTCTGCCCCTGGTCAGGATGATTTAAAAAAAAAAAAAAAAAATGGAACTTGGGCTTTATAGCACATATGATATAAGAACTTACAGAATTTTTATTAATCTCCTTTAAAGTTACTTCTTTTATTCTCCATTGCTACCACACTTAGGTGCCCTCCAGATGGGCTGTCTCATAAAACTATTAAAACATCTGGGGAGGGCAAGAGCCTCCCATTGATTCCCAAAAGGAGCAATCAAACAGACCAAGAGGAAGATGGTGATTGTGATGTTCTGAAACCAACTGGTCCCCGTAGCACATACAACCTGCTGATACTGGAGACTAAGAATCAACTGTCCTCTAGAGTCACAGTGCTTGGAGTCCTTGCAGAAAGGGGGTGGGGGCAGATGACTGTGGGACACATGTTGGGCCCTTCCAACCTGTAAAGCTAAGACTCTGTTTTTATTTTCCTTTGGACTTCATTGCAATCTTTCTCATGCTCTTTTTCATTCCAAGATTCAATCCCAAGACAGAATTATGGTACTTCACCAGCTGTTATGTCAGGTAGGAAAATCTAATTCCTTTCAGACTTAATTGGAGGGGAGAGATGGAGCTTGCCTGGTTTTCTCCAAAACTCTCCAAAGCAGTGATTCTCAACAGGGGTGGGCATGAGAAGTTTACATTTCATTTTGGCAAAGGGAGGGGTGTGTAGTTATGAGTCTATTTCCTAGGGCAATCTGGCTTCATATCTAGAAAGTGAATACACTGTCTTTAAAATAAAAGTAAGATCTCCAAGATGCTTTGTCTATGAAAGATATGCAGGAGATTTAGTCAATGTTCTGTGTATCAGTGAGTCTCACAGTTTGACAAGGTCATCAGAATTTCTGACGAGTGGGAGAAAGATTTGACATTTGTCAAAAAAAAATAAAAGAGCACATATTAATAATAAAAAGAAAGATTGAGAAGCACTGCTTTGGAGACCAGAATTCCTCAGAAGTCAGAGTTTTCCCTTGTGTTTGCTTGGCTCCTAGGGCAGGACCTGATGTGTGTATTCAAAAAAAAAAATTGTTGAATGAATCAAAACTTCATTTCTTTTCTAAGACGTTGTATTTGGGATATCAAAAGTGACATTTCTGATATTCCGTTTTCACAGCAAGGTAGCAGAAGTTCCTTTGAGGATACATAAGAGTCTTCAGCATTCAATTAGCAGTATTTAATTTGATTTGTAAATGTTAATGGTGCACTTTGGAGCTGAGCATATGTGTGTAAAGAAGTTGGTGCTTTTTTAAAAAAAAAAAACTTTTGAAATGCATAGTGACTTTGCTTGCATCTTAACTTTCACTTTTGCTTTGTTGAAAGAGGAAAATGGACACAACTGTAAGAAAAACAATTGATTTTTGTTAATTTATTTTAACTAATTGAAGAATAGTAGCAAGCATGGAGAACTTGGAACTTTGAGTCTTTGGCATGTTTGCTGGTTAAAGATATTCAGATGGAACCAAGAAGGTCTTTGCAAAGAGTACATGAAACCCGGTTCAGGAAATGTCCAAAGGAACCCAGGGGGCAGTTGAGGCTGGCAGCCAGAAGATGGCTTCCAGTGAAGAGTGTCCCACTCAAGGCCCCTCTAGTGATTGATACAGCATCTAAGAGTAGTGTTTCCTCCTGTCCATGCATCTCTTTAGTTATCCTCATGGCTGTACTCATCTCAGAGCTATATGATTTTCCTGACTGAAGAGCAAAGAGTTGGCTTCCAACTAGACATCGCTTTGGTACTCTGGATCTCCATGGATTACCATTCATTAAAATGTCATGTGCCTACCATTTTAATGTGTCTTTTGCATTTAAAACATGTGACTCTATAGAGGAGACTTGGTTTGTCGTGTATAGCTTTTACTTTCTTTAAACTTTGGCCTCTTTGTTTGACAAAAGGCTTATACTCCTCATAATTAACCAATATTAATAATAACAAATAACCCCCTCAACCAAATATCCTCTTATTTTTAAGAACACAATGAATTTTGGCCTTGGTGGTACACACCCTTAATCCAGGAATTCAAGAGGCAGAGATAGGCACCTCTCAGTAAACTCGAGGCCAGCCCAGTCTACACGGTGACTTCTAGCCAGCTGTATGGTGAGACTCTATGTATGTGTGTGTGTGTGTGTGTGTGTGTGTGTGTGTGTATGATAATAAATATAGCAAGACATTTACATACCCACACACACAAACACATCACATCACATCACAATGAAAATTGCAAGCTGATTGTTGGAAGTGTTTATGCTCACGGGTTCCCCTCTATACTAATCAATATTGGCAAGAGACAATGCTTTACCTTGGGAGTTCCTGTATGATTCCACTGAAACTGTCAAGCAGACAAATGACTTGTTAAACATAATACCTTAAAAGAAACTTAAGCATGTAAGTGTGTGTTTGTAGATTAAGAAATAAAACCAAAGAGGAAAATTAAAATCCAAGATATGGGGCTTGTGAGTTGTCTCAGTCATTAGAGTGCTTACAGCGGGCCCTGAGTTCAGTCTTGCAGCACGCACATTAAAAAAGCCAGACACACAGTAATGCCATGACTGGGGAGGCAGAGACCAGTATGTCTAGCCAAATAGATGAACTCCAGGCTAATGTAATATCCTACCTCAATAAAAAAAAATGTGGATGGATCCCAAAGAATGACATCCAAAGTTGACCTCTCCTTATCCCCAAGTTCACATGCATTCGTGCATATCTGTACCGGTATACATGTGCGTACATCTAAACATGGAGCCCCCAAACACACACACATGAAAAAACAATATGATCTGTGGTTAATAAAAGATATATTAAGTTGCCACTCGTGGAGTACAAAGGAAGAGGCCAATGGGGCACGCATAGAGAAGTGTTCTTGGGTGATTTTACACTTTGTTTATCCTTATGAGATTTGGATGGTGGTTGGACATATTGTGCAGTTGTTCTCTCCCTAGGCTTATGCCTAAGTAGAAATAGATATACTTTCAATAAATGGTTGTTAACTGGCTAGTAGATAATCTGATTGGCTTTTGTACAACTGAGTATCTTTTGTCCAACTATTGATCATATTAGGAAAGCAAATTGAGTCTGATTAAGGTAATAACTCTTTTTCAAATATCCCAATGTATCAGTATCAAGTGATTAAGTTAATTGGCTTTGTCCAATGTATGAGCCAACTAAATTGCTTTACTACTCTGCCATTCAAGATATTAACTTAATTATCCATGGAGATATAATCTAATCTATTCTCATTCAATTAATATTTCAAATATTATCAGTCTAGTTCTGGGTGCTAGGTACTATGCTAAGTATTGAAGATGTAAACGTGAATAGAAAGCCTGTCCTTATTAAAAAAAATCAACATCATAGTTCAATTTTATCTTGCTGTTTCTTATGATTATTATTTGTGATAATATAAATGTTATAGAGAAACAAGAATGTAGAAAAAAGTTTTGAGATACGAATGAATAAAGTGCATTTGGAGAAGGATCAGTAAAGCTGAGTAGGGGTTTGCCTGGTAGACTATAGTGGGAGGTCTGTTAGGCATATAGCACAGGATATGTCAGCTCTTAGCATGGGGAATTGAATGGCAAGTGATCATTTGAGATTTGAGGGCAAAATACAGCTCAAAGGTTATTCTCATTTTGAGTAAGAATTCTTTGTTCAGTCATGTTATCTGTTCTGTTGTTGGTTTTGTTTTGTTTTTTTTAATCTACCTCTCAGTTGGTAACGTACTTTGTGTTAGCTTGTGTTTAGCACTGGAGATAAAACTCTTTAGAAACAAAAGACATCAGTTAGGAACATCTTACTACAGGAATGTAAATCCTTCACTATTAATTGTTCACTTGATTAGTAAAATGTCCAAGTTCGGAAGCTACATGTATTGGGTTTTGGTTGTGGACACTTGGGAAAGCTGCTGATTTCCTGTAGTTCATCACTTGTCTGGGGAAATCCTGATCACATGAGGTGGTTTTGAGAATTGCTTAAGTTACGCTCTACACTCTGCTTAAACGGATCCTGGTATAAAGTAAGTATTCAAATGGTTTTCACTACATCCACACTAATCATTATTGGCACAGGAAGGAACAATGGACATGAACTAACAGATCAGAGAAAGAGACTCCAGGAAAAGAATTCTCTAAATGTAGATACACAGACACATGGCAATTAGCTAAGTTAAAAAAAAAAAA
>NW_022196906.1:110389718-110393957 GCF_008632895.1 Mastomys coucha | reverse complement strand
AAAAAAAAAAAAAACAAAAAAAACAAAAAACGAAACAAAACAACAAGAACAACAACAACAAAACAGAGCTGAGAGTTCCAGACCAAGGAACCAACTTGTCCTAGGGCTTGCACAAGCAGGGGATGGAGAGGTTGCAGAGCTGCAGATGGCTTAGCAGGGCAGAGACATGGAAAGAGAAGGGGAGTAAGGACATTACTCTAAGAAGTAGGTTGGCTGTAGCAGCATTGTCAGGCATGGAAACTTGAGCTCTATCCTGATGATAATGGAAATGTTGAGAATTGGAGAGCAACATAGTCACCCTGCCTATAGGATGGAGAGTGTCTGAGAAATGGGCAAACAAACAAACGAACAAACAAAACAACACTAAAACCAGAAAGGGGCCATATGCACTGAAGAATCCAAGGAAGATATAATGGTGGCAAGTAGTCACCTTCTGGGAGTGACCATGACATTGACTGCTAGTGAGTTTGTCATAAGTGATGGTTTTAAAATACCCAGAATATTGTAACCAGTAGAATATCAGGATAGACATCAGATTAAGAAAGCATAGGTCTTTAACCCCCGCCATTCCACTGTTCAGGAGCTAAGCTGAGGAAGAATCCCATTGCTGGGGTGAAGGCTGATTTATCTGCAGAGTGTGTTGACTTTAAGATGTCTACACACATGCCAGTGGAGAGGTTGATCACTGTTTCAATGTGTGTATCTATCGTAACCACTATCTTTATATGGTGGTGGAGTTTGGGATCATAGGATTTAGCCCCGCTATCAGAATGAACAGGCTTAAGGTCAGGACAAGTAGATAGAGCCCCGGAAATAAACATAAGAACAGAAAATGGAGCCAGGAACATACAATACTGCCAGGTAAGAGGGACTCGCTTACCCATGTAGTAGACAGAGGCAAACCAGAGGAGGAGGTTTTAGATATGTCATGAGCAAGACAACACTACCCCTAGTGAGGCTGGAGGTGGCTCTGCAGCTAAAAACACTTGACGCTTTTTGCAGAGGACCTGGGTTCAGTTCCCAGAGCCTTTGTCAGGCAGCTCACACCACCTGTAACTCCAGTTGCAAGGGATCTGATGCCATCCATTGGCCTCTACAGGTAAGTTCACACACACACACACACACACACACACACACACACACACACACACACACACACCTACTGAAGTTGATAGTGGCATTTGGTAAATGGCAGGAAGAGTGAATGCACGAAAGTCACGGGCAGATGAAGCACCTGAAAGTGATGCCACAGGATGGGCTTTAGGAACTGAAGATGATGTAGAGAACTAGAGCATGCAACCGATCACTTGTTGGTTTCTTAAGATGGAATATTTCTAATATGATAGGAAGAAAGGAGAACAGTTAAAGGTATATCTAAGAGGAAGTGAACAACAGGAAGGTCCTCGAGAAAGCGATATTTGCATGGGACATGAAGAGAGGATGACGTGTTCGCATGCAGGAAGAAGAAGCCACTCTTTGTTTCTATGTGATGTTCTAAGCGATGTCTGATAGTCTCTAGGAGATGCAATGGAAGGATTCAGGCAGAAGAGACACTAAGAAAAATATGGAGTGGGAAGGAGCACAGCAGAGTTGGAGGGGTAGTTCATTCAAAGTTATAAATGGTGGAGGACTATTGTAACAATTTAAAAAATTATTTGTGTGTGTGTGTGTGTGTGTGTGTGTGTGTGTGTGTGTGTGTGCCACAGTATAAATGTGGGGACCAACTAATGCCTTAAGGAATTCAGTTCTCTCCTGTTATTATGAATTTCGGAGAACAAATTCTGGTCATCAGTCTTGTGAGGCAGTCTTTCACCCACTAAGCCATATTGCTAGTCCAGGAAATTTGATTTTGGTTGCTATAATGATCAACTACCAAGGAAGCCGATTAATCATTTCTGAAAACTTCTGGCCTGGAGTAAGAAAATAGACAATGTGTTCTGATGGTTTGGGTAAGGAAAGAGCCAAACCACAAATGGTTTAGAGAAAGACTTTGAAGAACAGACAAAAGACAATAGGAGGTAGATAGAAGGAAAGAAAATTCAGACATGCTGAGATCTGTGGAGTGGTAAGAACCAGAAAACTCGAATTTGAAGATGTTGGACCTTGAACTATTTTTGATAATGTTCCTGGTCATGCAATTGGGTAGCCATGATGGGCTTGGGTAACTGGGGAAAACAAGCAACATGAACATAAGTATTATTAGGTCAGAGGGATTTGCTAACCCACGCAGATTTGGTTTTGTTTCTCTTGATTCCTGTTGTTAATAAGTTGTTCAAGACCAAGTATAGTTTTGGTGGGAAGGATCTAGGGTAAATAGTTATGCTTTAGCAGTGAATATGCAGTTTAAAAATAACTACCAGGAAGAGATGCCAAGGCAAGAGTGACAGTGTCCAAAGAGAGTGGCTAGCACTGGGGATCACATGTCTTTGAAGGATTCCACTGCTGTCCACTCTCCTCACTCACTGCTCTGTGACACCATCCCAGGTCATCTCAATTAGAAGACAGATGACTATAGCCACACATCCTTAATGTAGCCTGCCTTTCATTTGTCTACTTTTGAGGTTATAATTTAATTCAAAACATTTCTCTCTTCCCCTTTCTCCCTGTAAATCCTCTCATAGACCCCTCCCTGCTCTCTTTCAAATTCATGGTCTATTCTTTTCACTAATTGTCATTATATGTATATACATATTTCCATAAATGTCTATATTCCTAAATATGATCTGCTAGTTCATATAACTTTACTTGTATATATGGATGCTTTCAGGACTGACAGCTGGCCACTGGACAGCCAATTGGTGCGCTCTTTCCTGGGGAAGACCACCACTTTACTTAGTTGTCTATAATTCTTTGTGTAGTGTTGAGGCCTGATGGGCTTTTCCCATTCAGTTTGGCATGTCCATTGGTGTCATCCTGATCAGCTCATGTTTGGGTGGTCACATTACCAAGACTCTAAAGGTGTAGCCACTGATATGACTAAACAATATAGTCTCAAGGCAAACTCCCCAGTCCTGGTCCTCTGGCTCTTAGAGTATTTCCATTCCTCCCTCCCAGATGTTCCCAGAGTTTCCTTTTTAAAAGAACTTTTAGGGAGAATATGTGAATAGTTTCATTTTCTTCAAGGACACTGGTGTGAATAAAAAAAAAAAAAAAAAAAAAAAAAAGAGAAGACTGTCCACAAAGGAAAAGGAGAAACGGAGTCCTCCCTCCCCTACCAGGATCCCTGCGGGTCTGCATTTAAACCTGAGACGTGGGAAGGGGAAGGCAGTGGGGGAAGCAGAGAATGTGGACATGTGTTCGGTCTCTGCCATAGGCTTTTATAGATGGTCTGAGACAGATGGAAAGGGTAATTGTTGCAGGAATTAATAAAAAAAAAAAAAAAGAATCTTCCCCGCAAACTCCCTTTCCCGCCAGGCCACGTTCTTAAGCTGGTACTGTCCAGCATCGCCATGTCCCGGCGGGCTCTTGTTATTTTCTCCCAGCTAGCAACAACAGCTCGCTCACATGCAGCGCCTTACACACTCCCACAATCATTCATCTAGCTGGCACCTAGGACCCGGTAGCTAATGCATGACTCTTTAGGCTTTAATATCCAATCAGGTTTATATAATAATAAGATCACAATTTACAAGATACCAATACAATAATTTCAGAACCAAATAATAAAGACAATATCCTAACCCAATTAATCTATTTTGTAAAAACCTTTGCTTGGTTGTATAACCGCGCAGATGAAGATCCTTCTGTTCCTCCTCTCTGACCTTTCTCCTCCTCCAACTCTAGCTCCACCTCTCTATTCCTGTCCAATCACAGGCCTGTCACTGCCCTAATGTGATTGGACAGAGAAAATGCTGCAACTGGTAATGATCAGTATCCACTGAGGTTACATAGAAAGGCATCCACAAGTCCTAACACATCAGCCAGATATGAGGTTAGTGATGTTGGATTTCTGCACATAGAGTTGTGTATCACACAGAGCACCACCACTGTATCAGAGGCTGGTGGACAGGCTTGTTACCACAGCACTTGAGAATTCAGGGTCAGACTGCTCCAGGCAGACACCTGCAGGTTTGAGTGCAGCCTGAGCTGCATCATGGAACTCAGTCTCCCTCTCTTCACCCCAAGTCATAGTAAAGAAAACAGAAGGCAAAGCGCTCCACAGCTGGCTTGGCAGTTTCTGCTGGTGGCTGACACACATCTGCATGAGAGAAGACTCCTTGGGTGCGGGGGGGGGGGGGG
>NW_022196906.1:110382818-110389694 GCF_008632895.1 Mastomys coucha | reverse complement strand
GGGGGGCTTAGCTGAAGCAGAGCTTTATGCTGTTCCCCCCTTGGGTGAGAATTAGTTTTGAAGGCTCCCAATATCCTCTACAGGCTGGCAGAGAGCGGTGAAGTGACTTCAAAGAAGAAAGCTGGTTTTCTCCAGCTCTCAGCAGGCAGCATGTCTTCTCTCCTGCATTCCATGAGCTAATTCCTTCCATCTCATCCCTTAATTAAAAATTAGGTCCATTAGTAGTTCCAATTAGTGGCAATTAACCATTAAATTGTGTTTACTGTAAGAGACCTGACATAGTTATAAGCGTTCCCACTAGCCACCCTTAGAAGTCAGTTCCCTCTCTCCCCTTCAACATTGTGTCGCTTCTTTGATGGTGGGAAGGGCATTTCTTGAACTGAACTGAATAACTGTGTCTCTTTTTCAAATAAGTTGTAATGAAGGGGATTTTGCTCCACTTGGTTATTCATCCAGCAGATGTTTGCAGAACCAGGACAGGGCAGCACAGAATGTGCTCATTGCCTTTAAAGACGGAAGAGTCTAACAGAAGGCTACGCTCTAGAGAGGAGCACATGGCCCAGTGGGTGACAGAGTTCATGAGCTGTCTGCCCAGCAGGCTGCACGTTAAATATAATATTTTACAAGAATTAGATACATAGGTATAGGCACACTAATTCACCTTGTCCCTTCTGGTGTATTTGGGAAATACTGTTTTCAGTGACCTAGTCAAGTGGCATCCTCTAAGGAAAGATTAAGGCAGTAGACCTGTCTCATATATGAAGGTCATTGTTATTTAGCTCAGTTGTTTTGTTTGTTTGTCTATTTGTTTGTGGGGGGCATGTTGATTTTTGTGGGGCTGTATATATTTGTGCTGGCTCAGATGCATGAGAGTATGTATGTATGTATGTATGTATGTATATATGTGTGTGTATGTATGTGTATGTGTGTGTATGTATTCTGTATGTGAATGTGTGTGTGTGTGTGTGTGTGTGTGTAAGCAAAGTTGATGCCCAGTGTCTTCGTTGATCACTTGTCTCGCTCACCCGTCTACTGAGATTTCGAGTAGTCACTGCTCCTACCTAGACCCAGCGATCTTAACTCTCATCCTCATGCTTATAAGGCAAGTGCTTTATCCACGGATGCTCAGTGTTTTTGTACCAGTCCCATTGGGGGTATACCGGGATGTGCAAAATCATACACTTTATTTTAGTGCCCAGCAAGATGTATTTGTGAAAGTCCACACAGTGAAGAGTTTCCTTGGCACCAAATGGCTTTACCATAGTAGCACGGATGAGTCATGCAAACGATGGCAAACATAAATGTGTTACTTTAGGTTTTGCTTACAGAGTCTACAGAAAGTGGCTCAGTTGGTAAAGCACTTACCATGCAAACAATGAGATCTGAGTTTATTCCCCAAAACTGATGTAATAAAGCCTGGCATGGTTGTGTGTGTTTGTAATCTCAGCACTGAGGTGGCAGAAAGATGCGGAGTCTTGGGACTAGCAGCCAGCCAAGTTGAATAACTAAGTGAACTTCAAGTACACAGAAAGAGCCTGTCTCAAAAACAAAGCCAAATCAAAGCCACTCACACAGTGTGGAAGCATCCCGAGGAAAGACAGCTCTGAGGTGTCTATACAAGTGTACACAATACACACACACACACACACACACACACACACACACATGCACACACATGCACACACACAGTGTGGAAGCATCCCGAGGAAAGACAGCTCTGAGGTGTCTATACAAGTGTACACAATACACACACACACACACACACACACACACACACACATGCACACACATGCACACACACAGTGTGGAAGCATCCCGAGGAAAGACAGCTCTGAGGTGTCTATACAAGTGTACACAATACACACACACACACACACACACACACACACACACACACACATGTGCACACACATGCACACATGCACACACATGCACAAACACAGTGTGGGAGCATCCCGAGGAAAGACAGCTCTGAGGTGTCTATACAAGTGTACACAATACACACACACATACGCACACACATGTACAGAACACACGGACACACATGTACAGAACACATAGACACAAACACAGAACAGACACACATGTACACAATACACAGGCACAGACAGATACACACATGTACACAATACACATACACACAGGTACACAATGCATAGACCCAGACACACATATGTAACACACAGACACATACATATACAACACACAGACACATGCTCATGTACACAACACACAGACACACGGGTACATAACACATAGACACAGACACACAGACGCACATAGACACACACCACATACCCACACACACTCAGACACTTTATTTATTATTACAGCACACTTTGTTTACTGTTACAAAGACAGTCTACTCACTGGGTTCGGTCTACATGCCGTGCTTTCCCCACCCCATCCTCATCCGTGTATTTTCATATCATTCACAGATGCCAAGCACTGTCCCTCACATCATTCGTAAGACATAGGAAGTAACGTCCTTTGAAATCAACATCTTTGTCCAGAGTGGCAGAGACTAAGACATGTGGAGAGACATTTTTTTAGCATGATTCTCCCTCTGCTAGCGATAGCTTACGCATGCATAGCTACTTCTCTGAGTGCTGAGGGCACCCTGGGGGAGTAGGTAGGTTGCCTGCATCACATTTGAAAACCAACCACTTCGTAGAGTGAGCCTGAGACTGATGGAGATCTGGCTGCCTTCTGTGTATCGGTCAGAGTTAAGTTCACCATGGGGCCACAGTAGACAAATAGGTGTGTAGACAGCATCACACAGAGGTTGTACAGCGGAGTCCTTCAGCAAGCAGGAAGCACTGACTTGGAGAACAAGATAAGCACCTGAGGTGTCACCTACCATGCTGGTCAGAGCTAGCTCACTTTGACACTATATCCCAATGAGATAGATCTACAGAAGGCCACAGACCACACAGAGGCAACAAAGGAAAAGACAGCTTTCAAAGCAAAAATAGATTTGGAAGCAAGCAGGCTATGTGTGTATGAGCCACAGTATTTGGTGTGGAAAGCTCACAGCTCCATTTTTAATCAACAGTATTAACTCGGGGCTTGGTGAGAGACTCCAGCTGTGAATCCACTGTGAGGTAACCATTGCTGTAGGCTGTCTGGAGAGACACGATACCAAAGTGACACCACTAACAGACACGTTAGGGTTTCTCAAGACTCTGTGGCAAATTAGTTTATCACAAAGCAACATGCCGGAACCATCTGATTGTAGGTCTGTGCTGCAAGGCTTTCTGTGTGTGAAAATGGAGTGTTTTAACCCTTCTTCCAGGAGTGCGAGATGGTGTCCACGTTTGAAAAGCTGCCGGCTCCCTTGACACGTGACACCAGAAGTCATTGTCTAGACTTATACTCCATGTCCCTTGTTCAAAGAAGAAATGAACCAGCCAAGTCCAGGAGGCTCAGCCTGTGTCTCTAGTGATGCAGGAATGCAGATTTCTTTTATATCCACACTGTAGAGTGGAGAACCTTATCTTGTCCCCTTCATATGTGGGACAGTTGAAAGTAAATAGGATGGATATTTTGCCTGTTTGCTTCCTTCCTCCTAATCTTTGTGACTTTGGGTTACACATTTGTTTTTGTTTGGTTTTAAGACATGGAGTCTTACTATGTAGCTCGGGCTGGCTTTGGATCCTCCTGACTTTTGTTTCTAGGATCTCAGGCATGTACTAACATTTCCTGTGTGTTTTCTGATTTTAATTTGTGCTTTATATTCTGTAACCCTTAATTTTATAAACTTCTAATAGCTTTACCATGGAGTTAATGAAGACTAACTCCTATTTAAAGATACATGGCAAGGTGGCTAATATATTAAGCAATGGTAGAATCCCAGCCTAGCATAGTCAAGGCACCAGGATTCTCAGACTATGCAAGCAACACACACACAAAGCACACATACACACATACACATATACACACACACATACATACACACACATACAAACACACACACACACAAGCACATACACACACACAAAGCACACATACACACATACACATTCACACACCACATACATACACACACATACAAACACACACACACACACAAAGCACACATACACACATACACATATACACACACACATACATACACACACATACAAACACACACACACACACAAGCACATACACACACACAAATAACTAAAGGTAAGAGAAGCTTGGTACTGCCAAAGCTCAGGGAGAAGGCAGGAGGAACCTCAGCCTTGGTAATGCCTTCATCTTGTGAAGATTCTACAACACTCAATGGTGTTAGCTACCCACATCTGTGTAGATGTAAGTGGGAAAGCATGCGGTATTAAACACAGAAATAAATGTATGTAGACTCAAGAGGTTGCACATGATCCCTGGCCCCACTATTTCATAATTAATTCTCAATGGGTATTCTGGTTTTTTCTTTTTTTAAAAAAATATTTATTTTATGTATATGAATACGCTGTAGCTGTGAGCCTTCATGTGGTTGTTGGGAATTGAATTTAAGACCCGCTCGCTCAGTCCCTGCTTGCTCCAGCCCAAAGATTTATTTATTATCATAAAATAAGTACAATGTAGCTATCTTCAGATGCACCAGAAGAGGGTATCAGATCTCATTACGGGTGGTTGTGAGCCACCATGTGGTTGCTGGGATTTGAACTTAGGACCTTTGTAAGAGCAGTCAGTACTCTTACCCGCTGAGCCATCTCACCAGCTCCTCAATGAGTGTTCTTAAAACTTTTTTCAGCTTGCTTCTCCTGGCTTTAAGTAAAAGCCCATGATACATAACAGTGAGAGAAGTCCCCAACGTGCCATACAAAGGGCCCGGGGAGTCACCAGTTTGTCAGAAGTGATTCATAATTGAGACTCTCTTCCCTATGTCCCGGAAATGTTAGGGAAATCCAAACTGAAAAACAAAGTGGAACTTAGAATAGAGTCTATGATGCACAAGTAGAAGAACTACTACAGAAGATAACTTCATATTTTTTCTGTTGTTAGAATTGATGTGGTATTATTAAGCTGAGTTACATAATAAGTAACTTCTAGACATTATAAATAAGAAAAATAACATAATGCCCAGCAGTAAACAGCTGACAAAGTGGTGACTACTCATTATTTTGAGGACTAAACCGTGTGCACGGGAAGAATCTGCAAACGGTGACAGGCTTGCCTTATGCATGTGGTTTAATTGCTATTATATAAACTTCTTGAAAATTTGCTTAGTAAATAACACAGTTTACTAAAACGTTGATAGTGGTTTACAAATACATATGTTATTAAGGAGATACTTTATTTTTAATATTTTTTTATCTTTGAGATTATAATTTCTCCATTTGCTTTCCTCCCTCCACACACTCCCATACACCCCTCCCAACTCTCCTTTAATGTCAAGTCCTCTCTTCTCACCAGTGGTTATTGCATGCGTATATGTCCATACTATGCACACATTCCTAAATATAGCCTATTCAGTCCACGTAACATTACCATTAATATCAAGAACAAGTGGCAGAATTAATGTGACTGTGGAAATGGGGGTGATGGGGACCATGGCACATCCATCACTGGCAGTGTGGACAGAGGGACATCCACAGTTCTCCCCGCCCCACGCCTCATACCTCCTTTTAGCAGGCACTGAAAGCACTGTGTCTCCTTATAGATATGGCTTACATTTCCTGAGCATTTTCCGTCACTGTTAAGTTTTATGTGATTTCATTAGATACCCACCAGAAGGTCATTGCCTCTAACCAGCTGGCTGCTGCGTTGGGTATTTTTCATATTGGAATCTAATTTCAAGTGATGTATTCCTGTCTTGGCAGGCAGTTAGAAGCATCTAGAGTCCTCCCAAATCAATTAATGGGAGACTCTCAGTCTTTGGTGTTTTTTGGAATTGACATAAGACACTTAAAACTGGGCCCCCTACGTACTACATTTTAAGTAGAGTATTGATGTTATGTCTAACTTCTGCATGATAACTATATATACACATATATATTCTATTATTATGTGCATATTTTTTTCAGTTTTCAGCTTAAACCAATATTGCTCGCAACAATTTGTTTCTCTGAGATGTATCCCACATACCGCAGCTCTCAGAGTCAAGTGAGTCTCATTCTCAGGTCCATTAGCTGACTAAGTCCCTGCTTACTCTGCCTTCTTCTGTCAGACGGCCCTGCCGTATTCAGTCTGACCACGTGAGATTTATTGGGCCACTCCAACTTTCCTCCTCTGAACCGTGCACACAGGAGCATTCACTGTGCTTTTCCTTTGATTAAATATTGATGGAAGAGCCATCCGCCAACTCGCCTTCACTCTGTACACCGAAGCCACAAACATTCCAGTCATTCCCTTATAAATGGGAACAAAGCCCTGAACAGATTGTAAGCAAATGGCGTCCTTTGCTCTGTCTGAGGTGGGCATACCTTCAGCAGGCACCAAAGCCATGATGGCTGCACAGTGGTGGACGGGATCCTGCTGCAAGGCAAACTTTGATCACTCCATGTACCTGCTCCGAGCCCAGAACCAACCTGGGAGGGAGCCTCATCTGCCAGGGAAAGCAGGAGACTCCAGATTTGGGAAACTGGAGTTTTATTCATAAATGAATGATTACTTCAACAAATTAAATAGGGAAGGTCAGGGCTTGGGATGGGAAATTAGATTCCAACATGAAAATACCCAAAGCAACCGCAGCTAGCTGGTTAGAGACAATGGCCTGGTGGGCATCTGCACTGTTCTTCCAGAAGACGCATGCTACATCCCAGCACATACATCAGCTGGCTCACAACCACTTGTAACTCCAGCTCCAGATGATCTGGCTCTGTCTTTTGGGTCCTATGGACACCTCTGCTTAATGTGCATTTACCTCCACCCCCCCCCCCCCCC
>NW_022196906.1:110371935-110382730 GCF_008632895.1 Mastomys coucha | reverse complement strand
CAGATATTTGGTGTGGAAGGTGGAAACCTATAAACCAAGGACCAGAGACCAACTGTTGCCAAGCGTGGAGGTTCACTCTAGGGGAAGGAGGAAGGGTAGCTATCAGTGCCCAGGGATGCCAAAAGAGCAGGTCTTCGATGCACCTTGGGAAGGCTTATGGACATGACAGCTAGGGCAGTGTTGGGTCTGAACAGGGGATGAAAGGCACTTCCTGCCTGCTCCTTCGTCGGCCTTACCCAGCAGGCCAGAGGGGTGAGGTAGGCCATCCTTATCTTTGGCATGTTTCTGGAAAGGGTGGTTTGTGCATTCACAGGAAATCCTTGTCCACATTTAAACTCTCACTCACCAAGGGGCCTGGGCTGATGATTATGAGTAACCTTTGAAAATTGTTTAATTGGACCTATTATGAACTCGCAAATAGCTGGAGCTAATTAAAGGCCATTGGAAAACTTCCCTCGAATTCTTCCCATGTCTCAAGGACAATTATAACACTGCCCGAAAGTCACAGCCAAACACTGAGTGGCCCTGACAAAGAATAAATAGAAATACTAGATAGGCCAAGAAGATGTTTCGTTCCTTGCACACTCACGCACTAGGGGCACATAGATTTGCATCCACAGGGAGCACACCCTTGGAGTGCCTTATGCTTTGCATCTGATGGCATAATCAGGGTATAACAGCGTGTCCATGTCCCCCTACAGACCAGTTCCTTAGAGTTCCTCATCCATATTTATGCCCCTTCCCTGGTTTTAAATTTCCTGATCTTTTCGCGTCCCAAATGTGAGGCCTGTCATTTTTTGTTCAGAACGTGACCATCTTGTCTCCTCCTTATGGGAAGATGAGTGACAATCCTCACATGCTTTCTTATCAATCCCAGCCTCTGCTTATTCATTTTTTTCTCTTTCTATCCTGTTTTATCAATCTACACCCCTCTTCCCCTTTTAAATAAGTTTGGGCTTCCTTCCAAGTTTTTGTTGCCTTGTATGTTTGTTGAGACAAAGTCTTTCTATGTTGCCTAGGGTATCTCAAATTCACAATCTTCCCACCTTGGCTTCCCGAACGATGAGATAAAAGGCATGCAACACCGGTTGGCTCTTCAGTGTTCTTAATCCTATCTGTCTTCCACTGGTTTTTACTGACCTACAGAGTGAATTAGCCTTTACCCCATCTGCCCCTCTCCAGGACATTCTTGCTTATGCAGACTTTCCCTCTGCCTGACATCATGGGTAGGTAACTTCTACCTCCATTTTCTCCTTGGGCTGCTATTGGGGTACTTTGAATTGTGTCATTCTGTTCCTCAGTAGTGTCTGTCATCTGCTCCCTATCCTGAGTGACCATAAACATAACTCCAGTTACGGCATCTGTCTTCTGCTCAAAATGCCATACCAGTGTTTTCAATAAGTTCCTGTGTGTCCCTATCCCACCCTTCCACCCTTCAGCCTCCATACTCACAAGTTCATCTACTTTAGTCTCTTCTGCAAACTTCCTTTGGGTTTTGGAGACACTCTGTAGAGATTTTTTTCCATGCTAAGGCATTTAAAGTTAAGCATAGCCCCCCTCTTTAGGATGGTGAGGGTCTTTGGCAGCAATGTGAAATAACGGGTCTCCTTTCTACATAAGAACAATATGGTTACTAATTATCTAAGTTGGAGCTGAGAAAAATCTCCCAGAGTCTTTTATTCTACTGCATTATGCTTCACACCACAGAAGTGAAAAAAGTACCCTTGCTCACACATACTTTCTCATTTATGTATATCCGAACACACAGTAGGTTTGCAATCAATTGAAGTCATTCTACACCCTAACCTTCCCTTACCTCTTAGTCTTATTACTACAGTTCTTTCCTGGGTTGACACCAGACTCTTTGTTCCATAATTATCCTTCACACAGATCTGCAATGCATTTTGAGACTAATATTTTAAAGTACTTTATGCACAAAGATGTGGTCCTAATTAACATTAGTAAATGACTGTCCCTATCAACTGGTTCCTGTTGAGAAATTTAAAGCATGTCAGATTCTTTTTAACCTACTGTGATTTTTCTCTTATAGCAAACCTTCAACTTGGAATCGGTCCATGCCAGAGATGTATGTGCCTAGTGTTCTAGCTTCATTCTGTTGCCATGACAAAGGCCATGACCCAAAAGTGACTAATGGGAGAAAGACTTTATTTCAGCTTTTGGATGATAGTCCATCCATTGAGGGAAGTTGGAGCAGGAACTGAAGCAGTAGCTTGAAACAGAAACCACAGGGGAAACGCTGCTTGCTGGTTCACTCACAGCTTCATGCTTACCTAACTTTCTTATATATCCTAGAACCACCTGCCCAGGGGATGGCGCTGCCCACGGTGGGCTGGAACCTTCTGTATCAATTAACAATTAAGACAGTCCCCATAGACATGTCCATAGGAGAATCAATCCTGGGCAGTCCTTCAATCCAGGCTTTCTCAGAAGACTCAAGACTGTCAGGCTACCATTCAAGGCTAATCAAGACAGCCTAAAAGACAGTGCTCCAGTGTAGTGGCTAAAAGTGTCATATGGTCACACCATAGGCTACAACAAAATTATTGCCCCTCAGTTTCTGGCTGAGATCAGGTCTACCATTTTTCTCATCATAACATTTCTTTCCAAAGTTAGTCCCCAAATAAAGGTCCCTATGTGTTGGAGAGTTCCCACTGGTTATTCTCAGCTCTTCCTACCTTCATCCATTGGAGAACATTTATACAATGCCTGTTTCAATGCGTGGTAAAAACACACAGGCCTTTGAAAGTGGTAGCAAAGAGGCTAAAGTAGACGATGCACATCCAAGAAGGTCATTTGCAAAGTCTCTGCCTCAGTAACTTTCAGTCCTTTGGCTAAGGGAAGTGGTTCCACGGGAGCAGGAGAGATGGTTAGACATCTTCCCTCTGTGAGGACTCTAAATTGTGTTAGGCTCAGAATGGTGTTTCACCTGGATTGCAACATCCCACCCACCTCATAAAACTCAGATGAAGCATGCCTTGCGTAGTGTTGAGCTGCCCTGTGTGAACGAAACTCTGATGAAACCCTTGAGCGCTCGCTTTGCTTAGGACTGCTGGTTAGCACACCACATTCTGCTCCTTCAGACTGTGTCTCCTGCTTCCATATTGGAAACGATTTTGGCCCGTTTCTGCTTAATTCTCTTGCTTAATGGGCAGTAGGACTTGTAGGATTCATTGTTAACAACCTTTGATAAGGGTTTTCATGCATGTGTTTAATCAGCCGGCTTGATTATCTCTCCCTTCATTTTTCTCATGTTTTGATTGGACAGTATTTTCCTACAGGCCTAGAAGCTGCCTTTGATCCCCTTGGGGAACAAGGTGAGCTTAAACTCAATAAAGGCTGGAAATGGAGCTCCACAGTGTGTCCCTCACCCAGTGAAGAAGGGCAAATCAACCTCAGTGGAAAGGCTGGCTCATCCCAATCCACTGGTGCCTGCAGAATATATTCTTTAGGCTCCCTTCCCATATGCTCCTCTTCCTGTTCTTTGAATGCCAGAATCTTCTGCTGGTCCCAATGCATTGTGGAATGAACTTGTTCTGCAGAATTTCGTTCCCACCTGGCCTGTGCTGCCTCTCTGAAATTTCTTTCATGTCATCTGTAGCTTCTACTAGTCCATATCTTAAAGATCGTCAGTATTCTCTCTCTCTCTCTCTCTCTCTCTCTCTCTCTCTCTCTCTCTCTCTCTCTCTCTCTCTCCTCTTTCTCTCTCTCTCTCTCCTCTCTCTCTCTCTCTCCCTCTCCCTCCCTTGCTCCCTCTCTCCCTCCCTCCCTCCCTCCCTCCTTCTTTACACCCTTCACCCCCGCCTTGATTCTCTTTCTACTTTCTATAGCCATAGGTATTATCACTCGATCTTGAATCTTTAGAATCCCTCCATCAGGACCTGCTATATCCTTCCTTCACAAAGGGGCTGGGGCACTCCCTTCTACCTTCCCCCACCCCTACAGATCAGTGATGGATCTTAGAAGTTAGAGTGCAAAGACAGGGCTATTGCTTTGCTACTCGGTGTTGGCACTCAAAGATGTGTGTGTGTGCCTGCACGTGGAGGGCAGAGAACGATTTTACTGGAACTTTTAAGGTGCCGTCTACCTGGGGGGTTGTTATTATTGTTTTATTTGGTTGCTGTTGGCTTTGTTTGTGTATTTGCCTGCTTGTTTGAAGGCACAGTTGAGTGAGCTGCAGGAATCCACTCCTATCTTCCTCAGGAGTACTGGAATCACACATGTGCTTCCAACTCTTCCAAGTGTTTTATTGAGAGTTCAGGAGTTCTAATCCAGGCTCTCACACTTGCAAGCCTTTTATCCACTGAGCCATCTTCCACACACACAATTTTTTAATGAAAATGCAACATTTTCAGAAGATTCATTTGATGGTTTCATTACTGAGTTTTGTTCCAAATAAATGGAAGAGAAAAACTAGAGATGATAGTACTCTCTTGGATGCTGAGTTTTCTCTATCAGACCTGAAATAGAGGATTCTCCCTCCCTACATTTTCCTCAGATGATTGTCGCACCTGGGCATAGCCCTCAGAGGGTTAGCAGGATAGCCCTCAGAGGGATAGCAGGATTGCCCTCTGAGTGGTCTTGCTGACATAAGGCATATGCCACATAAGCTCTCAGAGTCATCTTTTCAGGAACATAACCTCTTTCCACTCTTTCATCACCATGGAGACATGGTCCTCAAACCTCTGCCTATGCTGCAAGGCCTTCACCATGTTTTCCTGAGGTGTCTGTCAACAAATCTGGTGATCGGTGTTCAATCTTGGGAACCATGAGATGGAGGGAGAGAAGTGAATTCTGTGAATTGTTCTCTGACCTCCTTATGTATACTGCAGCCTGTATACACTAACATGCATACATACACATTGCACACATGCACTCACACACAGACATACTCACACACACAATGCACTCACACACATATACACTCACACACAGACACTCATACACATGTACTAATTCACAGACACATGCACACACACACACATAAACAAATACACACAGACACACTCATACACAGACACATGCACTCACACACAGACATATGTACTCACACACACATAAGCAAATACAGACAAACAAGCATGCACACACAGAGACACACTTGCACACATGCACACACTCATACACACACGCAGATACACAAACACATAGTCACATAAACACAAACACACACATGCACATACACACAGATACACACAGAGACACACATACCCACAGACACAAACAGTCCTATACACACATTCATATGCACATAGACACATACACATGCACAGACGCAAACATGCACTCACACACAGACACACACATACATATAGACAGACACACACCAATTGATGTAACTGAAATCAATTGTTTTTTTTCTAGACAGCCAACACATGTACCTCTTAGTAACATCATCCTACAGAACTGCCTAGTGTCACCTTCTGAAAGATGTTTTCTACCTTTGTGTGTGTGTGTGTGTGTGTATGTGCACACATGCACTCACAAACCTAGCTTCCTGATACTCACATTGTGCTCTGGTCCCGATAACATCCCATTCTGGATTCATTTATTCACAGTGCTCTGATAGCCAATACCTTGTCTCCTACAGAGTCTCTGGGACAGGTGTTACACTGGCATTGTGAATGATAATCCATGCCCAATCTGCTTGTGACGCTGTGCTGTGACACTGGCTATGGATTAGGAAGAAATCGTCAGCCATGATGTCTTATTGGTTTGCCATAAGTAGGAAATCAACCAGAGCAACCTTTCACCTAACAAGAACATTTGTTTGTATTTCGTCCAGCCACCTTCTTGGTTTTCCCTATTTCTACTGATCCATTATGGATTTAACTAATGATTTCTAAATAACACTGAAAACTCTTGCACACTAACAGTATTCATTAACAAATATCAGTCTTTTAAAAGTCTTTCTCATTGTTTCTGTCCATAGATCTTAGTGCCTCCATTTCTTATAGTCTAAGAGATACTTTCTCCTTTATTATCAGTATAATATTAGAGATAAAAATATAAGTAAGCAACCATTCCATTGTTTTTCTAAACTCAGCACATGCAAATAAAATGTCCCCGTGTTTTCCTTTTTTGTCAGGTGTGTTTGACTGTAACTCTTGAACTTGGCTAGTTTCTGAGTTCGAGTGCCTCCTGAATACTCTCAAACTCAGCTGGATTACTTCCTCAGCCTGTGCTTTATACTGTGTCTGTTGACTTTAAAATCCACATGGCTGGCATTTGAATTAATCACTTAAGTCACTTAGACTTTAAGACCATCTGAAGAGCTAGTTCCTTGTGATGCCAGAATATATGTGCTCTTTAGTTCCCAGGTCTTAAAACCCCTTTACCTAGGACTCTCACCAAGAGTGGAAATCACATTGGCTCCCAGGTATTGCCTATGCCCAACAGTTGATTAATGGCTGGAAAAATTCTTTTGTATTCCCCTCCACAGTGGGTTCTGGACATTCCATCTTCTCTGTAAGCATCTCTCAGTAATCCACAGAAGGGGAAGACCCCAGAGATTGACAACTCAAGAGAGGCTCCTTATTTCATTCCTATTGTGTCAGGGATATGCTCAAAGAAAGAAAATAAACTTCAGAGAAGACAAGCACTAAATCCTGTGCACGCTCTCTTTCTCTCTCCCTCTCCCTCCCTTCTTCCATCCCCTCTGTCTCTCTCTCCCTTTCCATCTATAAATGAAGAGAACAATACCAATAGAGTAATATTTGAGAGGCAGCCATGAGTTTGTAGTCTTATCAAAACCCAGTCTTCTTCTGTCTCAAAATTCTATATTTGCAACTCTCCTACTTTGCTTCTCTATTTCTATGATAAACACCATATCCAAAACCAACCTCAGGAGGAAAGGGTTCTTGTGGCCTAAGAATCCTGATCCCCAGTGTATCTAAGGGCAGGGACTCGGAGGCTAGAACTGACTGACTGACGCAGGCAATGGAAGAACGCTGCTTATTGCCTAGCTCCCCAGGTATTGCTCAGCCTGCTCTCTCATAAAACCTAGATTCATCTGCCTAGAGGTAATACCATCTACAGTCTGATTGGTCTGCCCATATCCATCATTAATCAAGAAAATGCCTACACAGTTGCCCACAGGCCAATCTAATGGAGCCATTTTATCAATTGAGGTTCTCTCTTCCTAGGTGACTTTAGCTTGTGTCAAGCTGGCAAAAAATATGACAAAAACGAGATTGAAGATTTTCATTTCTGTAAGCCTTGGTGTCTATACATGATCTTTGGTGTGGCAATATCAAAACCCCCTGGAGTTGATAGAAGTATAAGACTTTAGGGCTCACAGTAGACCAAATACATATCAAACTGGGAGTGAGTCCAGACATCTCCTTTTAAAAAAACCCTCCAAGTAATCCTGTCACACAAATGGACTGTGGCTCCAGCTCATGATCCACCACAGGCTGGAGCACAAAAAGGTGCAAGAGTTTAAAAAGTAATAATTGAAGATAATAAAACAGGTGGCAGAGTAATGGTACTGAAGTGATTATGATCTTCTGTCATCAAATGTGTGCCTCCCTTCCAGAATTCCATTTCCCTTTTCATGATTCTTCTTTTTCCATGATGTGTTTTGAAATTCAACAGAATTGGACTGTGGGAAAAGAGTACAAAATTGGGCACCTTGGAAGGGAGAAACCAATATTTGTATTTGAATGGAAGCATTTACTCAAAACTGTCAGTACAAAAATGATCTATATCATGAATCCTAAAACAATTAAAACAAACCTACCAGAGTATGGACAGATCCCACGTGTCCATGCTGCAACAGCGAGTTGCAAAGGACTACCTTTTCTGACATAGAGACAAGACCTAAAGCCAGAAGGAACTCTCAGTGCTCATTCTTTGTCTAAAGAGGAGAGTAGTGCCATGGCCATTTCTAAACATAACTGTAGAAATGTGGGTGAAGAATGCCCTCTAGTCTTTTAACAAGGTCACACTGGAGACTTCACTCAGATGGGGACTTCCAGCTGACTTCTTAAGTGGACCCATGGGGGCTGGAGAGATGGCTCAGTTGTTAAGAGTGATGGTTGTTGTTGCAGAAATCCCAAGTTCAGTTTCCAGCATCCTCGAGACAATAGAATCTAATACCTTCTGACCTCTGCAGACATCTGTGCATGCATATGGTGCACTTCATTTCCCACAGGCACACATACACATAAATAAATTAAATAACTAAGTGTATCTTTAAAGTGGACAGTGGATTTTATATAAATAAAAAAAAAATACACTGTGCCAACATTCTCCTGCCACCCCTGGCAAATTCCTTTAAGCCCTTACTAATTAGGATGAGTAAATTGGCCCTTTTTGTTTTCCATTGGTGTCAGTAACAGCTAAGAGGATTACCCTGTATTTGGATATGAAGGTTTGTTGTTTTTTTTTTCATAACTGGTAGAGTCTAATCCTGATTAGTCACTTTTGTATTTATAAAATATACAAAACTAGAAACAAAGCTTTCATCTGAGTGCCCAATTTCACACCCGAGTTGACTTTCTCTGACAGGCTTCTAATCTATTTCTCTCTTTGCCTGCAGACTGGATCTTCTGTAGAGCTAGGAAGAAATTTCACTATGTCCATACTTTCTTATTTCATTCATACTTTCATTTTTTCTAAGGTATTTTCTTCTATTGCTCTTTAATATTAATAAGGAAATCCCATGATAAAATGCCTGAGATCTGGCATATTTAACATAAACTTGTCATTCAGCTTGATTGACATTTGATCATAATGGTTTGATGAAATAGTATATCCACAATTAAGTCACCGTTACTGTGATTAAAACACCAAGACCAAATGCAACTTAGAGAAGAAAGGTTTTATTTTTGTCTTATGGCTGCAGAGGGATAGGAGTCCATCAGGGATGGGAAGGTGTGGCACAGCCAGGGAAAATGTGGCCTCAGAAAGAGTAAGATGGCTCCTCACATTTGAACCACTTGTGGAAAACAGCTAGAGAGACAGTAGGAAGTGGGGTGCGGCTATGAAGTCTCAGAGCCCAACCCAAATGCTATGCTTACTCCAGCAAGTCTCACTTCCTAAAGGTGCCCCAATCTCTCCAAACAGTACCACTAACATCATTTCCTAAGCATTGCCTAGAATAGCAGATAGGAAATTTTGAAGCATATTAGAGTCACTGCGAGGGTATTAAATACCCCTGTGTGCAAGCTATTTTCCAGGCCAATTAAATCAGGATACCTATAAATGGTACTTCATAATTGCTTGTTACATCTTTCCAGGTTGCTCTAGGATAAAAGCCAAATTCGAAAAACCTGGAATGTTGAAGCACACACTGTGGCTTCAACTATTAGTGTTTTTAAAATGTAATTTTGAAGGCTCATTATGTTTGGGCTTTAACTTAGTAAAGCTGTTTGTCTTAGAGACACTGAAAGAATCATTGCTAATACCTTCTGAGTAGGTACTCTTGGTCCTCCAGGGAGGACAGCTGGGGCTGCTCTTGATCCTCCAGGGAGGACAGCTGGGACTGCCCTGCATGAAGTGGATAAAGAGAAAAGATGAAACAACATCAGTGTCTGCTGATCTCTCCTTACCCCACAGGCTCTCAGAGAGACTTCTCCAGAAGCTCAGAGCCTTCTCTGTGGAATGCCTAAACTAAAAGGCAAGGAACACCCCTTATAAGGTATCCACATTTCTGAGTGTGGTAACACAGGCCTGCCATCTCAACATTCGAGAGGCTGGACCAGGAGGATCCTAAATTCAAGTTGAGCTTGGGCCACCCAATAAGACTCTCTCAAATTACCAAAGGGGCAAAAAGGTTTCCTGTAAATGTTAATTTTAATTTAAATTTTTGTAATAAATTAATACAGTGGCTGTTTTTCTTTTTCCTAGCTAGCTCCCCAATAATAACACAAAGAAACCAAGATTTACTTTCAAGCTTCACCTTAATGCCTGAGCAGTCAATTGATCTATCTTAATCCCCTAAAATAATCTGACTACCTCTGAGACAAAATCCCCATAGCATTTACATTTAGGTCTTCCATGCTTCATTTCACTTCTCATGAACTCCTTCCTCCTCAGGGCTCAATCTGTCTCTCTCTTCTCTCTCTTGTTCTTCTTGCTGGCAAAAGTTCCACCCTGTTCTCTCTTCTACATAGCCATTGGGTAATCAGCTTTTATTGACAAGGCGTCAAATATATGATAATTATTTATACAAACGAGATAGGAGAGTCTTGAAGTAAGCATTATAATGCTGTATCTAGATTGAAACAGGATATGGAGGCAGAAAAATCAACATTTATATAACTGAAAGATAACTTTATACATTGAAAGAAAAAATATGCTTTCAGTTTCCATAAAGTTTCTTTTCTTTTTTCTCATTCTTTCTTCCTTCCTTCCTTCCTTTCTCTCTTTCTTTCTTTCCTTCTTTCTTCCTTTCTCTCTTGACTTGGGTTTTAAAGGCCTGGCTTTTCCCAGAGTTTACTAAATTCTCATGTAACATTTAACATTCAGGGTAAGTTATATGATTCAGCTACATGGAGTCACAGAGTATGTGGTGTATAATACAAATAGACTATGGGGTCATAAACACTATTTGACACTTTAGGAAGTGTGTCTCTATTCACAGAACAGAAGGGTTATGTGAACAAAACATAGGGAAATTCAACTTTTTATCAAAAATGGAAAGATAATCAGAACCAGGTGAGCAAGTAGAGTGATAGCAGGAAGTGAATTTCAAGAAACATCCAATCACATGTGCACATCAGATCACATGTAAGCAAGTAGAGTGATAGCAGGAAGTGAATTTCAAGAAACA
>NW_022196906.1:110360809-110371907 GCF_008632895.1 Mastomys coucha | reverse complement strand
TCACATGTAAGCAAGTAGAGTGATAGCAGGAAGTGAATTTCAAGAAACATCCGATCACATGTGCACATTAGATCACATGTAAGCAAGTAGAGTGATAACAGGAAGTGAATTTCAAGAAACATCAGATCATATGTGCACATCATATCACAGAAGCACACATGGGGCCAGTGCACACATTAGATCAAGTGTTCAGGAGCACACATGGGGCCAGTGCACACATTAGATCAAGTGTTCAGGAGCACACATGGGGCCAGTGCACACATTAGATCAAGTGCTCAGGAGCACACATGGGGCCAGTGCACACATTAGATCAAGTGCTCAGGAGCACAGTGCCAACATTAGGTGCAGTAATAGGTTCAGGATCCACACAAGTGAATTTCCAGGGATTTGCTATTTCTTTCTTATTGTCATCACTCTCTGCTTCCATTCTTTTTCCATGGGCTCTTCTAGAATCTTTATGTCAGAAATTTACACCTCCATAGTCCTTCCAGTCAGTTAGTGTCTCATAGCTCTTTCTTCCCCCTTTAAGCACATGCCTAAAAACTCCTCAAGGACCAGTTTTTGTGGGGAAATAACTAGCCCATTGATCTTTAACCTTTAGTTGCAGTGATAGAATTGTAGACTCCACAATGGGATGGATGTGAACCCTGAGTGAGGGTTCCAAGGAGATCCCAAGAGACTCTTTTTTTGGGAGTCTCTTAATTATGAAAAGCTTTGACATCCATATAAATAGCAAACAGAAGTATCTTAAGTAATTAGGCAACTTGAATTGAGAATGAAAGATGAAATAGATAGCCAATGGTCAGTGTTGGAGAAGGTTCTATCAGGAATCAAACCAATGGTTGGTGTCAGAGAAGGGTCTATCAGGAATTAAGGATTCTCGACAGGACAAGAGAAGAGTAAATAAATCATGGATAAGTCAGGGATAACTTTTATCGTTGATCAGATGGACTTCTTGCCATTTCCAACACAGCTGTTCATTTGTGTATTTCTCTACAACTCACTATCCCTCTAATTGATGCCCTTCCAAGTTTATAAGGCTCTAGTCACACTGAAGAGCCTAACACAGAGATCAATGGGCTTTAATTTCAAACTGAAATTGATTGATTCTAGTATCTGAAATGAGGCAGAGAGCCCAGTCAAAGGAAAATACAATGCTTATTTTCTTTACCCTTGTCTCTGTCTCCTCTGCATGTCCCCTGGCTTCGTAATTTTATCCTCACTACTCTGCACATAAGAAGTGGCCATCTCCAGAAGTCTCCATGAGAAAAATGTTCCCTTCCCAGAAGCCTAAGGGAAATCCTCCCAAATTACATTTATTCTACTGAAGTTACTTAAATTCATTTCTGGATAAATGATTAGGATGTGCTAATTATGGAACAAATCACTGAATGGCAGGGAGTGAGGACTCATAAAGATACCCAAAGGAGATACAGGTAGTCACTGGGGAGCAGAAACAGAAGTATCCAGAAAATTATATCATTCTTCATCGCATTCTTTCTAGTTCCTTACTATAGATTTTCATTGTTTTTCACAAATGCAATTTTGCGTCATAGTTCAATTGTTGACACCTCAGTTTGTTTTTTGTTTTTAGAGAGAGACAGAGAGGAAGGAAGGGAGGGAAGGAGGGAGAGAGGGAGGGAGGGAGGGAGGGAAAGAGGGAGAGAGAGAGTCCACATGTAGGTACAGTTGTATGTATGTGGATGTGGATGCACATGGACATGGATACCAGAGGTCAACCCTGGCTGCCTTTCTTCAGACACTGTATTTTTTAGAGCAAGAGTGTCTCACTGGACCGGGAACTTACCAGTTTGGCTAGTCTTCCTGGTCAGGATCTGTCTGCCTCTGCTCCCCAGTGCTGGTCTCACAAACAGATGCTACCATGCCCAGCATTTTTACCTGTGTTCAGGCTTTGAAAATAGGCTCCCAGGCTTTCAAGGTAAATATTGAATGAAAACTTTCCCCCGGCCTGTATCTTTTATTTTTTTGAGTCACAGTCTGTCTAGACTTGGATTCATTCCAATCTTCCCGCCTCAACCTACTGAGTGCTAGATGTCTATTCCCTTCTTTTAAAATTTGTCCTTTTGGAATAAAACACTTTATTTAAGACTTGAGTGTTTGAAATGAAATTCAAGCACATGTGTCTTCATTTTCCATGGGTGGACATGCATTTGTTAAGGAGGAGGTTGGCATGTAGCCATCACTAGAAAACTCAGCACTATGAACAAACTAGATTTAGTAAATACTTTGTGCAGTGTCTGGAAAACACAAACCCATTAGGCAAGGGAAGGGAAAAAGCAGGACCAAAATTCTAGAAAACTCTGTAGCCAAGCTAATGGTATATATGTCTTCATGCCCTAAATAGAAATTAAAGTCTTCCAGGACAAATCAGGGAGGGCTGGAGGGCTGTGGTAGGTACAGGGCAGGCAAAGAATGGGATGAAGGTGAGCAGGGACGTCTTCTCTCTGATGCCCTTTCCTTTCAGACTTCAGTTGCTTTTTTAGCACCATCCAAGAAAAGACTTGCCTGGTGTTTGGTTATTATCCCATTAAAGTTATTTCTTTGTGTAGTTTCTTTGATTCAGGTTCTCTAAATAAGTGTACCCGTCCTTCTTTTTCCTATGAGCAATGGTATTGAGATATAGGTTGAAATTGAAGCCTTTTTATTTAGTTTTGTGTTGTTTATTTTATTGGTTTAATAGATGTCATTCTAGAGCCCAGAAGATAACACAGCAGGTCACATGTTCACTGTGCAAGAACAAAGACCTGAGTTCAGTCCCCAGAATAGGCATACAGAACTAGAGCATGGTGGTATCTATTTGCCATCACAGTGCTGGGCAGGAGTTGGGGTAGAGATAGGTGGGTCCCTGGAACTCACAGGCATTCTCTGAAAAACCTGTCTCAAAATATATCATAGGTGGGTCCTAAGGGATGATACCTGAAGTTGAATCTCTATACACAAGTGCACCCAGACACATCAGAGCATACACACACACACACACACACACACAGTGGGGGAGAATGTCACCTTCTCTCTGAGTCCCATGACATTGAAAGGAGATGATTATCTGAGACATCTTTCTGTCTGTATTCTGAAGCATAATCATGACATATAAAAACTTAGATGAATTTAAGATTTTGAGATCATTGTGGACCCTTCTTATCGGCTCATTTTACTTCACATTATGTTGATTTCTACAGGTATTCATCTCCTTTCCTACTTTCTCATAAAAATGCCATTTAGGATCACATGGATGGATATGTTCAGGAATGCACATACAACAAACACTCCAGCAAGTAACAGTTGCATATAAAGACGCATTTCTTTATATGTCTGTTCTTAGTCCACTTCCCCCCCCCAGGTTATATTTCAGTAGCCTTCTCCCCATGCTGGGGCTCATTCTTCTTGAGGCCTTTCTGTCCTCCTCTTCTGGCTGGCTCCCAGGTTTCCTCTCTTCTCTTCTCAGAAACAAGAGCTTCTGACAGATAGTTCCCCTCACAACTGTTTTTCCATTTCATTGAATATGCTACCCATGCCTATAGGAATCTACTTCCACCCAAGTGCCATCAGTGTCAAGAGAAAATAAATATTTCCTGACCAAGCCAAAGTCTAATTATCAAGAAACTGAGTCTTATCTTATAATAATGCATTGACATCCAAATATTCACACCTTAATACACAATCAGCTCTATGCTAAAAACCCTGTGTGTGTTTCTTCAAATAATGCTTTAAATTATAAATGTTCAAGTCTGTTTTACAACCAAAGAGAAAAAGATCTGGACATACAAATCCAAATCCTTCTTACCCACCATGTTAAAAATTCAAAGTAGACACTGTTCCTTGGAACATTTTATTGAGGAATGTTGTTGTCCTGAAGAGTGCGTATTTGATATTGCCTTGAAATATTAAATAAAATGGCTTCTGACCCCACTTAAGTAGGTTATGATTATTTTGATAAAAATAAAAGCCATTAATACTTGAGGGACAAGCCTTCTTAACTGAGCAATTCTTCTGTTATGTATATCAAAAAACATCTCTTCAAGGTGAAATTACCAGTTTGTTAAAATTAATTTTATGTGTGTGAGGGGTGGGATATGTATAGTACCTGGGGAAGTCAGAAGAGGGTATCGGCAGTTATAGGCAGTTGTGAACTGTCCACCATGGGTGCTGGGAATAAAATTCAAGCAGCAAGTGCTCTTAGTCACTGAGTCATCCCTCTAGTCCCAAAGTTCCCATTGTTTAGCTTTTTTCTGTTCTAGAACCCTTGCATATACACTAGGAACACAATTTTCATCATTCATTTGCTTTCATTGGAAGGAGAGTGTCAGAGTGATTTATTCTCTTTATGGCTTCGCTTGTGCAGGGCTGGGATTGAACTCTGGACCTCACACACAGTAAGAGAAGTGTCCCACTGCTGATCTGAATTCCTTCCTAGAGCCATTTAGTTTTTAAATGATCTTCGGCTTGGTGGGGTAGTCTATAAATAAACATCAAGTCACTTCATTGCCAATTATCTGGATATTTAAATAAACAAAATGCACTCATAAAGTAAGAATATCCCCAACTGTTAAATTATATAGCATTACTCAAGGGTTAATAATTAATATACATGTGAAGAACAATAGCAATAAGTCACAAAACCAGAAAAAACTGTCCATTTCTGCTTCTAGGTTAGTCTACAGTTCAAAGGACTCAATATTTCAACAAGGGTTTCTACTCAATCCCAACACGAAGATAGTTGTTAGGTATCCACTCTTGTATCTAGATATCATGCCAGCTGCTGTGAGTCTAGAATAATAATAAGACAAAAGGCAGTCTCACTAAGAAGTTCTTTTTTCAAATTACATTTACCTATTTGTTTAGTGTGTATGGCCACAGGTGAGGGATGTGTGCACACATGAATGCCTTAGCATGTATGTGGAGATTCGAAAACAACTGCCAAAGATTGGTTCTTTCCTTCCACTCTGTGGGTTCAAGGAATTGAATTCAGGTCATCAGGCTTGGCATCAATCCCCATTACCTGTTTAGCCATCTCACCGGTCCCATAAAGTGTTTTTCTAAGATTTATCCTTTTGTAAACTTCAGCAGAGACAACATACGTTTGCCTTTGGACTAACTGGCATCAGAGTGTTCCCTCTTTCAGTTCTCAAAAGTAAGCAACTTCTAGCAGTGAGAGTGTGGGCAGGGAGAGGGGAAAAAGAGAAATGCCATTTAGAATTACTTATTAAGTTAGTCGAAATCTCTGAGGTCTCACCTGACCAAGCTAGAACTTGGAGATGATCAGATGTCTGGAGCCCTGCCTTCATCTCTCCACCCATCCCTCTAACTCAGCTCTTCTGAAGCTTCTACCCCTATTCACACTATAGATGGATGTGCTACCCAAGGGACCATCTCTTTGTTGTGATCCTAGGTAATATAACATTGCTTCACCATCTCATGGAGGACATATTTGAAGCCCAGGAGAAAATCCCTCTGTCTTCATGCTCTGTACAGGATGTTCTCTCAGTCATGCCTTACCTAAACCCTAACAATCCGGCTTACCTTACCATACCTCAAACGAGAACCTCATCCATTACACATGTCTGTGTTCCTGAGGCTAGCTGGAGGGACATGTGAACAGGTAGTGTCTCATCCAGACCTTGTGTGACCTCCTTTTTCTTTTCTTCTTCTGTTTTTGTTTTGATGTTTTTAATTATTATACAAGATAATGAGGTTTGCAGGCTCTGAGATGGCTTTACCTGAGATGGCTCAGCAGGTGAAGTTGCTTGCCACCCTATTAAATTTCCTAAGTCCAGCCCCTGGAATCCATGTGGTAGAAGGGGAGAACCAACTTCTGCAGGCTGTCTTCCGACCTCCACACATGTGTGCACACAAATGGATGAGTAAATGTAGTAATTTCAAAACCCCACGAAGTATTGGGCTTCACTAAAGCATTCTAATATATGACTGGTTAGGTTCTTCCTCCCCAGCTCACCCTCTTCCCCTCAGCCTTGTATCTCTCACCCTCCAGTAGCCTCTTTTCTGCTTTTGTGTCATTGTGTTTTATCCTTCTTATCAAGAGCACTGGCCCTGAAGGGTCTCTGCCCCTCTCCGGTCACCAACATCCTTCCCCTCTCCTTATATCCTAAAGATTCAACATGGCTCTTGATAATTGTACAATGTCTCTGTGTGATCATGCTCATTCTACCGTAAATATCTGGAGGTCAGAGGACAACTTTCTGTTGTCACTTCTCTCGTTCACCTTGCTCTGGGCTCCCAGAACTGAGCTCAGGCTACCCAGCATGCAGTTGGGGAGTACTTTTCCCACTGGGCTGTCTTGCCTAGTCTTTATGCTTGCATCTTAATTTAACATTCTTCCCATGACATATCCATGTTGTAGAGCAGCTTGCCATTTCTTTCTTTTATGTTATTATGTAATACATATTACAATTCATGAATTCTCTTGTTGATTTAGGTTGTTTCCATCTCAGAGGAATTCCAGGCTACTTCACATGCTTTGTAGCTAGCCTTTGCGGTAGACTAGCAAGAATTCCTATGTCATCCACTGAGGAGTGGAACAACCTCACAGGTCTGTAGTTCTGTAGACATCCAGCTTCATTGCTCTACAACTTAAACATCCTCACCACCTCTTAGAATCACGAATCCTTTTTGTCTGCTTCCTATGATATCATGGAACTGTTTTCTTAAACTCTCTGAGCATAGATGAGCCAGGGCATTGTGGTTTTATATGCATACTGGCCACTAGGTTCACTAGGTTCACTAGGCTCACTAGGTTCACTAGGTTCACTAGGCTCACTAGGCTCACTAGGTTCACTAGGCTCACTAGGCTCACTAGGTTCACTAGGTTCACTAGGTTCACTAGGCTCACTAGGCTCACTAGGTTCACTAGGTTCACTAGGCTCACTAGGTTCACTAGGTTCACTAGGTTCACTAGGTTCACTAGGTTCACTAGGCTCACTAGGTTCACTAGGTTCACTAGGTTCACTAGGTTCACTAGGCTCACTAGGTTCACTAAGTTCACCAGTGTACAAAACTTTACAGGCAGGGTAGTTGAGGTAGCTCAGCTGGTGAAGGTCCTCTCCACCAAGCCTGATGGTGTAGCTCACATCCCAGGAAAGACGCCACTCCTACAAGTTATCTTCTGACCTACGCATGAGCACCATGTGAGCACATACTTTTACACACACACACACACACACACACACACACACACACACTTTAATAAATAAATGTAAAAAAATAAGAAATGTTATGGGAAATTGTGATCACATGCTCCAGTGATCCTCAATGGTGACATTAAACAAAACTATAGCCGCCAGGACACTGACACTTCTGTCATCTGCAGATCATGTTAAGACTCCACATGTCACCCTCATTCTCTGACAAGTGTGTTGTATTCTACACAAGTTTGTCAGCTGTATGGGACTATTTGTCTACCACAGTCCCTGTCCCAAAGTTTAGTGGGATAGTTCTTGGAGCTGCACCTCTCTCTACCTATGTTCATTCCCCACCCATTCTTAACTCTTGACAACCATTAATCTGTTCTAGAATTTTGGTAAACCAACAATGTTTACAGACATGGAATCATAAGGCACGCAGTATTTTGGAATTTGTGTTTTTCTCTTCTTTTGGGGAATTCAATATAATTCTGTGAAAAAAAACAATTTTGTATATTAACATTTCATACAAACTAATTTGTAAAAGTTAATTTTTTTTGTCTTTTTAAACAAAAATGTTTGAACTTGGTTTTCAGCACCTACAGGGTGGTTCAAAACCATCTCTAACTATAGTTATAGGAGATCCTCCTTCCTCTTCTGGCCTCTATAGGTACTGCACTCACACACACATACCTCCACATGGACACACCTATATATGCATAATTAAAACCGTAGGGTATAGAAACCTTAACATCTTTAAATATCAATCATTATGTCTATGACTGATGATGGCCCTGTTTTCCAACACTATATCTTCCATTTCTTGCCATGGTTTATTCTTGGTCCAGGCCTTAAGGATAATACTAGAGGAGGCAAGACAAAAACTTAAATCTCATTCCAAAAATTCAAGTAAAGATTTCTCTATATTTTGTTATATGTTTTGTTAATGTATATTATTATATATCTTGTAAGCATGGTTTTTGCATATAGATTTATCTATGTTATTCTCAACTATGCTCAAGATGTTCTATGATACACATGTTTTATATTTTATCCTTTGAAATAATGTCTTAATTGTTTATTTCTCTCTGATATGTTAGAACATACCAATTTCCTTTAAATTAAGCATACCTTGAAACTCTGAAGTTAATTACACCCAGACATGATGTATATTTTTGGTGGGCTATAATTTTATTTAAATGTTATTTAAGAAACTTATATAAATGTTCATGAGGAATATTTAGGCGTCATTTTTCCTTCTTACAAAGCAACTGTCAGATTTTGGCATAAAGAATATGCTGGACTTCTAAAACAATTTTCGAAGTGGTCTCTTGTATTTCCTGGGAGAGCTGACACAAGATTGCAATTATACATTCCTTAAATGCCTGGGAAGTTCACCAGAAAGCCAGCTTGTTGCCGTAGATAGTGGGGTGGGGGCTGATGAAATCAAGGTCATAGCACAGCTAGGAAACTAAGCAGGGTTTCTTTGACTTTGTATTTGTTCTGCTAAAACTTGCTATTTGGTAATTTGTCCATTTCCCATAAGTTGTCAATTCCCTTATCATGACATTGTTTATAACATCTTCTATACTATACTCTACTGTACTATATTATACTATACTGTGCTGTACTGTACCATACCATACTGAACTGTGCTATACTGTACTGTATTGTCCTGTCCTGTGCTGTACTATACATCTAATTACCACCCACACTCTCCTGAGCGTAATGGTTGGTTCCACCACTCTCCCGTAGATATGCTGTTACCCTTACAAATGACCTTAGCCCAGACATTTCTCAGCTTCTATCTGATTTACTGTCTATCTGCTCAATGACCTTTGTATTAACTGAACCTATCCTATTCCCGATTGTTCCCTGTGATAGGAAAGAACTATCACAAAAAGAAAAGAAAGAAACTTGGAGAATTCATAGAGTCTCTAAAGGGTTATTTCAGGGGTGGGAGAGATGGTTGAATGGTTAAAAGAAGTTGCTGTCCTTCAAAAAAAAAAAAACCTAAGTTCAGTTCCCAGCAGTAACATAGCAACTCAAAACTCTTTGTAACTTCAATTCCAGAGTATCTAATGCCCACTTCTGGTCCCCACAGGCACTGCACAATGTGATATGTACACAAATATTTCAAATTAAAAATGTAAGGCATCACTTATTTATCAATTTCATTTCTCCAGCATTTCATTGTACAATGAGAATAGTGATGTGTGCACATGCTAAGACACAATAAGTGTTAGATTTTGTGAAATGTTTATTAAAGTTTGTTCCTTAGCTAGTGTGAAGTCCTCTGCAGCCTGTGGGCTACACAGGTGTGACCACTTTTCACCACGGGTCCCACAGGTCAGGGCTTGGAAATGTCTGGAAGAAGAGCACTGTAGACTCTTCCTCTTGCCGTCTTCCACACCCCAACTGCAGGTGGTCCTCTGTCTAGAGCACTCTGGCACCGGGGACATTTCCTCCTCAGAGCTTGCATGTCACTTACTTGGGACTTGTGCTACCCTGGGATACCAAGTCTGCACGCATTTATGAACTCTGGGCTCCACCTGTCCAACACGTCCACTCACTGGCTTCTCTTTCCCAGTCGACAGGAAAGGCTGTGTCTGATTCTGCAAGGACAGCTCTTTGACCTTTCATACGTATCTCCATATCAATACCTTAGGAATCAAACAATTTGTTTCACATGTTATTGATAACCTGCACATGATAGCATTAAAATTACTCCCCTCTATAGGTGTTTTGGTCACTTTCTGTGGTGATGTGCACCTACAGTCAGGAAGTGGAGAGGTGGATACAGTCATGCTCTGCTGGCTGTCTCCCTGCCATGCAGCTTAGGACGCCAAGCCAGAGAGCAGTGCTGTCTGCTTCTAGGAGAGCCTTTTCACCTCAGGCATCCAGAGGATGATGCTTCATAGGCATGCCCAGAGCTAATTTAGCCAAGCTGATCACTCATGAATGTTCCTGGAGGCTTGTCTTAACATGGTTCTAGATCCTGTCAACTTGACAAATATTACCCATTACAGTAGACATCCACCTTGTTATCGGCATTTTATTGGCAAAGGGAGGAATTGCTGAGCATTTGGCGCAGACCCGACCTCATATAGCATGCTCTCCTTGAAGGAGAGTCTTTGGTCATCTTCTCTGCCAATGGTCTCATCTAAGCAATGGCCTGGAGTCCCTCACAGGATCCTTACACTCATTCATTAACAGCTATTTTTACTCAATTAATCAAAGCAAGCAGGTGGATGGTACCCTCTTACCATCCCAGATCCAGGCGTGTGGTACGTCAACTCGGAGATTATATTACATAATTCAATAACAACAATAACAACGAAACTATGTCCTTAAAGTTCCAGCATAGGGACTAGGAGATGACTCAGCATTTGAGAGAGTTTGCTGCTCTTCCAGAGGACCACATTCCGTTCCCAGTGCCCACATGAGGCAGCTTATAGACCTGTAACTCTGGCTTCAGGGGCTCCGATTCCCATTGCTGGCTTCCACAGGCACTACACTTATTTACACATACATGTACACAAAATTAAAAATAAATCTTAAAAAAAGACACATCCGTAATAGCCCCACCTGAGGTACCACTACACCAGTCCCTCAGTCACATGCCCAGAGAATCAGTTAAAGCTGGACTCTGCCACCTCAAGATTTGACTAGAGGAACTCTGTGGGTTTGAAAATGGCCCACACCTCATGTTCTTAGCATCGTCTCCCACAGTCCTTTCTCCTCCAGCTCAGCTGCCACACAAACAGGCGTTTCTAAGGCACCCCTCCACCCTAGCTCCCACACAGACAAGCGTTTCTAAGGCACCCCTCCACCCTAGCTGCCACGCAGTCAGGCATTTCTAAGGCACCCCTGCACCCTAGCTGCCACACAGACAGGCATTTCTGAGGCACCCCTCCACCCTAGCTGCCACACAGTCAGGC
>NW_022196906.1:110333647-110359754 GCF_008632895.1 Mastomys coucha | reverse complement strand
AGGCACCCCTCCACCCTAGCTGCCACACAGACAGGCGTTTGTAAGGCACCCCTCCACCCTAGCTGCCAAGCAGTCAGGCATTTCTGAGGCACCCCTCCACCCTAGCTGCCATGCAGTCAGGCATTTCTGAGGCACCCCTCCACCCTAGCTGCCACACAGTCAGGCGTTTCTGAGGCACCCCTCCACCCTTTCCTTTGACGCTCTGTTTCCCAACAAGACTTGGCTGCCTCTCTTTTCTGAAATGTCCCCATCCTTACCAATTTATAGGCAGGGGCCAGAGCTCCTGTGCAAGGTCTAATCATTTTACAACTCCAGGTGAGCAGGCTGTTTCAAGTGTTTTAGGCAGTTTTGAAAGGGTAGACTTTCTTTGTCCCTTTACCCCCAGATGATTAAAACAAGAAGTTTCCTCACAGGAAACTCATGAAGCCCTCAGTTTTGTCTCGCTTTGATAAAGAAGGAAGCCAATCCCACTAAAAAGTCATAGTTTTTAAGGTTTTTTTTTTTCTTCCAGTCTGCTCTAAGACCATCAATAAATACTCAGAAGTAGAAACACCTTGTCCCAATTCAAACAGGCAAAGCCAGGCACCTTTCTAGCCTCCCATTTTCCTTCTCTTCTTGTAATTCTCGTAATGATGCAGTGTCTAGACTTCTCCGAGCAAGTGAAAAGGTTGGGAGTTTCTTGTGTGGCTTTGCACGTGGCCACCCCACACTCCTCCACACATCCATGGCAACGCCCAGGGCCTACAGAATATATAGAATTTATCAAGCTTTTTCTCCAGAGAGAAAAGACACCCAGGAATACCAGAACATCAACCTTCTACCAAGTGGGAGAGATCGCAGAGACTCATCCTAGAGACTCATCCCTGCAATCCACCGTTTTGTTTTCCTGTGGTTTCTTTCCATGGCCCAATCAAAAATGTTCCAAATAAGTGATTTGTATTCATAGAAAATTATGTCATATTCATGCTTTTGGAAGACACCATTCAAAAGTAATTGGTCTAGGATTAGTGAGACATCTCAGTGGGTAAATGTGCTGCCAAACCTGATGACCTGAGTTTAATCCCAGGGACCTACACGATAAAAGTGGAAAACACAAACTCTGACTGCCACAAGTACACTGTGGTATCCATTCTCCCCATCCACCACAGGCTTCTGTGCATGCAAAATAAAATATAATTTAATAATAACAAGATATAGTAATCTGTTCAAAGTGTGTATATCTATTCCTGTAAAATGACCTTAGTAAGAAATCCAGAGGATCTTGCCAAGGCAGAATGGTAAAGTTGAACTCGGTGGGCCACAATTGTGAGGATCCTTGAGTCTGATGCCCAGCCTCCAAGTACAAGGCATCTGTGGTTGTGCACACCTGCTGGCCCTGGGGCCTGATGGCCAGCCAGTCTGAAGGATCAAGGAGCTGTGGTTCAGTGAGACACCCCTTCACAAAAGATGGAGAGGGCTAATGGAAGAGTCGAGCAGGAGTGGCACGACCTGGATTGTTGGGTCTGAGTGCAGTTTGTGTGTTCGCACAGGATTTCAGCTGGGTGCTGGGAGAGAAGTCCAAAGCTAGTCGTCATCAGGAACTGACCTGTCACAGCCATTTCCCTGAAGTGCTCGCCTAACATGGCAAGCCTGTCACTTCTTCAGGCTTTCCCCTGGAGAGTCTGTCACAGGAGATCCTAGCCTTCGGGTTACCCACAGATAATAAGAGTCTTAAATCCACACAGCACTGGCTTGCTTAGCATAATCTGCCCTTAATTTTCAGATCTGCCTATTGTTACATTTTCTGTGACAAGAGTAACCAGAAAGGTGATTCCTGCTGAACGCTGACTGTTGGGATGTGCTCAACAGAGTCGCTCTCAAACTCTAAAAACCTTTACTGTTCCTTTTAGTGTAGTGGCATAATGTTAAGTCACCAAGTGTATAGGGTAAGGGTAGTCGTCCCTACAGGGAAATGAGAAACTGTGCGTACAAAAACAGAACGTGCACCAGAGAGGCTGGAGTGTGGAGCAGCTGGTAAAGTGCTATACTGCAGGACCAGGACCTGAGTTCAAACATTAGAACTCACATAATAAAAGCCAGGTGTGCCAGTGCAAGTTTATAATTACAAAAGAGGGGACTCTGGGGCTTTCTGCTGAATCTCTGGGCCAGTCAGTCTACCCTGCTTGGCAATTTCCAAACCAGGGATAGGCACTGTCTCTCAAAATGGCAGGTAGTGCCTCAAGAGTGATAACCGAGGCTACCTTTTGGTATGTACACATATGCAGATATGCGTACACACATACCTGTATGCTCATATGCACATGCATATATGCATGTACACATACACAGCCATGCACAACATGTCTGAAAAAAATCATAAAAATTCAATTGATAACATGTTATCATCTTTTTAAGTTTTCAACTTGTGTTTATTGTGGTGTGGTATGTGTGTGTGTGAGAGAGAGAGAGAGAGACAGAGAGAGAGAGAGAGAGAGAAAGAGAGAGAGAGAGAGAGAGAAAGAGAGAGAGAGAGAGAGAGAGAGAGAAAGAGAGAGAGAAAATATTGGTTTCTGCACATGAGTGCAACACCCACAGAGACCAGGAGAGGGTAATAGATCTCCTGAATGTGTAATTATAGGTGGTTGTGAGCCACCATCAGGGTGCTGGGAACCAAACCCCAGTCCCCTGGAAGAGCAGTCTGTGCTCCCGGCTGCTGTAAAATGAGTGGCCTCCCTCCAGACTCAGACTTCTGAGGAAAATTTGAGTGCGAAGCCTTCCATATTCTCAACCCCACTGAATGTTAGCAAAGGAATGAAGACTTATTGATTCAGCTTTACAGAGGCAAAACACAGATGGGGCCGTGAATAATCCGGTCATTTGAGGAAGCTTAGCCAGGAATCACATAAAACGTTCTCATTAACCAGACTGCCTGGGAACACTTTAGCTTGGCAGGGAGCTCTAAATAATTCATTGGATTCCCATATCAGAGTCTTAGGCATGCTTCCTTATAGACACAAACAGCAGAAAATGAGCACATCAAAACTCTGCCCTGCCCCCGGGGACTGGTGACATCACCCTGAGCAAATGTCATGCATGATAAATTATTAGATTCAGGTGCAAAGTTCATAGCTAGTAACTCTAGACTGTAAAATACCCCAGTCATTCATTCTGTCCTCACTGCTGCCTCTCCCAGATTCCACAGAGGACTCAATCCTCTTGCTGGTAGATAAGAAGTTTCATAAGGTACCAGCAAAGTCTACAAACGTGAAGGCCAACAATGCCATTCTACAGTAGACCAAGTCCATATACATATGGTGCAAATGCTTGAGGCTCAACACTTGAGGAAAGTGTGTTCCTTGGAATATTAGGTCCAAGCAAAGGTCTTACAGGAATAAACATGTTGCAAATGCTGTTTTAAACAGCTTTAAGAGGGCTTTTTAAAAGCATGAACCTTCAGTTCTTAACATAAATTATATTATTCATCTTTATTTATCGAAAGAGTGGATGTGTTATACAACATTGCTTAAATGCATTGGAACCCAGAGTAATGTTTCTGGGGGTGGGGAGGAGGCCTGTGTGTGTGTGTGTGTGTGTGTGTGTGTGTGCGTGTGTGTGTATGTGTGTGTGTGTGTGTGTGTGTGTATGTGTGTGTGTGTGTGTTTGTGTGTGTGTGTGTGTGTTTGTGTGTGTGTGTGTGTGTATGTGTGTGTGTGTGTGTGTGTGTGTGTAAATGGAGTGATTGCCTAGATGAGAGGGAATTATTGGATCTCCTAGGGTTGGAGTTACAGGTACTTGTGAACCACCAAATGTGTTGTGTAGGGAATGAAAGAAAACTCAAGTCCTCTATAAGAACATCAAGTGCTTTACCAACTAAGCCATCTATTGAGCACCATCTGGGAAGGTTTTGTTGACAAAGAACATATCTGGCCAAGGGACACCAAACATGAAATTGTATTTGCCAAAATATCGCTCTAAATTCTATACTTATTTGAAAAATTTAAAGAAGTTTAATATCTGAATATTTTCTTTCCGCTCTAGGGTACAAAATAATGAGAAGCAGTGGCTGGGGAATTTGACTAAAGATTGGATAGATATATCTTGGGATGGGTGTGGGATTGCATCTGAAGGAGCTCAGAATGACTGAGGACCATGAAGCATGTTGATTTGTAATGAGATATGAGGGATTTGACATGGATACTGTTTGTGTGTTGTGTGTGTGTGTGTGTGTGTGTGTGTGTGTGCCATACACACATGTTAGTGTGTAAAGACTAGAATACAACCTGCAAACTTGCAGGACTCCATTTTCTTCTTCCACCATTGGGGGCCCTTAGGATCCAACTCTCACCAGGCTTGGCAGCAAGTGCCTCCACCTTCCTCATGAGACATTTCGATAGTCCTGTTTTCAGTCCTCTACTTGCTTTTTATCTCGTAAGATTGTTTCATGTTATGTGTGTTGGCCTGCATGTGTATGTGCACAGTGCATGTGTGTCTGGTATCTGTGGAGGTCAGAATTGCAGTTAGGGATGCTGGGAACAGAACCTGGGTTCTCTGCAAGAGCAACAAGTGCTCTTAACTGCTGAATGGTCTCTCCGGACCACCCTGTTTATTGAAACAGTGTCTGTCATTGGATCTGGAACTCACCCATTGGCTAGACTAGATGGCCAGCAAGGTCCTCCCTCTCCCTGGCATTCTCCAGATGTGTACCACCTAGACTAGCTGGCCAGCAAGGTCCTTGTTCCTCCATCTCCCTCTCCTTGGCATTCTCCAGGTGTGTACCACCGCACTGTGTCCTTATAAGGGTGTTGGGGCCCTGAACTCATCATTATCCTTTCTCAGAACCTACTTCACTGGCCTCCCAAGTACCTCAGCCCATATGCTTTCATTCAGTCATTCAACATTTCCTTCCTAGTACCTAGGCATTACCTCATATTGTAGAAGATTCAGAAACAAATAAAACTTGACTCATGCCTTCGAAGAGATGGTATTCTGACTGCCTATGAGGGGAGTGCTATCTGCTGCATACCTTAAGAGCTCAAAGGTATCTGATGATACAAAGTTCAAGTACAGAAAGCATTAGGACTTTCTAGCGATCGCTGTGTCCAAATTACAAAATGGCTTTTGTCTGGTTAGGAGTTGAACCCAGTTATTTGTTTCTGTGTGTGCACTGAGGATGATAGTGTGTTCTGATTGGCTTATGGTTGTTTTATTAAGACTGTTCTATTTTTTTAACAAGCACATATAACTGTGTTTAGTTCAGAATTAGGAAGAATTCATTGCTCCAGTCTCATATGTGCGGCTTTAAACAACCATGGCTGATGGGCTGGACATCCTTCATACAGAACGTACTTTCCGCACCAACATACACATAACAAGCAGCTTGGGGGTTGCTGCTTATCTCTGCTCTTACTATTTGACCTCAGCCATCTCAAGCACATACAGGATCAGAGATTTCGGATGTTCCATGAAAACATCCGAACCTTTGCATGAAACAAGAAAACTTCCTTCGTGGCCTGACTCTGCCACTGCAGTTTTGTGATACAGTTTTAGAAGTCAGAAAACAAAGGATTCTGTAATTTAGTTCACAAAGAGGAGTGCTGTGAATGTGCAGGAAGAGTATAGATTACAAATGGGAAAGCAACTTTTACTTATTTCATATATATATATAGGTGTGTCATAATTAATATGTGTGTGTCCACATAATTTTTCTGGAATGGTCCCATTTCACTGCAAAAAAAAAGTTTGTCTGTTATCCACAGCACATTTGCTAGGAAATTTCATAATTTACCCCCATTATTGGACTGGTTTCTTTTTAAGACTTTATTTTTTATCATCTTTAATTTTGTGTGTGTGTGTGTCTGTGTGTAAGGTAAGAGCATGCACACATGTGTACAGAGTCTGTGGAGGCCAGAGAGGGTGTCGGATCTCTTGGAGCTGGAGTTACAGGTGATTGTGAGCAGTGTGACATGGGTCTTGGAAACCTAATTTGGGTCCTCATCAAGAGGGGACTACAACCTTAAAAGTTAAGACATCTCTTTAGCCCCCAGATTGTGTTTTTTATAAGGTATTAGATAGAAGATGCTCGTGGTGCCATGAGGATGGCATAGAAGGGGGGGGAACAAAAGCGATTTCAGCATTGCCTGTGGTGATCCTACTCTCCTTTGCTATGCTTGGGATTGGACTCAAAGCCTTGTACATTTTAAACAATCATTCTGCCACTGGGAGACATCCCCAGTCATTTACTTTATATTAACAAAGGTGGCGAGCAAACAACATTTGTCCATTAATGTGTTGCTATGCAAGTATTTCTTATATCGTTCCTTGGCATTTTTAGTTAAAAATCATTGCTTACAAATAATGATGATTTATTCATTCAACAAAAGACCGTCAGGATCCTACTGTGTGATAGGTTCTAAAACAGATGGAGGGAAAAAACAAATATCATCTTCACACTTGTGGAATTGGTGCTTAGGTATGAAATAGAAGACATTCCAGCTCTCACCTGGAGTGTGTAGATGAACATGCAGGGGGTGTGCTGGTATGGAGAAGATGAACCTACTATTGATATACGGTCTTACAGTAAGCAGGCGTCACTGTCGATAAGACCTGCTATTGTTAAACTTTGAGTCTAACCAGTCATGTGCTGTCCATTTGTCCTCTCATTCAGTGTTTGACTTGCTCACCATTTGCAACCCCCAAGTTCATGTGCATTTTTCTTTGATTTTCTCTAGTATATGACTGCTGCTCCCATGCAAGGGACCTACATTCCCCAGTACACGCCTGTGCCTCCGACAGCTGTTTCTATTGAAGTAAGTCTATCCTGTAAACACCAAGAGGCTAGGAGAGAGAGGTCTCAGCCACACAAGTCTCCATAATCCAAGGAATCCTCAGATACAATCTTTATGCTCCTCTAAGCCTTGCCCCTGTAAGCTGAGTGTACGGAAGTCTATGCATTGGCTCAGTCAAACCTACAGTTTGCTTTGCACATGCAGTTAACACATCTTATAGAGAGGTATAAAGGAAGAGTAAACAGTTCAAAGAGTAGATCCTTTTCTCATTAAATGCAGACCACACTCATGGACAGAGAGGAAGAACAGGTTCTAACTTAGTTACTTAGTTCTTTTCCCTCTTCCTGAGATATATAACAAAAGCAACTCAAGACAGAATGGGATCATGCTGGCTCACAGTTAAGAGTACCAAGCATCATATGCTTGGCAAGTCATTGAGACTGCTCACGCAACTGCTCACATCACATGCAATGAATGGAAGGAAGCAGAGAGCAATGAATGCTTGCCGCCATTCAGTTACTCTTTCTCCATTTGTACAGTCCAGGGACCCAGCCAGTGAATGACACCACCTACAGTTGATCTTCCCATCGTATTAATGCAATGAAGATAACTCCTACACAAGTGTGTCTTGGGCTGATGTTCCCAAGTCTGATCAGTCAAGCTAAGAACCAAAATTAACCATCCCAACATCACTTTGGAGTTTCTTAGAAATGAAATGTATCAGATACCACCACTCTGTTTCCTGAATCTGTTAATTTTAAGATGGTTCCTTGAGAATCCAGTCTCATGAAATGAGATAGCACCCTGATGCTCAAACCCTTATGCTAATTAAAATTATTAAAGGGGGTGGTTATGCTTTTAAAAATATGGATTCCTGAATTTGGTTACAAGAGATTCCTACTGGTTTGTCTGAAATATGTACTAGGTGTAGGGATATTTAAACAATCCCAGAAGATGCCGCCGGAAGGTATTGAGAACTGAGAACTATTGTTCCAGTTGCAAGTGTGCTTACTATGTATGAGGCTATGGGCTCCATCTCTAGCATGCTAGAAATCAAATTAGTAAAAAGCTCAGTGTTCTAATGAATGGATTCAACATACTCTAGCTTTCCTAGAGACAGGAAAGATGTAATTGAATCACTGTGGGTGTCATGAATCATGCTGTCATCTTGTCCTTAATGGAAGTAAAGTACTTTCTCTCTTTTCGTTGGGACAAATCCGTCCCCAGCAGCTCTCATGTTATTGGATGGAGCTGGAAAGGTGCAGAGGAAGGCAGAGAGCTACATAGATGGCGGCAGGCACTTAGACCGCACCTACCTCTAGGTATAGCCACGGTCCCTCTTCTTCTGATGCCCAAGTGCTTTGTGGTCACTGGTGGACATTACTTTCTAATAGCTGGAAACTGAAAAACTAATCAACATACTTCCTGGACTCCATCTTTCCTGCTTTGTAACACAACCAGTAACTAGACTGCTGTACTTCTCCATGGGACTATTTACTAGTAGGGAGGTCAACGGAGGTCTTTGCCAAATAAATTGGGTCTCTGAAAATGTTTACAGATTTATTTTTGGAGTGTAACAGCTGTATACTTGAAGACAGGTAAAGAAAGCCCCAAAGATTAACAAGGCATTGTTGTACAGTCTAGGAGACTATGGCTACCTATCACATCCTTATTGTTTTGAACTTTCTAATCATGTGGGTTCAAAGTCTTGGCCTATTAAGAAGGTTTTAATTAGAGTTCAAGAACATGAGCTTAGATTACATGGTATTTGCTATATTTAGTGACTTAATAAGCAACACATTACAAGTGCCACGAGCATAAACCTCTCACGTATTTGCCTTTCTATGCATCTCCACCAAAGGCTTATGCGATCGAGAAAGCCAGAGCCTTTCATTGGCATGGAGTAACAGACACATGTAAGAAAGTAGTTTTGTAGAGTTAGGTCTGGAGTTGGAGAGAGAAGACTAAACTGTCCTCACTATTCTGCCTTGAAGCCATGCTTGTGAAGAAAAGAACTTAGTCATGTTCATGTAAAAATACCAGATGGACATTGGGTAGTATCCATCTGTCAATCAATGGACCAATCACAAACCAATCCTATTTGGGGGTTCTAAAAAGAGAAACCCTGTCTCAAACAAAAAGTACAAAACCAGGAAGTAAGTGATGGGAAAAACTGAACAAAATCTACATCATCCACATCACCCGCATCACCCACATCATCACGCACATCATCACGCACATCATCACCCACATCACCCATCACCTGCATAACCCACAGCAAGTATCCAAGATTAAACCAGCTTAAAGATGCTGTGGCTACTGTTTTTTCCTTCCCTTTTTCCTCATCCCCTCTTCCTCTTCTTTTATTTCTCTGAATCCTCTGACTGAATGCCTGTTCATGTCTTGGAAAACAAACCACAATAAAACAATTTAGAAAGAAAGAAAAAGAGAGAAAAAGAAAGGAAGGAAGGAAGAAAGAAAGAAAAAAGGAAGGAAGGAAGGAAGGAAAGAAGGAAGGAAGGAAGAAAGAAAGCCAGCCAGCCTACATGAGAACCTGGGCCAAATGGCACAGCCTTTGATCCCAGGACTCTAGAGGCAGAGATGTGAGTTCCAAGGTTACACAAGGAAATGCGATCTTAAAGCAAAACACAAACAATTCCAACAGCAACAGAAAATCTTATGCAAGAAGCTGGAGGGAGAATTCCTACTTTCGCAATACAGAAAGTTGGTTCTCAGCCCCCACATCAGGAGGCTGAGGAACATCTGTAACTCCAACTGAAAGGGATGCAACACCTTCTTCTGACTTCATGGTCACCCTCCCCCCACACATAGGCCTATATGCTCATAGACATATGCACTTCTGTACATAAATAAGAACATATAATAAATCTTCACAAACATGCTTAGGTTATTGTAGGTGAGCCCAGACTGTGATTATAAACAGCTTTAATTGAGGACAGAGTCCATTACAAACATACTTGAAATGGTTTCTGACCACATGACCCCTCCAAGAACTTCTGATGGCAGAGCTTACTAGTATTTCATCATCAATACAACAAGATCAACCATTACACAAGCGTATCCTGATGTTTTGCTCAGTGCCCATGCTGTGGTTTCCCGTGGCTAAGGGTTATCTCTTTTCAAACTCAACAGAAGCAGGGCATTTGAGCTACATCTAGAGAGGGCCCTTTGCTGAGACAAATAAGGGCTGTGTGTACCGATTTGCCTCTTTAGGGTGTTGTTGCTGATACCTCTCCTCAGACGGTGGCCCCCTCATCCCAGGACAGCAGTGGTCAGCAGCAGCAGTTAGCAGTGGACACGGCCAGTGAACACGCACCGGCATACTCCTTCCAACAGTCCAAGTAAGTCTGTTCTGTGCTGAGCTCGTCCCTCAGCACCAGAGATCTGGAAGTCCTTTTCTCTGAGTGTTTCCTTTGGTTTGGTTTCACAGAAACCACCTGTAAACTTAGGGGTAGGCATGTCTCGCTCATGATCACTTGAGGGGCTCTCAGCTGGCTTCGGGTGAGTGGATTTTTCAGTCTTGGCTGTTCTTGGCCCTGTGTGTGCGTTATTGTTCAGACAAGTTCAAATTCCAACAACAGCAGGAAGAAAACCCAGCAAAAGCAGGCACTCGGCTTTGCTTCTATTCATTGGCTGCTATCCTATTGGTTAATGCAAGTCACATGACCCAGCAATCAATAAAGGTGCTCACATCAAGAGAGAAGCATTGCAGTTATTTAAAAATAAAAATAATCTGTTCAATGCTATTGAGAAAATTATAGTATTCCCACCTTAAACTAGATAGAGAACAGACATTCTATTCTTAATCTCTTAAACAATTACAGTGACATTCTCATTGCAGGTTGACTTTGAATACCTGGACAAATGGTCATGTAAATGAGAATATTGTTAAATATATGATAGAGATATTAAGCCCTCCCTGCCCAGGAATTAAATAGCAGAGGATAATAACTAGGTACTCAGAATTACTCATGAAACAATTTTAATTACCCATAAAGCAAATTACATTTGGCTGTGTGTGGAACAAATACGTAGATTACATTCTGAGGACTCTGCTCTGAAGTGGGAGGAATTAACCATGGGGAAGTATATATGGAGAAGCCTTTGTGAGCAAACTGACCAAGTTGGTGCATCACGCCCGAACCTCTGATGAGTCTGCTTGCAGAGCATTGCTCTCTGTTCTTTCACTCCTAAAACACAGAAGAAAGTGAGCACATCACCCGTGCCTGTAGTCAACGGATGATCACTCATGCCTGTACTCAACAGATGTTCACCCATGTCTGTAGTCAACGGATGATCACCCATATCTGTACTCAGCAGATGATCACCCATGCCTGTACTCAATAGATGATCACCCATGCCTGTAGTCAACAGATGAAAGGGTAAAAAAGTGTGGTCTACACCTCCATGATAGAATTTTATCCAGACATAAAAAAGAGTGGAATTATGTTCCTAGAAAAAAAATAGATTAGATTGGAGATCGTATTAAGCAAAATAAACCAGATTAAGACAGATAGTATCTTTATTTTCTGTATCTTTATTTTCACATGCAGAGTCTAGATTTACATTACATATATACATCTATACACATATATGGATACATACATCTACACTCGCAAGATAAAAAAAATATAGAATTTGTGTTTTTTCTGTCCCAGTGTAATAGAAAAAATATCCCCAAGACAATTTAACTAGTCCTTGTTAGGGTAGCTTTCTTTAGTATACAGTTTCACAAATTAGAATACTCTCCTTCCCTACATGGTCGACTGATGAACAAGCCACTACTTTGCTCAGTTCCTTTGTCTGCTTGGGTCATTATGCTAAATGAGATGTGGATATCTGTAAGAAGTTCCTAATAGCTGACATTTCTCATCAGACACCGGCTAACCCTCCTGTGGGGTGTGAGATGCAGATGGGGCCACCCAGTGTTCCTGAAATGCAGCTTGATGCATTACATACATTTAACATTAAGATGTCTACAGTCAGGCAACTGCAAACCACAGGTAGAGGTCACAGGGACACATCTGAGAAGCACAACACTCGGCTTCTGAGTAAAAGGCCTACCACAGACTACTTTCCTTGTCCACATTTTACTCTTCAGGCTAAAACAAAGAACTTGGGGCTGGAGAGGTCGCTTAGCAGTTCAGAGCACTTACTGCTCTTCTAGATACCAGTGTCCTGTTTCAAGGGTCCATGTGAGGACTCACAGCTGCCTGTAACTCCAGCTCCAGGGGATCCAGGGCACCCACACAATCATTTGCATGAACACTCAGGGACACACGCACATACACAGAGAACTTTGCATGATAGACTTATGAGGGATCCCTCCCCCCATTATTAATGCATAGGGACTATCAGTTCTTATCACAGAGGGAGGTCGGACCTATGGCTTATTCTGGAAATTCTATGAGAATTCTATTCCCCATTGAGTTACTACTTATCCCTGTGCTGTATATAAAACCTTTAAATAGCTGGAATCCAGGGACTTGGGAGGCGGCTTGCTTGGTAACGGAATGTGCTCTCAAAGTGGGAACACCTGTGTTCTAATCCCTAGCACCCACATAAGAAGCAAAGTGTGGGCACCGTTGACTGTTACTCAGTATTGGGTGAACCGAGTCAGACAGATTTCGAGACCTTGCAAGCCAACCAATCAGCTCAGCAGAAAGTGAGCCTCAGGGTCGGTGTCTCAAAGCAATAGAGCAGAGACCAGTAGAGGAAGATGGTCAACTTTGACCTTTAACCTCCACCTGTGCACAACCCAAATGAGCAGCCACACGTATGCAGACAGACATACAATATATACACACAAAATTAAAAGTTAGGTGTGTACGTTCTTTTACATTTTTAATTAAAATCCCTTTCCTTTTTCTTTCCTCCCTCCACCCCTTCCATCCTTCCCCATGTCAAATCGATAGCCACTTCTTTAATTATTATTGGTCATCCAGTACAAAGTGCTCAGCCCTGAAGTCACATACATACAAAAACAAAAAAAAAAAAAAATGGACTCAGCACGTGGTATTTATATATTTATGCGTGTGTGTATAAAAAATAATGAAATAAGAATTTAAATGTAACCAGACCCCAAAAAGCATGCCTGCAAGTCCAGTGAGGTTCCCAGTTGCAGAGCGAGGAGTCTTTGCCTCGACTTCCACCGCTGTGGCCTCTGTTTCACCATTCAGTTCCGAAGGACCCTGGCCCACATTTTTGAAGTTATGAGGTCACCAGTCTCTGAAGAGTAAGACTTGGGGTGCTGGGGAAAGAGATGTGCCACCATCCACGACAATTAGGGTTAGAGAGCCCATCCTAGATCCTGATGAAATGGCACCAGGATCTGGGCTTTCAACAAAGAGGAGTACTGCGCCGTGTATGCAGTCTATCTGTCCGTCTGTCCGCCCTCCGCACAGCAAGGCCGATGGACTAAGAATCCTCTGATTGTCAGGTAATAAATACTCCAAAGTACACCTGCAGGGTACACAGTGACTCTCCCCTGCTCCTGTGGCTTGCTTCGAGTTTGTCTACTAAGGCTTCACGGTGGACAGCTTGGTCTCCAGTAAAGCCCAGGGAGAGGATGACAGGACACATGAGGTACAACCTCCTGGCAGATCACAGTGCTCCTGAGTTAGAAGGCATCGATGCTGTTGTCATGGCGATTTGAGTTTTGACTTAGATATTTTTAAGGGCCCCTAAGGCTTTTGCTAAGGTTCCCAGCATCTACATGGCTGCTCACTACTGTCTTCTAGCTCTACTTCAAAGCAGTCTGATGTCCCCTCCTGGCCTCTGAAAGTGCTGCATACACGTGATACATCTGCACACATACAAACAAGCAGTTATACACACAACATCAAGATAAGTAGATCTTTAAAAATATTTAAATATATTTAAAAAATATTTAAAAATATTTAAGTTCATCCACCTCGGTTTTGACACGAGCAAACTCTTGCTCAAGTGTGGAATTTCTATGAAGTCAACAGAACTTGACTGCCTCATAGGCTAATTAATACACCTGTTGCATCTCTTCTTTAAGTATGACAACAAGCTTGGGCTCCTCCAAGGAGACGTCCCAGGAAACAACGGAAGAAAGACTTGGATGTAATAACCACTCTTACCCGTTTGTCTTTGCAGACCATAGACAGAAGTGAGGATGTCCATCTGAAGCTTTACCTTCAATGAGGAAACGTCACTGAGCAAGAAGTTAGTTAGCCTCCGGCTTGCACAGGCGCCACGGGAAAGCTCTCTTGTTCTTTTATTTTTATTTTTTTTATTTTATATTTTACTCAAAGAAAACAAAATTTTTATGTGCTGTGCAAATGGTTCCTTCGTGTGGTCTAACAGTTATTTTTGTTATTTTTTTTTTAATTAAAGGGAAAACAAATCCCAGAAAGGGGGTGGGTGGGGTGGTAAACATCACAAGTTGATGCTTTCTTTGGAAAAACAGAATTTGCCTGAAGGTTAAAGTAGATTTTTTTTTTTAAGTAGAAACACCGATGTGAAGAGTTGGGCAACCAGAAGTTTAAGAAAATTATTTTCCTCAGTAATTAAGCTATTTTTTCTCCTCTTTTCCTTTCTTGTTTGAACCTCCTGGGGTTTTTTTATATATATATTTTATGTTTTCTTAGACGTATTTAGGTAAGGTTTATCTTGAATCTTAATTGCCTTAATTTTAAGGACGTCAAAGGCCCCAGAGGCTTTGCTTTCAGCGTCTTGTTAAAAAAAAAAAAAAATCAAGAAAGAATGGAGGTATTGTGCCAGCCTTCACTGGCACGGAAGATGGAGACTGAGTTTTTAGGGTGGAAAAGAAAAAGAAAAAAAAAACTGTACAGCTTGAAGGAAAATGGTTTTTCTTCATTTGAAGAAAATTTGTTGGTAAACGAAACCAAGGCAACTGCAAGAATTTGGAAACGCTGGGACTTCTCATGAACTTTGACACAATCGCTCTAAAATGGCTAAAAGACATTTTATGGTAAAGTTATTCATGTTGGTTTTAAAAACAACTGCATTAGAGATAATGCGTGTTTGGGGGGCAGAATGCAGATTTTTTTTTTTTTAATTTACAAGAGCGTGGTTGCTAGCGAAAGCGTTAGTGCTTTTTATCTGCAGTTTTTTCTATGAGCTTTGTCAGGTTTTAGTCAGCTTTGCTTGTCACATTGCAAAAACCTAGCGTAAGAGCAACTCAAAACAAAACTTACGTAGATAGACGCTTACGGTCAAAAAGTGCAAAAAAATAAAAAATAAAACAAAAACACACACACAAAAAAAAACAAAACAAAACAAAAACAAAAAAAAGCAATAGATAGAGAAATTGTTGACAATTTCTGTAGTCTTTCTTAGTTGTGGTCAATTGCAGCCTATGGATGGCCTATTTTATACCAAAGATGAAGTGAGGCCCTGTTACAGGCGTGATGGGAGACACTGCTTTTCTTTCTTTGAAGTTTTGTTTGACCTACATGGCCAGACCAGTTCTAACTTCATTTAAGCTACCTTCCACTAGTGTGTTACATACAGAAAAAAAAATTGTTTTTCTAAAAATGTGTATTTGTCGATAGTTGAAGTTTGTTCCTAGCCCGCTCAGCAGTTTAAGCATGAGAGAGGAATCTGAGACCCAGTGGATGGATGGATGCCAGTGGCTCTAACTCCTGTGAGCTTTGCTAGCTCCTGGCCAGCTCTTTCAGCAGTGGATAGGTGGCCACCAATACACTGGGTCCTTTGTTCAAGAGGTTGCAATGTCGTCATCTGAACTGCAGGCTAAGGATGCCCCCTGAAGGATGCTTCTGATGTCCGAAAGGTCACTTGTCAGAAACGCTCACTGATGTTCAGCTTGGTGGAGTGTGGTCCCCAGAGAATCACTCACGAATTGGTAACAATATTTCTTTCAAACACAGACGGAAACAGATTTTGTCTTCTCACCTTCATTTTGTTATTGGCCCACCTCACACAGGTGCTTTAATTCTGTGTTTGGGGAGGGAATGTTTTTCTTTTACCTCCTCTACCCGTTATGTTCTCATATCTTGATACTGACAGGAGAAACAACACAGCCCTCTTTAAATTTTGGTTTAACTCTCCAAGATAAGTGGGACCATTAAGATCTAAGACTCCTTTGAGTGCAGTAGGGGCAAGCTCTTAACACGCTAGTTGACAATCAATAAATTGTTTGCTTTTTATCATCAAGAACCATAAGAATTAGGGGTTGATCCAGCACCAAAACCAAAAGAGATATTTGCACTTAGAATAATGCAAAACTTGGCTTAAAATGATCAAAATTGGCTTAGTGAGAAAGTCCTAACCGTTCCGACTAATCATATCTGGGATCAACAGATCTTGTTTTGCTGGAAGTTAGAGGCAGTGGCATGGAACTCTGTCATGGGATCATTCTCAAGAACTGTTTTTGATTTGAATCAAGTAGACGAAGCTCTTTTCTGCAGGGTTAGTCTGTCTGAGTGTATAGGGAGAACACAAATACAAGCACTGGAGAGGACAAGAGAGTAGGCTTTCAGAAACAAAACAACTTGTAAGGCAAATCGTAGTCCCATTAGATCCCCACAACTAATGAGTCTTAACAGGTCCGAAGGTCCATAATCTGCTGTCTCAGTAGATGCTGATTCTCTTCTTTGCCACCCTGTGAACTGAGAGCTCAAACCCAGAAAGTCACCTCACATGTTGGCCATCAAACTAATTACAGAACCATATCCAAGGAGACAGCAACACACTGCAGAGACATTCTGTGCTTCACCTTTATCCTAACTTCTTTCCGTGCTTTGGAGGGAACCTGAGATGTCTACAGCCTTCTGTAGCACCGGTCAGCTCCCTGTGTGTTGGAAGGGTGGACTTGAATTTGTGGAAAGCAAACCCTCACGTTCCAGCGGCTCTCAGAAAACTCACTTGAGACTCCACTTTCTCTTTCTTCATCTTCTCTCTGTTCTCTGTGTAAGTAAGGATTATCCTGGGCATCATTCATTTGAATATGAAACCAACATACTTTCTTGTCCTTTCTGTAAAAGTACAATATACCTGTATTCACATGATACAAAGAGAGTCTCATTTGCATAACCGATAATGAGGCTTCAAGGTAGCTACCATGTGGCGATTGAAGGCGCCTAGGAAACTCCATGCTCAAAACCCCCATCCTACATAGTCATTCTGAAACATTTCTTTCAACTCTGAAATTTTCATGGTCTCTTTTCTTTTAAGCCACCTCAGGCCAACGGAAATCATTATGTCATTTTCTATGTTCCTGTGTGTTTTGTGTTTGGGCTGTTTTGATAATGCCATTCCATAAAATCTTTTGGGAAGAAAAAAAATGTGCACATTCAAATTGGCTCCCTCTTTTTCTGTCATTTTTACCTAAGAATTGTTTTTCAATAGTCCAATGTAGGAGGGAAAGAAAAGACATCAATTACTATGTTGTAATAAAAACAAGACACCTCCCCCAAACCCACATATGCAATGTGTGCAGTGCAGATACCAGAATCTCAACCGAGTCATGACGGTCCTCATGACTTAATGTTACAGTCATTTTTAAAATTAAAGTAAAATTCTAATTCTTGAGAATGTCAAAATATTTTTATTTTATTCCTTTTCATTACCACATACTGGGTTTAGGATACCAACTAGAGCCACAATCCAAAGAAGATAAATTCTGAGTCATCTAAATGTTACCTATTCTGTCAAAACAGTGGATTTCTTTGAATAATGACAAAGATATCAGGAGAGGTAGAATGTGTGGTGACTGGTAGTCGTTTTTACCTAAGGACCCCAGGATAGAACCTGTGTGAGCTAATGGTAATATCAGCAGGTGCTGAAGATTAAAAATAATTGCTTAGTTTTTTAATGCTTTGTTTAATGATTGGAATATCTATGAGAAAACCTACACATCTTTTCTATTTATTTAAAAAATCCCCTCCACTGAAGAGTGGGATTTGGTCTCAACAGGGTCCTGGCACTCTTCTTCATGAAGGAGATGTTTGGATGGGACATCTGCGTAGACTATGATGTTAATAGGCTAAAACTACTTTTGACAATCCAATCTCATTCAAATGAGTGTGCGCAGAACTTCAGGAGAGCTGAAGACTGAAGAGTAAGTCTTATGTGGGCCTCCATGGAAAACCCGTGATTTCAAACTAGTGAGACAGCAGAATTGAAAGTCACCTGAAAAGGCTGTCAGCATGGCAAGCAGTCACACATCAGGATATTATAGAATAATGTCACAGAACCTTGATCTGATTTATCTTGACCACAGTGTGGAGCAAAGAATAAGATTTCTTTTTTTCCTTTCTTTTTTTCTCTTTTTTTCCATTGGGATTAGTAAGCTGAACATTTATTTTGAGCCCACTGGCCATGATAGATTCTACTGAACCCCAGGAGTAGCTGGATTGGCAGGTTCCTTGATTCCATTTCCTTCTCATGGGATTTCTTTCATCCATGAATTGACTCATTTTACAGTTGCAGTGTTGTAAGGTGGTTGAACCTAACTTGAGATTAACATTTCTTACTCATACAAAAGTGGTCTGTCCTGGCCATTCTTTGTGATGACCTGGAGTTTAGGAAAGAACAAGGCTCCATGATTTAAGAAACTGGGTTCAGCACAGATTCCTTATTTCTCTTGTCTTTGAGCCCATACCCCAACTTGTAACCTGCAGACATAGTTGCTCTCAAAGAAAGGGCTGGGTATCTTCTAGGCAGTAAGAGCCACAAGGTTCTGGGCAGGAAAATAATGTTCTGTGGGATTCAGTTCAGAGCTGAATGCAGAGAGAGGCAAGATGGAGCTTGAGGAGTCAGGGGTGGGGTGGTGTAAGCCCAGAGTCACCTGGGAGATTTTCTTAACACTGCTCCACTTCAAAGAAAGTCAGTCACTGTCAGCTTTCCAAGGGCTAGCTAACTAGTTGGTGGGAGTGTTTTGTCTTTTCTTCTGGATGACTAGCCCTTTCAACCTTAGCATCTCACTGCAAGGGTGGACAGAAGAAGCCCCTGAAGAGAACAACGAACACCGGTCTGTTTTGCTTCCCAAGTACTGATGTATCAAGGGAGTTTTAATCATCAGTGAAATTAATGTCCACACATCACACACTATGAATTTCAACAGTCGATACATGTCCTTTTCCTATCCACCACACATAATCAAGAGTTGGCTGCCCTCTTGCAAAACATAAATGGAAAAGTTCTAAGAACAAACTTGGCTCCCCTTAGAAGAAGGCTACTTTGGCTCCATTCTCTTGACTGAAACTCAAACCAGGAAAAAAAGATCAACATATTCTCTATCAGGAGAATATAAGATCATTTTGGCTAAATACACAGTATTAATCTCCTTTTAAAAACTTTTGACTACAAAAGGTATCATTTTTATTTTTGTTGTTGTTTCTATTTGAATCTGTGTTACTGTGTTAAGACTGAAAGTTACTGGTATGGTGAGGCATAATTTTATGGCCATTGTGTACCTAAGTAAAAGGTGTAACATTAGTGTTACACTTTGGACTTTGAAACCTCTGGTCCAACATTGTTAAAGATGCTCTCTCCTCCTCCCCAAATGCATTATGTTACATCCTCACATGTACACAGAAGTTAGCTGTTCCATCCCTGTTAGGAATAGTAAGACTGGTTCAAAGACACATTGGGTATCTGAAATGATATTGCTCTCCAGTCTGGAAAAAAATGTCCCCATTAACTTAAGAAAATCATTGGAATCTTTAGTTTTTAAGCTCTGGGTGAACGTACTTCAGTTTCTAGGACAACTGTGGCAGGGCTCCCTCTTTCAAAGCCTTGGTTTACATCGTCTTCAACTCCATGGACCTCCTGAAACACCCTTTTGAGATTTTATTTAAGGGCATCTTTGTATTGCTGTCTCTGACTGTCGTGGAGAGTTCTGTAATCCTATGGCGTTTCTGGTTTTATCTCTACGTTCTTTCATGTATATCATGGTCAAGTTAGATACCATTTCCCCTGTTTCCTGGGCTCTCTGTAGATCAGTGGATATTAGGTTTCAATTTCTGTTTTCTTTGATGAAGCTTTCAATAAAAAATGGAAATAAAATCAACAAAGCAGGGCTGTGGTGTTTGTTTGCACTATTCCAGAAACTTGTTGTGGGAAGGAGTAGGGACGGAAGGAGCTGTGTCTGGATTTACTTCTGTTTTTTAAATTGTTATTTTTCTGGAATCAATGCAAGAAAAGATCACTCAGGGCTGGAGAGATAGCACAGTGGTTGGGTCCTGTAGAGGACTCAAGTTTGGTTGCTAGCACCTACCCCTGTTGGCTTACAAGCACCTGAAACTCCAGGGGGTCAAACACACATTCACACACACACACACACACACACACACGGGAGGGGGGAGAAGGTACGGAGTGGTAGATGGGTAGCTGCTGAACCCCTCTGTGTATGTAAGAGTTGTTGGAAGATAAGGGAAAGACCTCAGTGGGAGAGAGAGAGGGGGAGATAGAGAGGGAGAGGGAGACAGAGAGGGAGAGGGAGGGAGAGGGGGAGGGGGAGGGAGAGGGAGGGAGAAGGAGGGGATGGGGAGGGGGAGGGGGCGGGAGAGGGAGAGGGAGAGGGATGGGGAGGGGGAAAGAGAGAGAATAGAAATCTGATAATAAATAAAAAAGTTATTTCAAGCAAGAAGGCAGAAGAGAGGAGGGAGTGGCCATTAATGCCTGGAAGCCTGAGAAAGCCACCATGGGAGCCTTAAGAAGGCACAGTCTTCTGCTGAGGTCTTTCCATTATCTTCCAACAACTCTTACATACACAGAGGAGTTCAGCAGCTACCCATCTACCACTCAGTACTATGTGAATGCAAGAGTTTCTTTCTCCAGCAATGGTTTCTGTCCCTGCAAGAGTCAGGTGAACCAAGATAAGAAGTACACCTTCCTTCAGCTGTGGATGGTTATGGTAAGTAAATAATTTAATTTAAGGATATTTCCCTGGTCCATAATTACCCAGCTCTTTTGGATCTTACATCTAAGGACTAAGAAATATCCCATCCTGTGTGTTTGCTGTGCGGTTCAAAAAATACTATGATGTGGAAGATGAGAAAAATATTGGATGGAGGAAGTGTATGCAATTTGTTAAACAGAAAGACTGGTGATATTTGAGACAGATAATATAAGGAGAGAGAGAAAGAGAGAATGCACACATACAGGCATGAACAAAGGTTTCATGGATAGGAAGCCCCCATGAACTGTGTTTATGTATGATGTGCTAAGCACACATAAGAAATAGGAGTTTTTGGATATTCATTATTCCTGAATGGCTACCCCAATGGTGACAATTATTATCTACCCATAGCAGACCCAGCATCTTTCATTGACTCTCTGTTGATGTCCTTGTTCAAATCTGAATTCTGTGGCACTCAGCACTGGTGGGCACAAGGATGCATCCAAGAGAGAAGGAGGAGGGTGTATGAACATTGAAGAGCCTTCAAGCCCATGGTCCTTCCACTCTTCTTGCATCTTACCTTCAATATGTTGGCCTATTTCCTGCAGTTCTCCCTTGCTTCCTGCCTTGCATTAAGCCTTGTTGTTGGAGCCGGTGAGTCCCAAACATATAGACAAAGGGTTTGGGAGTCAACATAATTCCACAGACTTCATCTCCAGATGTTAGGGCACAAGGAACCAAGGAAGGATATAGAGACAGGTAAGTGGCGGCCATACTCGTACAGCATGCTACGTATGTTCCCTTGAGGTGTTTGGACAGGAGTGACTGAAGAGAAAGCTGGAAGAAGAGATTTATAAGGGACTATCAGAAAAGAAGAGGGATGTGACAAAAATGACCCTTTTTATCATCCTTGGTTTAGGCACTGTGCCTCATACTAGGTAACTTATAAAGAATATATTGTTCACAGAGCTGGGGTAGCCTTTTTCTGACTGCAAAACTACAAAGCAACAGGCAATGAGTTGCAGTTAAGTCCTTCTTATTTGATTGGCTCAAGAAAACAGCTTTTGTTCGGTTCATGTGCCTACCGCTCAAGTCATCCTGGGCATTTTTCACATATACTGCTACTTCAGATGAGATTCAGGGCCCTATGGCCATAGATAGCTCACTAAAATCAAAGTCTTCAGGAAGTCAGGCTTCCTTCTTGGTCCAGTTTACCCACGTTTTGCCTATGTGGCAGGACAGCTCATTTCTGCTCTGAACTCTGATTTCTCCTCCTGCTCCCAAGGCCTTTTGTCTAAGGCAAAGCACCTGCCACCATAAATCTTCTGACCAAGGATGGAGGCGGTTTTCCAGCTTTTCAGGGATACTGGCACCAAGACCATTGTTCTATACAGCAGAGTTTTACCCTAATTAGTTGACTGGATAATAAAGACAACAAAAAAACCAATCACTAGGTAAGAGGGAAGTGGGCCTTCTGGTCTGAGAGAGGAAGAGAGAACACAGGAGAACCCTCCCCCCCCCGCCCTTTTTTTTTTTTGGATGGCGAGGCAGGAGCAATAGGAGGTAGCATGTAGACCGGGAACTGTTAGATATGGTGGCAGAATCCCCAAGAATCTGCCACCAAAAGATTTCTAACATAGAATAGTTAACCAGTTTAGGACGCTAGATTCCGTGCCAAGTGGTTATCTGTTGATTCTAAACTAAGATTATCTGATGTTTTCCATTTCACAGTGACTCAACTAAGTAAGCTCTAGGGGAAAGATAACCCCAGCAGAGCTTGGGTTGGTGAGAGTCTGCCCCCAGCTAGCCACAGAAATTTGGTAGTGCTGAGCGGTTAGGCAAGAGCTAGCTGCTGGACCTAGAGAGCGATTTCAGAGAGCTCTGAGAGGCAGAGCCAGCAATGGTGGGAGAGGCATTGGCAAGGGGAAACATGCAGTCTTAGTCTCTGTGTATGTTATGTACTGGGCTGGGAACTGACCAAGACCATTGGCTGGTGCCAAGTTAGCAATAGCATGGATTACTTTTTAATAATTTCATATAACTATTCCGTTGTGCCAGGAAGCATTCATGAAGCCCCCCCCCCCATAAGACCACCAAGGAGCCGTGTCAGATGTAATAGCTTTAGGGTCTCTTTATTACAAGCTTGGTCTGGGGCTCTCTTCCAACCAAATCCTGACACAGCAGGACAGGAAGGGAAGGGAGAGCAGCCTCAAACCCTCAACAGGACAAGGCTTTAGAGGAAATGGGAGCAAGCAAGGGGGTGTTCAGTCTGGCAAGCATCTAATAGAATGACCATAAGCCAACAAGTGGGTGTGCTGAAGCAAGACCAGATACAATCAGGAACAGTCTGAAAGTACATCTGAAACGAGACCCACTCATGAACAGTCTGAAAGTACATCTGAAACAACGAGACCCAATCATGGACAGTCTGAAAGTACATCTGAAACAACGAGACCCAATCACGGACAGTCTGAAAGTACATCTGAAACAACGAGACCCAATCACGGACAGTCTGAAAGTACATCTGAAACGAGACCCACTCACGGACAGTCTGAAAGTACATCTGAAACAACGAGACCCAATCATGGACAGTCTGAAAGTCCATCTGAAACAACGAGACCCAATCACGAGCAGTCTGAAAGTCCATCTGAAACAACGAGACTAGTCTGTGATTAACTGTTGCGAGGAAGTACCTAGGGAGTAACTGAAGCCAAGGGAAAATCATGGAGTGTCTCTCTAAACTTTAGCTTCTTCATCTATCAAAGTGAATAGCTTTACTTTCTCGGAGTAGCCATGAAGCAGAGACAAACATTATCTTCTTGGGCATAAACCCTCCAACCTTGTAACAGAAACTGAATGCTTCAGTTCTGAAGTTACCCTTTAAAGCACAAGATGGTCCTCTGACAGTAAGTCCCGAGAGTTAAACTTAAGACGAGACAGAAGGAAGCAAGGGAATGAGCACACTAAGATCCCACTTCCCTTATCCATCTGCAGTGAAGCCGGATTTGGAAGGAAGGACAAGAACTTGAAATCCCCAGCCCCTAGATCGTGAGAGTGAGCCAGCACAGAGGTCTGCCAGCTGAGCTCGTGTCACTCCCGTTTTAGGATGATAATACTGTTGCCACTCTGCCACCAAGCCCCTTCTGCCTTCTCAAGGAATTTAGTACAGAGACATCCCTTCTACAGGTAGCTATTGATAACATCTGGGAATATCTAGTGGTGTGCAGCAAAGGCACCTTTGACCAGAATGCCTGGCAGCTTGGCAGAAGTTTGTAGCTAATGTAGGCATCCAGGTGGTTTGGGGTCTTCTCATAGTGAAGTATCGAACAACTGAGTTTTGAGACCTCAGGGCTAATCTACTTAAGTGAAATGCCAGCTGTCATTAGCAATATACTCCCAAGGACTTCCCAGTGTCATTTTCTTTAAGCTGATTATAATGATTGGCTTTTAAAAGTACAATAATGATAATACTAATACATGAACTGTTGCATTGGACAATACACTGAGTTTTGAGTATTTCACTTCGATTGCAATTTTCCCCACTATTTTTTGCAGCAGACGGATTTCGATCTTGAACGGTAATTTCGAATTTAGGAGAGAAGGTTATGAGTGAGCAAAATAAAGTGCATAAAATTGTGTGGCGTACCACCCGGGGGCTGAGAAAAGGAAGTGAGGTGTGTGTTGGTCTGTGTATAGGGCTTCCTCTTCCATCTGAATACACCCACATTCGCCATCTGCTCAAAACATCTCAGGGAATAGCCACAGGAAAGCCTTCTAGACAGCAGTCTGGGATCGCTCACTTCATTTGCGTCTTCTGTGAATGGGCCGCCTCTTCAGAAATGAAACAGCCAAACCATGCAAAACAAAACGGAAATGCTAAGGACAGTTTCCAGGAAGAGCCAGGTGATTATTTTCCATTTGGGGATTTCTCTAGGGACTGAGTTCTGCATCAGGAAGCAAAGGTGTGGATGCTGGTACCCAGCTCATTTCTTCCTTTCTACTCTGTGTAGGAGATACTGATGGATGTGAGCCACCATGTGTGAGTTGAGAAACAAATTTAGATTCTCTGCAAAAGCAGAAGGTTCTCTTTTTGTTTTTAAATTAATAATCCACAGAGACCAATTAGTCCTTCCCACAAGCACACCGACATGGGGCCAACCACTGGAGCATGGGCAACCTATCAGGGGTCACACAGAGCTTCCCATAGCTCTTAGCTAGAATTAGGGGCTATGTACTTCTCGTCCACGTTCAGGCTTGGAGTGCTGACCGACTTGAGCCCATGTAGTTTTGTACAGGTAATTTCATGTTTGTTATGGTCTTCTCAACTCTAGGCAGAATTTTATAATGCTCTTCCCGTCCTCCAACTCCTATATTCTTTACACTGTCCTTCCTTCCCCCTTTTACCAGATCATAATGTGCTAGCTGGTTTTCTGTGTCAACTTGACACATGTTACAGTCATCAGAGAGGAAGGAGCCTCAGTTGAGGAAATGCCTCCAGGAGAAACGGTTGTAAGGCATTTTCTCCATTAGTGATTGAGGTGGGAGGGCCCAGCCCATAGTTGGTGCCGTCCCTGGGTTGGTGCTTCTGGGTGCTATAAGAAAGCAGGCTGAGCAAGCCAAGGGAAGCAAGCCAGCAAGCAGCACCCCTCAATAGCCCCTGCATCAGCTCCTGCCTCCAGCTTCCTGCAGTAGCGCCCCTCCGTGGCCCCTGCATCAGCTCCTGCCTCCAGCTTCCTGCAGTAGCGCTCCTCCATGGCCCCTGCATCAGCTCCTGCCTCCAGCTTCCTGCAGTAGGGCCCCTCCATGGCCCCTGCATCAGCTCCTGCCTCCAGCTTCCTGCAGTAGCGCCCCTCCATGGCCCCGCATCAGATCCTGCCTCCAGCTTCCTGCAGTAGCGCCCCTCCATGGCCCCTGCATCAGCTCCTGCCTCCAGGTTCCTGCAGTAGGGCCCCTCCATGGCTCCTGCATCAGCTCCTGCCTCCAGCTTCCTGCAGTAGCGCCCCTCCATGGCCCCTGCATCAGCTCCTGCCTCCAGCTTCCTGCCCAGACTGACTTCCTTTCCTGACGTCCTCCAATGGTGGACTATGATCTGGAAATATGAGCCAAATAAACCCCTTCCTCCCCAATTTGATTTTTGGTCATGGTGTTTCATTGCAGTAATAGAAACTCATAATAAGAAACATAAAGATTTGTAATGTGAGAATTAGCCCATTAAGACATATGAACTAATGAGAAATTGACAAAATTGTTGTATGTACACTGACTATTTGACTTGTTCATTTGAATTTACAGTTTTAAGTTTGCCTGGCTAAGGCTGTTAAATACTGAATTTGTGTTACTGATTTCAGAATCAGACAAGTTGAACAGGCAGAATTCATGCATGCCCACATGTATGCACACACACAGAGAGAGAGAGAGAGGGAGAGAGAGAGACAGAGAGACAGAGAGACAGAGAGAGAGAGAGAGA